>NC_086330.1:129312166-129619759 GCF_032445375.1 Bacillus rossius redtenbacheri | reverse complement strand
TATATACATTAACCGGTTTGAATAATACGCTAGTCAAATCAAGAACAATTTACTAAAATACTAGAGTCAAAACAACATTTAAAAAAATAGAAGCACCGACAACGAAAAGGCAGCACATTTGGAAGCACCGACAACGAAAAGGCAGCACATTTGGAAGCACCATCATCGAAAAGGTGGCATTTTTGTCATTGGCTCCAATATTCATTGGCTCCAATATTCATTGGTTCCATCAGTCTATTGATTCTATCAGTCTAGTGACTCCAACAGTCATTGACACCAACAGCCTTTTTCTTCATCAGCTCCAATGATATTTGGCTAGAATGCTACGAGTCTAAGAGACTATGAGGCTACAATTCCACGAGTGTACAAGACTCCTCCAACTACCTTCAAGTGTATAAAGCTCCAAATGCTCCATCAGCTCCAACACGTAATGTACGCAATGTACGCGCAATACATGCAATTTACACACAATAAATGTAAATGATTACACAGTACACACAGGAAACGGAATGTACACACAGTACACACAGGAAACGGAACGTACACACAGTACACACAGGAAACGGAACGTACACACAGTACACACAGGAAACTAAACGTACACACAGTACACACAGGAAACTGAACGTACACACAGTACACACAGGAAACTGAACGTACACACAGTACACACAGGAAACGGAACGTACACACAGTACACACAGGAAACGGAACGTACACACAGTACACACAGGAAACTGAACGTACACACAGGAAACGGAACGTACACACAGTACACACAGGAAACGGAACGTACACACAGTACACACAGGAAACGGAACGTACACACAGTACACACAGGAAACGGAACGTACACACAGTACACACAGAAAACGGAACGTACACACAGTACACACAGGAAACGGAACGTACACACAGTACACACAGGAAACGGAACGTACACACAGTACACACAGGAAACGGAACGTACACACAGTACACACAGGAAACGTAATGATCACACATACAGTAGCGGAAACACACACAGGCTTAGTTGGAAATCAGAATACAAGAAATAAAAAAACATTAAATTTTAACTTTCAATATTTTATTACTTCTCAACATTACACAAATACAAGTAAAACAAGCCATTATTGTATGTAGCCAGCATTCCTCAGTTCCTTGAGTATGAAGGATATTTCTTTGATGCACGAATAGTTTCCTGCACAAAGCGAACCATGTAAAAAAATAAAATAAAAAACATAAACAATCTGGCTTGTACTAGAACTCTATCTTTGCTCAACAATGAGAAGTTCACAAGCTAGCAGAATGTTTGAATTTTTTTTTTCGTTTTTTTATTTTTTTTTAATTTTTTTTTAATGATATCAAAGAAAACTTGTGGCAGTTTTCTCCGTGTGCTCCTGATTATTCTTGCCAATATTATGATGGTTTTTTCCGTGTGCTCCTGATTATTCTTATCAATATTTTGATGGTAAATCCGTGTGCTTGCGATCATTCCTGCGGTTTCGTTCAAAGGTCAAGGTCACACCCATCCAAGATGGCCGTCGTGACGACGTAATCCAAGATGGCAGACCGTGAGAAATCTGAGAAGCACTAGCAGGAAGGACGAACTTTTTTCTCCTTGGAGACTATCGAAGCCGACCTCCCTTTGCGATCGATAGTGAGCGTTCCGCATCCCACATTAATGAAATAGATATTATTTACTTGAAAGCAACACGTGACGACATCTGTTGACGACAGCCAGAACTACTTGCATCAATTTGTTTTGCATTAGATAACTTAACTCTCGCTGATGAAATATTTCAAAAACTCTATTTAAGAAATGGTTCCAATTGGAGAAAACTGACAGTTTGTATCTAACATTAGTCACAGAAGCTATCATGGATCGTGGTTTGATATCTATAGCTGAATCGGAAGGAAGCCGCTGTAGATACTGTGACAAGGATTTTGTCATGAGAAGGAATGCTAGACGTCATGAGAAGAATGATTGTGCTAGAAACCCACTACGCAACATGTTAAGCTGTAATCGTTGTAGCAGGTTGTTAACACGAATTGACAGCTTAAAAAGACATGGTAAAACATGTAAAGTCAAGACTACTTACGGCATAGAGGACACCGATGGATCCACTAGGCTAAAGAAGAGTGATCTGCATTATGACAATAATTTTCCTTGTCCTGAGCGTGATGGTATTAGCTCACCCGATCGTGAGGAAGAACATAAATTGAAGGATGCTAATGGCTTCGGGAAGACTGAAACTAATGGAAGTATCAACACCGTGAAAAGTGAGAATACATTCAAGCCTATATTCAGTAGATCCTCCATTCTTTGTAAAAATGATGGACTCCTAAAAAGGAAGCATGAAGACGATGAAGACACTTCGACATCATCGATAGCGAATTCATACGGTAATCTGGGTGAAGAGGATGTCTTCTACAGTGATTGTTACAGTGACTCTGAGGCTGTTGACAAAGGCATAGACTGTGATGAAGCACCTAGAGCTGTCAAGATCGAAGAATGTGGCGATGTCCTGAGACCGAAACGGTGGAAACGACGTGATATATTAAATAAATCTGATCAAGCTTGTGATGATCACCGTCTCAAACATGAAAGTTACCCTGAGGTTGGTGGTAAAACGGAAGACACCAGAGATCATAATATTTATTATAAAGGTGCAAGGAAGATGGTGGTAGAAGAGAATGATTACACATCATGGAAAGATCCAAACATATTGGTTGACCGGCTAAGACTTCTACATGGTTCGCTTTGTGCAGGAAACTATTCGTGCATCAAAGAAATATCCTTCATACTCAAGGAACTGAGGAATGCTGGCTACATACAATAATGGCTTGTTTTACTTGTATTTGTGTAATGTTGAGAAGTAATAAAATATTGAAAGTTAAAATTTAATGTTTTTTTATTTCTTGTATTCTGATTTCCAACTAAGCCTGTGTGTGTTTCCGCTACTGTATGTGTGATCATTACGTTTCCTGTGTGTACTGTGTGTACGTTCCGTTTCCTGTGTGTACTGTGTGTACGTTCCGTTTCCTGTGTGTACTGTGTGTACGTTCCGTTTCCTGTGTGTACTGTGTGTACGTTCCGTTTCCTGTGTGTACTGTGTGTACGTTCCGTTTTCTGTGTGTACTGTGTGTACGTTCCGTTTCCTGTGTGTACTGTGTGTACGTTCCGTTTCCTGTGTGTACTGTGTGTACGTTCCGTTTCCTGTGTGTACTGTGTGTACGTTCCGTTTCCTGTGTGTACTGTGTGTACGTTCAGTTTCCTGTGTGTACTGTGTGTACGTTCCGTTTCCTGTGTGTACTGTGTGTACGTTCCGTTTCCTGTGTGTACTGTGTGTACGTTCAGTTTCCTGTGTGTACTGTGTGTACGTTCAGTTTCCTGTGTGTACTGTGTGTACGTTTAGTTTCCTGTGTGTACTGTGTGTACGTTCCGTTTCCTGTGTGTACTGTGTGTACGTTCCGTTTCCTGTGTGTACTGTGTGTACATTCCGTTTCCTGTGTGTACTGTGTAATCATTTACATTTATTGTGTGTAAATTGCATGTATTGCGCGTACATTGCGTACATTACGTGTTGGAGCTGATGGAGCATTTGGAGCTTTATACACTTGAAGGTAGTTGGAGGAGTCTTGTACACTCGTGGAATTGTAGCCTCATAGTCTCTTAGACTCGTAGCATTCTAGCCAAATATCATTGGAGCTGATGAAGAAAAAGGCTGTTGGTGTCAATGACTGTTGGAGTCACTAGACTGATAGAATCAATAGACTGATGGAACCAATGAATATTGGAGCCAATGAATATTGGAGCCAATGACAAATGTGCCACCTTTTCGATGATGGTGCTTCCAAATGTGCTGGCTTTTCGTTGTCGGTGCTTCCAAATGTGCTGCCTTTTCGTTGTCGGTGCTTCTATTTTTTTAAATGTTGTTTTGACTCTAGTATTTTAGTAAATTGTTCTTGATTTGACTAGCGTATTATTCAAACCGGTTAATGTATATAAACGAGTCCTAGACAGCAGTACGCTTAGTTTGTTACTGCCGTCGACGGTGTACGGATCACCTAGTTTTTTCTTCTGGTGCATAAGTCGCGTAATTGCCTGTTCTTGCGAACTCGATGGCATCTTTACCGACTTTAACGACGAACTCGATGGAGGTTGTACCATCGACTGCGGGAACCTTGACGTCGGCGTCGACGATGTTGGAGCAGATCCCGTTGGCAACGCCTTGACAACACTGGAGGAGACTTCGATATGTGCTGTTCCACCATCAACTGAAGTTTCATCATCATTGAATACTTCAATTAATGAAGAGCGTACTTCGCATCAGTGCAAATACTGTGGTGCGTCATTTACTATCACCTCAAATGCTCGCAGACATGAAAGAAGCGGTTGTTCTAATAATGTTCAAAGAATACAATTTCAGTGCAATAAGTGCAATAAACTAATTTCACGTCTCGATAGCTTACATCGTCATTATAAAAAATGCTCCGAGACGTATAATGAACATGGTTATTGATTTGACTCATGTGTTGTACCGGCTAATGAGACTATATGAGTGATATGAACTTCAGTCCGTCTCTGGCTGTGGTGATGAACGGATCGGATAGACATTTAAAGTCATGTAAAAGTCTTAGTCCGTACAATAAGAAGACTGTTTGAATCGAGGAATCCAAAAGGCTTTAGTAATTTGTCAGTGTTTTTTTGTACCTGTAGTAGTGTAGTATGTATGTAATAAAAAATTTTTTAAAAGGACTTGTGTTGTTTTTATTTTCTCAAACCTAACACTTTTTTAGTATTTTTTTAAATTAAAGTTGTTTTGTATCGGTCAGGGATCGAACCAAGGACCTTAGTCGATCCAATCAATCAGTATATATATTACAAATTTATTTAATGAATTTGGAACTTTTTCCCGCCTCTCTAGCATTAAAATTACGAATTTCCAATATGGTGGTCTTGACGTCTGATAGGATGATGGTAGTAGAGGATTTAGAGTCTCTTTACGAATGTTGAACATGGTTTATTGAAATTATTATTTTTTACATAAAATTAAACATTATTGCATCGATCGGGTATCGAACCGAGGACGGGAATCGATCGAATCAATATGTAAATTAATGAGTGATTTTTTTAATGAATTTTGGAACTTTTCCCGAATTTGTAGCTAAATAATTACGGATTTTCAAGATGGCGGGGGCACCTCGGTAATAAATGTTTACTGCACTCTAGCGGGTAAGAATTAAACTAACATGGCATCAGCACACTCTAGCCGACGATACAATTATGATGGCTTCCAGCATCGAAGACAAGATGGCGGACATGACGTCATACTAGATGACGATATATATGCTTTGAAAAAAGTGGTGGGAGTCAGTCTGCTAGCACCCACCATTGAGGAAGGAGCCTGTCGCCATTTTTAATTTTTTTTTGCCCTCACCAGGTTAGAACCGAGGACTCCAAACTCCGTGTCGTAAAAGTATATTTTTTAAATATTTTTTATTAAAAATTTTATTATTTAATTTTTTTATAATTTTTAAAAAAAATTCATTAAAATCGGATAATAAATAAAAAAGTTAAAGATGGCGGCCGTAACGGAAATTGCAACGGTGACGTCATAATCCATGATGACGTCAGAGGCTTATCGTAGGCTGTAGACATGGATGCTTAAGCCTACATATGGACATTTCTAGCCGCTGGGATTTTTAAGGACTAAAAACGGGAAATTTTCCCTCGAAACGGGAATTTTTCTCTCGAAAACGGGAATTTTTGAATTGTGGAATTTTTTGAGATTTTTTGGAGGAATGTTTTTCCACAGAAATGGAAATTTTGAGGAATTTTGGGCAATTTTTGCCCAATTTTGGCGAATTTTGAGGGTCAAAGGTCAAGGTCAAACTTGTCCCGTTACGCTATGTCCCGTTACACTCATCCAAGATGGCCGCCGTGACGTCACAGATAGTCATGATGTCATGGGTGTGGCTCGGCTCTCGGCTCCACACCCAGAACCCGTGTCCTCGGACCGGCTATCCTATACTACTTCCGGGTTCTCCTAAAAGTGCATATACTTCTATGTACTTGTCACGTGCAGGTGACTTCTTTAGGGCTTTCTGAATTGGATGTGAAGGGATCCAGGTGTTCAAGTAAAGGAATGTGTGTTATTTTGGTGTACTTTAAGGTAAAGAATGGTCGCCATTTTGAAAAGCATTCTGTAGGTCTTATTTCATCAAACTCTTTCGTGGTTAAATGACTAGTGAAATATTTAAATATTTTTTTTGGAATGTTTCAACAAATGCATACTTACATATATATAATGACCTTAACTTACAAAACAAAGGTGTAAATTTAAGATTGTCATAAATTCAAATGTTTGTAAAAATTTTGCTATTTTCCAATTAATTTGTTTTGCTGGGATTACGTACATTTATTGTAATCTATATGTAATGTTCACGAGCTGTTTAGTAGCTAATATCATATATAGTGGCCTTCGAAACTGCTGAAGCGCACGACGGAATGGGTGCTTGCAGCTGCGTGCTTGGACTCGGAACGTCTCCGAGCGAGGCACCGACAGACGGGCGACTCGTGATGATGGGAGCAGGGGGGGGGGGGGAGGACACGCAGGCCACGAGGACAGACGCGGAGTTCCGGTTGGCCGCCTGCCCAGGGTCCCACGACCCGCCGGAGCGACGGAGTGACGTCCGTTCTGCGGCGACGCGGAAACTGATCACGTAAACAGAGGCGGGTCTCCCGGAACAAAGTCTCTACAGCAGTACGCAGAAGGAGAAGGACCCTTTACGTATTAGCTCGTCAACGCTGGGGCTCTTCCGTTTACGTTGCTCCGTGCGACCAATAGAAGCCGAGTAGCCTATTTGGTTACGGCAGTAGCCATTCTGAATAAGTTAAAAATAGTTTCAAGTATAAATATATCTAATTTTCTATTATTACTTCCACATTATTTTTATTACATGCGTAAATACCGCCCGTTCTAATTTAGAAGCATAATATTTTAAAAAAATTAAATTAATGTTTGGTAACATTGAAATGGAATCTAATGGGATGCCATTTGTTAAGTTTCCGTGTAACGTGGAAGCAGTAAACGGAATAGTGAAATGCTCCGTGAGATACATCTCCGTTTACGTGATCCGTTTCCGTTCCATTGTAGAACGGGCCCAAAGCGTCTGAACAGTCCCGGGACAGCAGTGTTGAACATTTTTTTCACCTAAAATGTACGAAATAACTCTGGTTAAAATTATCCGGGAATTTTCGCAGATTAATGGATATCTTCGAGTATTCGCGTGAACTATGTTTAATTACTGAGAACATTTAAAATAAAATAATTTAGAAAGTATAATTTAACAGAAACTTCTAAAATTTTACGTCCACAGCGAAAAACTCTTCTATTAAGTGCTTGATTATCCTGTTAGTAAATTGGTTTTCCAGTGAGATATTTTAACCACATCCCTAGAGATTAACAAGCGCGCGCTCTACCGCTGTGCTGCTAAACCTTTTGGGAAATTAGGAGAAAATGTATTATTGCAGTGCAACGCCATGTTTCTTATGTTTTCTTTAACTGGTTATTACTTTTTACTATGACTATTTTAGCTAACCAAATATATTCCAGGATAGTTTCACTATCATAAAGGTTCTTTTGGCACACCAATACGTTTGGTATGCACCCTAATGTTTATGAAAGTTACTATAGACGTGTTTATGTTGCTACACGGGGATCCGCCATCTTGGTGTCACATTTCTGTTCATCAACTTCCGTTCCATTTTCTGGAAATTACTCTTACCAAATGCCGTACACCGAGAACTAAGATATTTACATATATAGGTCAGAATCCGGCGTACATTCAATGAAGATACAGTAATCTGGAACTACGAAGAACATTTCGTTTATTTCATGCATATTCGTCGTTGAAAAGCATCTAAATTTACTTTCTAACAGTGTTGTCAGTAACGCCAGTAGGTGCCACGTTCAGTACAAAAACCAAAATATTAGTTATTCTAGTCTCGTGTCCAAATACTTACGAAATTATAATTGACCAGCTAGATTTTTATCTGGTAAGAGTTCTCTGTGAGAGTCTATAGAGACTCTTAGTTTGTAGTACAGAAGATATTGATACTACCAGATTTATTAAATTAAATATATTTTTATAATATCGTATGTTAAAAGTTTTTTAAACTTTTTAATTTTTGTATGATTTATTTTTTTTATTTTTCTAAACCATGAAATAATTTTGTTGTGTAACATCTTAGCTCTCGTTATACGGCATTTGATAGGAGTAATTTCGTGAATGGAACGAAAGTAAAGTAACGTAAATGTGTAATATATGGTGGTACTTTCTATGACGAATTGCGCTAACCATTGTTCACAAAATTAAAGGGAAACTTGATATTAATCACCGTTTAATTAATTTAACAAGATGGGCAATAGTTTAATGAACTTCCTTGTCGAAAATAAGATCCAAACCGATCTATAGTAATTTTTTTCTAGTCTATTTCGTTTTTATCGGAGCCGTTTCATTATACTTTAAAATTTCTGTCTGCAAATGGAATTATTCGTGGCACGTAGCTGCTCCGGCAGCTAATTCTAGCAGCGGGATTGTAAACTACGTGTGATTCACGTCAAGAAACGTAGTTGGAAACACAATTTGCTTGTGTATTTATCAAACTCGGCATTATTTCAAATAATTTTGCGTTAATTTTCGTGTCCGAGTTTTGTATGATAATAGTATTTGCAACATGAGAACGTATGAATTTGCTCTTTACCTATAGATGTAACTTATCACTGGTGAGTACTGAAATACTCGCTCACTTTTTTTTTTTACAAATAATAATTATAATTATAAATGAAAGAAAAATATAGTTAAATTCTAAATTCCAATGATAATTTCACAGGAAAAATTATTTGTAGCAGTCTGTAACTATTAATAACAAGCATTCCATAAAAGTATATAAAAGTATATGCTATAACAGTCAGCCTACGTGTCCTTGCCGCTAGCGTGTCTGGCTGGTGGGCCAAGGCCCCAGGTTCGTTTCCTGGTTGGGGAGAGGATTATCAACCCTTCTCCTTGTGTTCAGTACTGGGTGTTTGTGCCTGCGGAAGGCAATGGTAAACCATCGCGGAATCATCCTGCCTCTGCAAGCATAGTGCTGTCACCGTTTGTGTAACCTACACCCAATAAAACGCAAATAGAACGATCACCATCATGCTCGAGCAGAACCAAAATTGGTATTATAATATAATGATATCAAACAATTTAACATAAACGGCTGGGAACAAGACGGCGTCTTACAGTTGCTTCCCCTTAGAAATGAAAACAAAATATTGTCAGGGAACTGACTCTCTTGATGAAATCCAAATTTCCCATAATAAAATACAATGTTTCGGATATATTTAAAAAAATAATTATTTCATAATAAAGTTATGCCTAAAACGTTCGTGCTCTATGGCGTATATCTGGCAACAGAACACACTGAAACAAGGAGAACGCTGATTAATGGAATCGTGCGTAGGAAAGATATGGTAAATGCCCATTAATGAAGACTGCAAGCATAGCATTAAACACGTCATAGATTGCAAGTGTTTTTACTCTGAATAACACGTGTCACTGAGCACAGATTATTTGACCTGCATTGAAGAAATATGAGGTAATGAGAAACACTTAAAACCTATGTTACTGAATCATGTGCGACCAGAAGAGAAAGTGATATGTGGCAGAAGTCAATGAACATTGACACTGACATCATTATGCACAGATATGTGGATTATAACCTGGAACTAGAACAAAACGCGAATTTCCAAGTTTATAGTAATTATTTCAACTTAAGTGCTGAAGAATTTTAACAAACCATGACTGAAATTCAACTTCTTCACACCTGTCTTTACATTCATTATTCAGTTATTCAATGTTACGTGCCGAAAATTCTGTGTTTAAGTGACATTATATCCCACCATTTTCAATTATTCTTTCTTTGTCCTATGATTCTAATTTTGATGTCTTTATCTTAATCTTTGACATGTCAAGGCATGAATCATATCTCCCCGACCTTCTATACCTTGTTGCAATCACATATTTACAAACATGCTCTAGTCTTTACGCACCACGAGGAAACAAATACAACTGTCATAAAAATCCCACCAGTCCACAACGGTTGACTTCAGGAAGTTCCAAAGCTAATTCCTATGCCATGTCAAACCAAAAAAATTAGAACGGCCCCTTTACTGTAAGTGGTATAAAAATATTTGAAATTTTAACATTGGGAGGCCTTAACCCCTTGAGGTGGTGATATATATTTTCACGTAATAAATATATGCAGAGTCCCCCCCCCCCCCCCAAAAAAAAATTAAAAAATATAAAACAAAGATCGCTCAATAGATTACAACAAGTTATGCCCAATCAAGTGTTTTCTTCCTTGTATTTGGCGGCCGTCTGCAAGAGAAGCCATTGCTTTTTTTTTTCGCCGGGCAATTCAGAACGTGTTTGCTTCCGCACACATATTCTGTAATTCGTCTGCTGGCAGTAGACGTGCAACTGAAAGAAAGTCAACCAATCACGAAAAAAAAAATGTTACAGTGTTTTAACACACAGAAGAACTCGATTTTTTTTATAAATGCATACCGGTATTTATTAATAGACAATTTAATAAATAGCCTTTAACGGAGAGTCTTTGCTGAACCATAATTGTCTTACCACGGATCACAATGAAGCTTAATGGTTTCGAACATTACTCTGAGGCATATTTCTTGAATTCACTATACATATCTAGGCCAATTGACGCAATGTCACGTTCTATACTATCGGCTGAACTTCTTGAACTTTCCTCTTTCACCCATGAAGGATAAACCCGGACGTCCATCTGTGAAATTTTGCCCTACGGAAGATTTCCGTTATTTCACAGGTATCTTTCTAATGACGCCGCTGTGGCGTACAAAAAAAAAGGTTTTGTACTTTTACAAAATATTCCTTTGGAAACCAATCACCAATAATTGGTATGTGGTACTATAAGAAAAATATTGTTGAATTATTTATCACATTGCTAAGTTTTTTTCTATATCTAAAACTCTTACGAAAATTGGCGCATATATTAAAATTTTAATTTATATACATGCATAAATGTTTGAACCATAGAAAATGTATCTAAATTTTTAACAATTGGAATTTATTTTGTTTTATTATGCGTATTAATACGCGCAGTTAAACATGAAAAGCTATTCAGGGAACCGTTTACAAATAAATTTTAACTATTGAAGGTACTGGGACAACACAAGGAATAAATGCCCGGGCAAGAATCCGTACCCAGTATTACCGCGAATTTTTTTTGTATCGATACAATTGCTTTCGTGTAATTGTACATAAAATTTACAAATTAGCATGATTTTGCATGATTATTTCAGTTTCATTTGCAAAACTTATTTTTTACAGAGTACGGACGAAGAGTTCTGTCGGCTACCTCTAGT
The DNA here is from genome assembly GCF_032445375.1 of Bacillus rossius redtenbacheri. NCBI lineage: Eukaryota > Metazoa > Arthropoda > Insecta > Phasmatodea > Bacillidae > Bacillus > Bacillus rossius. Next base: position 129,608,294 of record NC_086330.1, on the reverse strand, counting down.
AGCAAGCCTTGGTCACTCCGTGGAATCTGGACCCGTCGTTAGCTCTCAAATTAGCGATGCACTTGAAAAGAGATTACGGTGATTAATGCTGCGGCCTCCAGCCTTGCCAACTAGGTCAATGTTTTGAGCCGAATTTTCCAAGCGTAGCCGTCTTGGCTGTCCACCTGCTCGTGTCAACTTCGCACGCGCCAACTAGGTTACAGTGTTTCGTGTGGTGTTGCTGAGAACGTCATCACCGGTGAAACAGTCGATTGAACGCGCCACTGGGTCACAAATTAGCATTCTTTCATGTTGTTTAATTTTTTAAAAAATATTTTTAGTCTCGGTCTCACGTGCCATGTTGATATATTTTATTATGTGTAACATCTTATCTCTCGGTATACGTCATTTGGTAGGATTAATTTCATGAATGGAATGGAAGTCGCACGGAACGGAAATGTGTAACCGCGGTGCTGCCATCTGTGGCGGATGGTGAGAAACCAAAGTTCAAAAAGCTAAGGGGTAACTTTGTAATGGTTTTATGGATTTTAACAAGGTGGGCAGTATTTTAATATAATTTCTTGTCGAAAATCAGGTCCAAAGCTGGGGTTTAGTATTTTTTAAATTCTTTTTCACTTTTATTGGAGCCTTTTCATCATATCTTTTTACAATTTCTGTCTGCAAATGGAATGATTCGATAGTAAACATACCGGCTCCGGCAGGGAATTCTAGTGGTGGGTGCGGAAATTACGTGTGATTCGCGTGAACACAATTTGCGTGTTTTTATCACGCTCGGCATTATTTTAAAGAATTCTAAATTAAATTCCGCGTCCAAGTTTCTTATTGTAAGTATATTTGCAACAAGATGACACACGAATCTGCTCCTTGCAGAGGTTTGATGTTGCACATCTCTGGCGAGCACTGTAACACTTGCTCACCATTTTTTTATTTATACATCATTACTATTATTTAAGGGCTTTTTCTGAAAATTTGACCCGATTCCTCTCTTTCAGTTGTTGTTCTGTCACCATTATTATCAACAACTAATATTCATTAAGTGTAACATAACGGTTGTAAAAAGTAACGTAAGAGTTCATAATTATGCACGCTTGCGCGACATTTTACTCCTATTATATTACACTTAGTGATAATCTTGTGACAATATTTGTAACATAACAACAAATCCAATGGTTATATTGTGTTATAATATCAGAACTAGCACTTAAATAATGGTAATCACGACAAAAAGAAAAATAAAATACTATGGTGTGAGACCAGGCTGTAAAGGAAAATTCTTGCAATTTTATGGTTATGGAAAATATTGTATATCATTGACTTGAACAACATTGAAAAATTGCTTTTTTTTTTTTTTTTAACCATTTTTGAGTTACCTACAGATACGCAGATAACAATTATGTACAAATCTTCATCCGGCCTTAATTTGAATTGGGGTTTTTATTACGACACGTTTGGTAAAATACCGACTTAGGTATTTTGCTTAAAATAGCATTGAATTGAATAAATCTTAGAGTAGACGACGCCGTAACTCACCGAAATTCGACGAGCTGTTCCGAATCTGGCCGAATTTAATCCACAATCCGCGCCCGTAAGGAAATGCGTTGTCACACACGCCACAATCATAGGCTACTTCTTAAGATTGTATTGTCGTTATTGTCCAAAAACTTTGTGGCTTTGGCACCCTATATTCATATCGGATATGTTAGGTATGTTGCGCGTGAAATTATTGTGAGTGGGTTTAGAAGTCACTTATGACTTTGTATTTGAATAAACATTGTACTTAAATGGATATTTAAATACGTCTTGTATGACCACAAAATTGTGTTTAAATCTATATTTCTGGTTGCAAGACTCTTTGAAATAATAAAATCCATTAATACTCTATATGTAAGGTGACGACCCCCTTACCGCCAAACTTTGAAAAATACTTTGCATAAACTTATGAAAGTTGTTCAATCAGTTTCGCCACCTGTTCCTTGGCGCGAATTTCCCGTCCCGTTTCTGGTAGTTAATGGACAAGCAACATTCCTTATTGGACAGTCCAAGTGTGCAGCTCATCGCGCCCGGCGCGAGCACGAGACAGCTGTCGCGTGTGCGACAGTGGTGCCAACATCGCCTGCTCGCAGACAAGCTGCGCAGTGGAACATTTGTCACCCCGACTGCTTGCTCGTTTACCACGACAACTGACGCCACATCTGGGCGTGTTTCTGAGGTTACAAAATCTCGTACCACTCTTCGTGTCTGTGAAGGGACCAACCCCCTCCCCTTTATTTTACCCAAACCGTGATATTCGGGTGTAACGAAAAACCTGAGCGAGTATTACAGTATTTGACAGAGATGTGTAAAATATAACCTCGGTTACTAGCAAATTCAAGAGTTCTCATGTTGCAAATACACTTATAATACGAAATTAGTACACGGAATTTAACGTAGAAATATTAAAAATAATGACGAGCATGATAAATATTTAACAATTTTGTTTTCAACTACTTTTGTTGACGCAGATCACACGTAGTTTCCGGACCCGGCGTGGCGCTAGAATTCGCTGCTGGAGCAGTTACATCGATTATTGAAACATTTGATTTGCAGAGCCAAATTTTAAACTATATAATTAAACGGCTACGATAAAAGCGAAAAATACTTTTCAACATTCTAAACACCGGATTTGTATCTGATTTTTGACAAGAAATTTTATTAAGATGCTGCCCATCTTGTTAAATTTCACTAAACAGTGAACACTTTAAAGTTTTCTCTTGCCTCTATGAGCTTTGGTTCGCACCATCCTCCACAGATGGCAGCAGATCCCCGTTCCATTCTACCATATGCCGTATACACGTCAAAAACGAGCGAGTTGTAAACGGAGGAGGTTTATAAAACGGTTGAAATTTGGACATTTAGGTTAAAACCCCTGTGGAGCAGTTCCAGCGTTGATGCCTACAAGATTGCTTCGTTACCAATTTATGTCTTACTTTATGAACAAATATTTTATTGCTACATTAATGAAGTCCAGTAGAAACCATGTATGTCTTGCCTTACAAGAAGTCATCAATGTTTCACAAAGAATATATTAGAGGGATACGCAGTTTTGGGTCTGTGTTTACAAACGTAGGCATAAAATAGAGCCAAAAAAGTTAATCCTAACCCTTAGAACTATGACTGCGTTACACACTTGCTATGAGTCCCTTAACTATCTTAAACTAATCATTTTCAAGAACGAATTTGTTTGCCAAATAACATACAACTGTTGCGCGTCATGTTGAACACTAAGAAAACTGCCAAAGACACGAGATTTAAGGTAGGAAAAAAAACGATACTCATTTTAAAATATTTTTTTATTCATTTTTCTAGTATTATGATTTTTTGCGTCATATATGAAAGTTTTGTTGTAACAATGCACACTTGCATACAACCAAACGAGAAAAAAAATAGTGGTTTATTTTACTGGTATTATATTATTTATTGAAATGAAAAGACTGTAAGAGAGATGGAATTTTTTGTATAAAAATTATTATGATCCCATTTGAGCTCCTCAAAAACCAAAATAAATAAATGTGTGCGTGGAGTTCACGTGCGACAGAAGGTTAACTTATTGCTTATTCCACCATTGGGCTGTCGCGGGTAGTGTGGTAGCGCTAAATTATGCTATTTTGCAAGTATTTAATTGTGGAAGTACGCGGGTATGCAAGTATGCAAGCATGCGAGTGTGCAAGTATGCTGCATCATTTCTACTTCTCCTCTGCCGTCTCCTCAACTCCCGGTTCCCCCACCACATACCGAACTATTCCCCTCAGCATTCAATCGGAATTTCCGTAACGATCGAAAATTGTAGCCCCCTTCAGCATAGAAGTGGCATCTTACTGGCTCCACTGCCATCCAGTGGGAAACTTCTAGCATTGATCTTCCTGGGCTGTGGCGTCCCGGCGTGTCGGCCTCAACGTCGCCGTTGTAATGTGATTAATTACTCGGCGAGCAGTATTCTCCTGCCCGCGAATCTCTTAGCAGGCGCGTTCTGTCCTTGAATGGCTTTTTGGCCTCTTTGTTGAGATCCCTACCGACGATGTGAGGAAAAGCGTAAAGGGTTAATGATTTTTTCCCCTCTTCCCCGTGCCATCTACACTCCTGCGAGGCGTTGAGAGCTTCCGCCATTCTGACTCGGCGCTGAACCCAAATTTGTGGCCTTAGGGACACTTATTAAAATCGCATCCTTGATGAACGGAACGAGTTGTTGAACTGTACAATGAAAAACAAAACACTGCCAGACTTCGGAGTAATTTTGGTGTCGTGTCACAACATGCAGTTCCGTGTGTCTTGTCTCAGTGTGTAGTCACTTTAACTGTGCTGCTCATGATTAGAAACTCGTAAAAATTCGCGGGGTTCAATCACTTAAATATAGGATAGACTCTGCAGTCCTCTGCATACTTCTAAAATATCAGAAGCAGCACAAAGATAACATTATTTGTTATTAGTTAATTGCAAAACTAATCTCCTAATGTATCAGGTATTTTATTATTTGATTACTTAAACGTAAAATTGCCGCTGTAGATCTAAAACATATAATTTAGACAAGTTTCAGAGCTCAAAGATTTGGAGGCAAAGATTTTATTAAATGGGTGCATCGTAATGCTAATTTTTATTTTTGTTTCAAAAATTTCAGCTGTTTTGATAGAAGAAAATAAGGAAGTTTTTAAAGGGATATATAATGAACTGTGTAATATACATTAAAAATAACTTTAAATTTTTAACCACAAATATTTTGATTATGTATCAAACATTTGTGGTCATGAGTGGGTATACCTACAAAACACGCATTTTGGAGATACTGTTCGATGTGTGCCTACTGCACTGTCTGATTTTTTTTTAGAAAGGTTATTTCAAACTTCAATATTTATTGCTATAAAAAAAGTGTTAAGTCAAATTGTTCAAATACTCATAACAGGTGAAAGAACTTTTAGAATATTTCGCAAACTCAGAACTATATTCATAGTACCTATATGTAAAAAGGCTATATTTATATAAGTTTTTGTGCAAACACTTATTTAATGGTTATAAGTATTGTATTTATTATTTAATAACTATCATATACAAATATTATACTATGGCCTAAGTCCTTTAAAATAATTGTTGACTTTTATCTCTTATAAAAATTTGACATTTCTTACTTCGCCTATTCGTGTACAACATCAAGGTTTCGAAATCAGAGTTTGTACCTCAACTAAAATAGTTACTCTTTTGGTTCTACGGTAAATATATATGTTAAAAACAGTTTTGTGTTAAGTATAGTTTTACTAATATAGTTATATATCGTGTTATCTCAACAGCATCCAGTAATTATTTTTTTCTAATATTCAAACATGACATTTTTTTACAACTCAAAGACATGTTTTTAAGTCCATTTTTTTAATTAGTGAGGTTAACAGTCATATGGAAAATGTATGTAGTTTTACACATATATTATTGAAAAATTTTAAGTTATAAGTTTCAGAATTACGAGTTTTATTATGGACTTAATATATGATGTTCATACAATGCGAAATGCGTGAGAATTTAATCATTCTAGCAAAAATGCGCCAGGTAGGCAGGGATCCTCGAACATACAGTGTATATAGAATTAAAGTGATGTTGAGTCCCACATATTATGTACAAACATTTGGCACGTTTGCTTAACTAATTGGCATCAAAAGTACACATGGATAAAAAAAACTTTTAAAATTGTGAGCGAGTCTTTCAGTACTCGCCAAAAATGTGTAACATCTAACCTCGGTAACGAGTAAATTCATATGTTGTCATGCTGCAAATACACTTTTAGTACAAAACTCGCACCTCGGACATGAAATTTAACGTAAAAATATTTTAAATAATGCCAAGTGTGATAAATATACGAAAATTGTGAATCCAGCCATTTATTGACGCGAATCACACATAGTTTCCTCACCCACCGATAGAATTTGCTGACAGAGCAGCTACGTTGACTATTGAATTATTTGATTATCAGACTGAAATTTTAAACTAATGTAAATAAACGACTCCGATAAAAGAACTTGATATTTAACAAAGAACTTTATTAAAATACTGCTCATCTTGTTGAAATTCATAGAACAGTTAATACAAAATATTTCCGTTTGGCTTTGTGAACTTTGGTTAGCGCCATCCACCACAGATGGCAGCACCTCGGTTACACATTTCCGTTCCATGCGACTCGTTCCATTCACGACATTACTTCTACCACATGCCGTATACCAAAAGCTAAGATGTTATACGTGAAAAGAAAATTCCTGCATTAGTTTAGAGTGATTTTTGTTTCGGGGAGAATGAAAACGGGGGGAGGGGTGACCAAAAATCGTCACTCAGGGACAGTGATTCGTACCTCGTTACTCTAGCGCGTGAGACCAGCGAATTACTTCCTGTCTCGTTACACACTCTACATCCTGCAACAGACGGTCGACTTCCGAAGACGCGCGTCTGCGACTCATATAACGTGTAGAGAACTTTGTACTTTGGCACATTTCACATTTCTAAAGAAGTTCATGTTCTCGCTGTTTCAGTTTCGATTTTGCCATGTTAAATTCGGCATTAAGATCTAAATGTTATTTCACTCGCGATATTCTTCGTTCATTTCTAATAAAAGAGGAGTATTTTTGAAAACATTAATATTAGTAATGAAAAAAGTAGAAATTTTAATATAAGTGACAACTGCCTCACAATCAAGACTTCCTCTTGTTTATCTCCAAAATTTCGTGTCAACATTGGGACATATGTCCACAGAAATCAGCTTGGAATTGATATATTGTGTCCACGAGAATCACCCTGGATATCTCAAACCAAATTCTAAAATTATGTCGATCCATCCTCACAGGGAGTAGCCACGTAACTGTGTGAAACCGTGTTTTTCCCCCTTAAACTAATTGTTGCGTCATATATTTGTCAGACGCCACAAATACTAGAATGAGTTTAGTATTTGCAATGTTGGAAACCGAATTCTAATTGCAATATTTTTTTTTTATTGACGAAAGTGGCTGGTTAACGACGGTAGTTCTAATTCGTGCACCAGGCGTTATCGACGCTTCGAGCGGAACAATGTGAAGATGGCGTGGTCAGAAAGTGACTGTAACTACGGCTCCACACCCGACACGTCGACGCAGACTGGTCGCGCAGCCGCCGCGGACATCCCTCTCGGCCTGCGGGCGTCGGGACGCCGGGCGTCCACGTCCAGTAATAGAACCCGCGCGGGGCGGAGAGTGCTCGTAGCGCGCGGTGTTGGTCTTTGGAGAGGGGGGGGGGGGTGCTACGCGCTCTTGCGTTCCGGGAGTTTCGTCGAGGCAGCGGTGCTGGTTCTCCTCTGTGGGTCCCCGCCCGCCCGGGCACACACGCGTTGTGCACAGCTTCAGAAGAACATGTCCGAGTGCTCTCTGTTTACCACAAGCATTCAAGACCAGGTTGGGCAAGGATAAGTACTTATGTTTTCGGATTTCGCGTTTAAACTGTAATTTTATAATAGTGGAAATGGCTAAAACGCGTTTTTTTTTAGGATAATTTTTTGGACATGAAACATTTGGCTGAGATTCTTGAAAGCACTCACGGGACTTAAATTACAGCTTTATCTTAATTTCACTTCCATATAATTCTACGGTCACCGCTCAGATTTCATAGTTGTATGCATGACGAGAAGACTGCGCGCCAATTGAGAGCCTTGCGCTTAGAGGCGATATCGCGCCTGAAATTACTCTGAATACACGAGTTTTAGCCATTTTGAACTCCAGTTTAAAAAATTAAAAAATACAAAAACATAACTACCCATCCACCATCAGAGTATTCGTTGATGCTTTTCGAAATCACACACCGCTCGGATGTGTTAAGCAGATATCAAATCGCTTGGTTTCTTCTGAAACTATGCACACCGCGTGTGTGCCTGGGTAGGCGGGGGCTTTAAGGTAAGTATCCCAGCAATCGCCCGTATCGATGCAGGGAAACTGTGCAGAACCGAAATCATGATGGCGGACCGGGAATTCGACCCCGGGACCTCTGGAGTGCGAGTCCAGTGCCCAATCACTGCACCGCCTCGCTTCATGAAGAAGGTGAAGTAAACAATCTGCACGGTGCTGGAGATCAAAACAATGACGACGACGACTGTTGGGGCCGTATCCAGGATTTTGTGAAGGAGGGGGTTCAATATAACCATTATATCATTATTTTACGAATCAGTTTTCTATACATTTATATCTTAAAAGAAAATTGATTTTCGCTCTAATACCTCAGTGAATAGTAGTTTTAGAAAACAGTGTTTACACATAGAATTTTAAGTAATGATTTTTCTTGAGAAAAGATAACTCAACAATTTAAAATTTGGTTTTATTTAATTATTTTTTTAATATTTTGTTCTTAAGACAATTGTCTTATGATTTCATTGAAACAAGTCATAACAATATTAATGCTATTAAATACACAGAACACACATGCCAAGTTTTTATAAAAGACAGGCTTATATTAACACGTGTGCAAAACCGGCATGTAACTACTTGGAGGATAAATACCTGCAGCTTCTGAGCACGAGGCTTGTCAGGCTATATATTACTGCAACACACTGTGGATTTCAATAATCCTTCCAAAATTATCACTCTTAACCGTATGTAACTAAGTAAGTAGCTTATAATTTTATCATCCTATCTTCTTTTTTTTAATCCTGGAATGGATGGGTCCGAATGGTTTAAAATACGAGGCTTTTTTTAAGTAAGTATCGTTTTTAAAAAAAATAGACTTCTCTTAACAATTTTGTTTTTACATGAAAGCCTGCATCTCAACCAACTTTTCTACATTAATTACACCAAAATTAAGGCACTTATCGTATCGTACAATCCTCTTTTGAATCCTATCCTCACAGAAGTCTGACGCCTGTTGACTACAACTGCGGCACGTCAGATAACGAACAAATCTTAAAACTTCTGTTCTCTTTCACTTTTTCGTCAACTTTCTGCACCAAATCTTCAGTGATGACAGAAGGTCGCCTTCTTCGATTTTGATCATGAAAATTCATACGACCATCTTTAAAAGCTCTAACCTATTTCCGTACGATTCCATCGGTCATAATGTTTTATCCACTAGCTTCGCCGATCTGAGATGAATTTCAGCCGCTTTCGCGCCTGTAGCACTAAGAAAACAAATCACAGCGCGTATTTCGCAATATGTGGAAGCATTCTAAACACTCACAAACAAACGTAAACATGGTCGAATGATTCCGTAATGGCGTCCGTGGCTGGCTAACAGATGCATGCGCGGAATGCCGACTGCAGCGCTACAGTGGCCGAATTTGCAAACGGTACTAACTTAAAAAAAACACCCCTCCTATTCTTTCAAACATGTCAAGCTCGGCGTATTAACCACCTTGCTATGCAAGCCATTTCCCATCAAGCCCGCTGGCATGAATATCTAAAACGTTTTAAAAATAAAAACCTAACCATGTTTATGGTTTACGAAATAACTTTGCCCAACCGTCCTCTACCACAATACTGTGCCTTTCTTTATTTCTACCGGTTTTCATGTGGCTGAGCCTTATTAAATTCACCTTGTCATTTGCTGGTTCAAGGTTGACCCACTTTATTTTTGATAAAAACAAACCAGTCGTAAGAGAGTGCACAATTTTTTTTATGCTCGATTCTACCCTGCCGGCATATGTATTCTTTAAACTAGCTTAAATCCATAGTAATGAGCTCTCTTAGTAAGATTTAGATTCTATCAGCCTTTTTTTCAAATAATAAGCTATTTTTTGCTGTCAATATTTATTATTATATTTTATATTTCAACTGTGACAGATTTTAACACGCTTTGGAATCAAACATAAGTGGCACAGTGTAACTAACATCGCAGCACAGACCAACACAGTGGTTTGACAGTGACGGTACAGTTGCAACAAGAACACTAAATGAAGACAATAAGCGATTTTGGACAACACAGAGACAAACAGTATCTATCTCTACGGGTGATTGCAGCCCATGAACTTACGATATAACAAACAAAGTTAAATTCCAACCAAGCATTAAAATTGACCGATAATTTAACTTCTTTGACCAGCATATGTTTCAGTGTATTTCATTGCACCCGGCCACGATTCTAGCGATAAACAGAAGTATTTACGAACACATGTACATCGCATATAAAAGTTTTGACGTATTTTAGATACATCCTGTGTATACGTGCGTCGTTTTTTCCCTGCGCCTTAGCGTTGCCAAACATGCGATTGGAGTTTTTAATTGTATGGATGATTTACCATCAAAAAATGTTATCTCTCCCATAATTGTTCAAGGGGAAAAAAGTGTAATGGCGCGAGGACTTACATTGTTCATTCGGCATAATAGTATACTTAGAACACATATAAGTACAATGCTCTACGTCGACGACTGGACCAGAGTTCGCTCGACAGCCACAGTGCTCGGCGCGGCCACAGAAGCGCCAGTGGAACGAACATGGCGCCGAACAGGATTACAGTCACACCACTCTCTTCTTGGTCGTCAGCGCCACGCGAATGTGCCACGCCACTTCTCGCGGTGCTTTCTGACCACGTCATCGCCTCGTCCTGCCTTGCCGGCTGTAAGCAAGTCTCTTCGGCCAATGAGCTCACGCATGTGGCTTGAGTCTAGCCGGGATTCGTGCAATAATCGTTGGCTTTATCCAAAGGCAATCTATATTAATAAAAGTGAGATTATGTGTGTCTGTAGTTCACGTAGCGCGGAGACGATAAGGCATAGAGACATGAAATTCGGTACGTAGATCCTTTGGGGTGAAAGGGAGGCTTGCACCTCAAAATACGTTTTCCAAAATTTGATTTAGTTTTTTTTTTTTTTGCGGTGTTTGATTACATTTTCCCGATAGCCTCCATTCCAGCATTGTTGATGCTTTTGTTCAATTAATGATCTTAATCCAGTCTTCTGTCATCATCTTTGCCAACATATTGACACAGTATTGGCTAAATAAACGTGAATTTGAAGGTCTTTAAAATTGTTGAATTCAAGATGGCGTTTTGCTTTATATTTTTTTCAGTGTATTTTAGTTTCCGCGATTTTTTTTCATAAGTTGAGTATCTTTTTTTTTTTTTCGTTCAAAACGTGGCAGTGGCGTACCCGCGAGGAGGGGCACGCAATGAGCAGTGCGGGAGTGCTCTGCCTTTAGAATGCCGTAGTGAATCACGGGTTGTGGCTGCAAATACATGATTTTTTTTTAATTCAAGGACATTCAAAGGACTTTAAGAACTAAAAAATATGTTTTAGAGGTTCAGTAAATGAAAGAAATATTGCATGGCGCTGTGTTGGGACTCATGGCCGTTGGTTTAAATGAAAACGAGACATTGGCTGCGTTTTGAAACTTTTATTACAAAACAGACATTGAGTGATGCTTTCACCACTCGATATGTCCACTGGTGCAGACACAGCAGCGACGGAGAGGTTCTCTGAGCGCGCCGTGGCAGCTGTGCCCGCTCCAGAGACAGTCTCGCTGCTCGCCGGACTCTGGGGCGTCTGTGCGTGGCCAGCCTCCTCTGGCCAGCGACTGGCTCTCGCACGGGCTGAGGCTCGCATGTGTTAATGCCTTTTCATAGCCTTACTTTACGTTATTACAAATAAATACTGTCCAAAATACACTTGAGACTTAAACAGATTGATCTATATAAGCTCTATTCACGAATACGCGAATCACCGCGCTATCACGCCTGAGTCGTGAGCTGCTCTGAGCAGAAAGGAGCGAGAGCGCCGGTTGTGACCAATCCGCGCGGCTCCCCTTCCCCGCCGACCCGCCCGCGCCGCAGACTCTGGGTCGTATCAGCGAGCTGACTGTACGCTTAAATAATGACACTGCACTTACGTCCACAATACTAACAGTCAGGGAATTATTAAGGCATCCTTTTCGTTACGGTACAAATTTCTATTCCGGTACCCGTATGTTTCAGTGTGACTTTAAAGACGTTTCTTGTCAAAACAAAGGAAATAATCCAAAGCATAAACAAATATCATAACACTAACAGCCACTAATTAGTTTAAAAGAAACTATTAACCTTAAAACAGTTTTGAACACGGCGATATGCAGACACGTATATGCATTGATACTGAACCAAAGAAACGCACATCACACAAAAGTATAAATTTCTCAATTATTGTATATTACGGTAACGTGGCTCGTTCCTAAAAGTAAATTGAATAAATATTTATAATCGTTACGAAACGAAATAATTTTATGAAACTATGAAATTCCAGTATGCATGCCAAAATTCAAGCACTTCTCCAGTTTTTCCAAGTACAGTAAAAGTTCAAGGACTCTGCCCGCTTCTCAAGGATTCGAGGACATGTGGCCACCACGAGGCGTACAAGCTAGTGTATCATGTTCGTGCGGAGAACTCTCGGTAGGTGGGCGATGTTAGAAGCTTCTACCGCGTGTTTAGAAATGTTACCAAACATTCCGCGCGCGTCAGACGCCGGCGCCGCCCCGAGCCAAGAGTTGTTAAACCTGGTTCACAACTAAAACAAGGTAACGCCAACAGTAACAGTGCGTCGTGTGCACAAGATTTGATTGCCGTCTTATCGAATCTACTGATTCACAAAAACACAGAGCATAGCGCACAGCAAGGAAATTAATCTTTAAATAGTGTTAAACGAAGTTGCTATCCACGTCTGTCTGTTCGCTTACTTCTTCTGAACTACATATTGGATTGTGATGCGGTTTTCACCATCGTTTTGAAAATTTTTTTCGAAAGGCTTATGTGTATAAAAAAATCGTATTAAATTCAAATTTAGTTCAGAAAACTCAATGTTTTGTAATCAAGTCGTAAAAAAGACGCCTACGCTGACAATTTTAGCGAAGAAATCCTGTATTAATGGGCAGTACATGTTAGTAAGTACACACCGGACACTCACGAGAACTTGACACTTATTAGTATTTACTCATTAAATCTAATTGACGCCACATAGTAGTGCGAAGCCGAGGCGTTGTCGCTAGCAGGCCTATATTTAACCGATTTCAAAAAAGGAGGAATTTCTCAATTCGTCTGTAATTTTTTTTTTATGTTTGTTACCTCAGAACTTTCAACTGTGTGAACCGATTTTGATAATTCTTTTTTTATTTGAAAGCTGGTGCTTCCCATATGGTCCCATTTCAATTTAATCCATTAGAAAACCATATGTCTTAAATTTGCATTAAGTATGTGCGCGACAAATGGACGAATAGCTCAATATCATGCCAAACCGATTTCGATGATTCTTTTTTTATTGGAAAGGATGTACTTCAAGGGTAGTTTGATGAAAGTTTGGTTAGGTTCTGATTATGGGATCCATGACAAAGTAACGGAACTCTTCAATTCTTAGGAGCAAATTAACGATATTCGGCCGAATCTTTTATAGGCTATCCGGATATTTTTGTCACCTACCGTAACGTGTATCAAGCTGAGACGGTTTGCACGTTGCTCCTCTGTCTCTTTGGATAGACGATCGTGTATCACGCTGAGTCGGTGGGCATGTTGCTCCTCCGTCTCATTCGATAGACGATCGTTGATCAAGTTGAGACGGTGACTACGTTTTTCGATATTTTCCCTGTTCAAAACGTTTTCATGTAAAGCCACATTTTCGAAAGTCTATTTTTGCGCTCTTCGCAAGTCTCTTTTGAAATTGTCCTCGAGGTAGATTTCCTCTGTTGAGATAGGCGTTTCTCCCTGACTTCGTTTGTTTCATTTAAACGGCGCTGTCTCATATGAGCAGCACGTTTAGTATGTCTACTCATATTCAGAAAAATTAGTTAGTGTACTTCAGATTTACTAAAAATCAAAAAATAAACACAAATTTTAACAAAACAAAACGACTTCAAAAAAAAACTATTCCGAAACAAATTAATATGCACTAAAAAGTAAAAAAATAATTGCGTATTCTTCTACAACATAATAATTAACTTAATTTTTCTCTCATCAATATGAAGGTACGATCTACTTGTTTACCACGCAAGAAAGTAGGTATAATGTAGTTACAATTATTGTTATTTTTGGAGTCGGTGTCAGCCAAGGAAACACTACAATATACCTAGCAATAATAATACGAGAATACTTAAAGAAATATTTTTTTTTACAAATTAACTTTTATACGAACGACGACAATATACTGTGAGTACTGTGACAAAATACCAATACCTAATTAAACCTATTTAAAAATTAATTTTTATACGACAATATACTGTGACAATATCTGCGACCTTGAAACGACATAAATAATACCTAATTAAATTAAACAAACGAACTTTAATACGACACCATGCTGAGACATAATGAAGCAAATGGTGATACGAAAATATAGCTAATATTAAGCACAAGGACTTACCATAAGAAGGACGGTGTAGGTATGTGTTGAGTTAGATTTGAAGTGTGACACCGACTCCAAAAATAACAATAATTGTAATTACATACCTTATACCTACCTTCTTGCGTGGTAAACACATAGAACGTACCTACATATTGATGAGTAGAAAAAATAAGTTTATTATTAATTTGTAGAAGAATACGATTTTTTTATTTACTTTTTAGTGCATATTAATTTGTTTTGGAATAGTTTTTTAAGTCGGTTTGTTTGGTTAAAATTTGTGTTTATTTATTTATGTGACGGGCGCATGGTGGAACGCAAATGAAAGCAAATTATGGTGCGATTTTGGCAGAATTTGAGAACTGTTAATATTTATTTATCATATGATGTTAGGAAATTATTGAAATATAAATTTTCTCATGTAATACTTCTTTTTAAAATAATCATTTTAATTTTTAGATCGACTCGTGACAAAAAAATAATAAAAATATGTTTTTATTATTTTCCTTACATTTTGTTTATTAAAAGGTTTCCTTGTCATATCATAAGCTTATAAAAATTACGTTTTGAAAAAAAAATTTACATGTTAAAGGAAAGCTGAAACGGGAACTTCATAGTTAAAAAACATTTATTTATTAACACTGCCAACAGAGGTCATTTTCACTGCGAAATTTCAATGGGTGGAATGAGCACACGATAATTCACGCACTCGCTGGTGTTGGTAGATGTGGCCCCGGGCGCGCCCCAGTGGCTCCAGCCGGCAGCCGGCCTCTGGGCCACAGTCAGGTCCCCGCGAGGCCCGCCCGTCCACATGGCCGCGGTCCGCCAGTCAGGGGGCCAAGCACCAATCTCTACACAATATGGAGGAGGTCGAGCCGAATCTCACCCATCTTACGTTGTGGTTTGGGGGGGGGGGGGGGGGGGGGTTTGTCAGCAAATATCATGTAATTTTTTTTCCCGCAAGAAACTGTGTAAAGAGAAAACTGTGTTAAATTAAGTAAAACATGTTCCTCCGCTTAAATACGGCTAGATTCTACTCAATAATATATGTCGAGGTTATGCGAACGCCACGAAGTAGTACAGTAGCCTTTCAATTGTTTAACCGCCACTGGCGCGTTCTGCCTTAAATACTAGTCTTAACTATTCTTAAATAAAAATAATTAATCATATTATTTTTATTTATATAAATCCAACACAATCAAACAAAGATTAACATATTTACACTAAAAATACGCAGTTTCAAAATTCTCACGTTTAGTTAGGGATGAGGAGGGAACCAAATCTCACGACATCTCACAAAGGGGCGAGGGGGTTAGAAAAATCGCCAAAATCGCCTCGCGTAATTAATGGACGCCCTCTATTCGCTCGGAACTCAGCTGGTAAAGCCCGAGAGGGTGGTACGTGCTTGTTACGAATAGAGACCTGAAAAAAATCTGTGTCTTTAATTACGTCAGGCAAATGTCACCTCTTCATTGGCTGCCGAATGATAAGAAGTCTCATCTGGATAGCCCATGATTCGGTAATTCTTCAGTTGAGGATTTCTCACTGCCCAAGATAATTAATTCCCTGTAAAGTGTGTGCCTATAGCAAAAGCATCTTAGAGGTATACATATTTGAAATTTTTTTCTATAACGAAATTAATCCGAAAATTGTTGAGGTGCCTGGTCATGTAATTGTGAGGAACGAGATAGAAAGAGACGGAGTGACAGGACGCACCACTTGCACGCTGAGAAGCTCACGTGACTGGCACGCGTCTTGGGAACACGTGATCTGCGCACGCATGCACCTCTTCGGAGATACACAGCACAACTGTTGGTCGCTGTGGACTGCTCATTTATATCGTGTGCTCTTATATCCTCTGACCCTGCACCTTTTGGGTCCCAAGCTTATATTGCATGGTGACTTCTGCTTGTCTAATTTCGTTTTATCACTCCGTTAAGTATTTACCACGAATTTTGAATCACACCAGATTTTAATTAAACATTATTTGTGAGCTCCAAAATGCCATCGCAAGCGGTAATATTTAAGAATACTTGCGTTACTTCAAACAAATATTAAATAAAACGTAGCAAATATCTGGTGATGAAATTTATAAATGCGTCTTAAGATCAGTTTAGAAGGAGGTCCCTTGAGGGGAAATATTTCCCATCATCTTTTATTTGATCTTGTTTGAAAAAATTTATATTTTTTAAATACCTATCGTAATTATGAACACGAAAATACGTAAACAATATATTTTCATTTTTTTCCCTTCATTTTATAGTCTGGTTTTAACGAACTGGCTCCATTATCTAACCGCCGCGCTGGGAGATCACTTATTATTTCACGCGAACGTCTGAAGTTGAATTAATAGTAACATTAGGCCAAGAGTGTTTGACCCCAAAAACATTCTTTTCATTTATTGAGAAACAAAATTAAATAACTGATACATGTTTACTGCAACCGGGGACCAATTTTATTTATTTTCATTCAAGTTAACTCGATGCAACTCCCCTAAATGAGGCCTGAAGAGCGGTCACGCGCGAAGTTTCGTGGATTGTCCCCGGCTATAGCCTGTCCCACCCTTAGATTGCAGAGCAGAGTGAATGGCAACCACTTTTACCAGGTTGTGTCCACCCAGCTTGTTAACACTGATGGTCTTAATTTGTATGCCATCTTTAAATATGATAAGTTTTAATTTTGTTTTAATTTTACCATTTGTTGCATTTTTTAACACTATTTACATTTGTGTCTATTGTTCGAGTTAGTACAGGTGTAGTTAGTCTGCCAAAAAAATAATTAAATGCAAAATACCAATTATTATTTCACAGGAGAAACTATTTGTAGCAATCGGTCACTAGCAATAACAAGCCTTTCTATAAAATTAAGTTCTATGCTAAAAAAAAAGGAAAATCTTTAATATTAAATGGTATAAATTATGGTTGACAAAAAACAGTTGAAATCAAGATGGCGTCTTTCAATTACGACTCCTTTGAAATAAAAATTTAATAATATCAGATGATGCTCTTGATTAAGTACAACAAGAAAATGTATTTACAAAATTCTCATTCCAAATTTTACTTTAAAAAATGCAATGTTTCAGATACATTTCCAAACATTTTCATTTCATTAAAAAGTTGCGCCTTAATCTTTTGTGCTCTATGGTGTATATCTGACAACAGAGCACATCGAAACAGAGTCAGCGATAATCGGAGATATCAGGGCATTGAAAAGAGATGGCAAATGCCCATTTAAATGCACCCTGCGAACTAAGGATGGGACATGTTATAGGCTAATACCGCCTCCTCTCTTTTTTTTTTCTTCCACTCGGTGGGAACAAGCGCCCCCTCGATGTGTAACTTGGCCTCTCCGCGTGTCCTGATGACGTCCTATTGTGCGCTCCGCCGCCTGGCTTAGCAGCGCCAAGATGGCAGCAGCTGTTGCCAACTCGGCCTTGCGATGACTGGAGCGCCCGCGTTCAACTAACAGTTTGACGTGTAACAACATGGCTGCCGTTGCCATCTGTATTCCCAATTTCAATTAAAATACAGCAGTGTAGGAAGTCTCGTAGAGATGCAGCAATTTACATCAATTAAAGACCACATTTATTTACGTACCCAACGCAATTTAAATTAGTTACAGACTCATAAAACTGCAAAATTTTAGTTCATTTCGGGGCAGGGATGGTTGCTCCGACGGATTTTCTTGGATTTGTCATTATATTACTAGGTAGGTGAATGTGTGTAGTACGTTTATTTGATATTAATGCTGTTTCTATCTCTACGAGAAACTATTAGGTGCATAAAGGTAGGAAGCACTAAGAAAAGTAATAAATAGTTGTTTATATGACAGACTTTGCGACAGATAAACACTTTTTAAAATAAAATGCTTTTTAGTTTTACTTTTCGTTAGTTACTTTCTTTTAGTCAGGTTTTTTTTTTCCAAAATTGTATTTAATCATTTTTCGATTACAACGTTGCATCCGGCGTGGGAGTTTATAAAAATTTTAATTTTGCTTTTTATTTTAAACTTTTTAGAGAATTCCTACGTTACTGTCTAAATATATGTCTATTTGTCTGTCCTATATGTTTGGTGTCTTACAAAATATTATACACCTACATTTTAACCCCGTATTGTTCCATTTTATGTTTGTTTTTTTATTGTACCCCCGTGCCGCCTACATCGTTTTGTTGGAAGTGATGTTTTGAATTGCAATATATTTTAAGGTATAGCAAACTGCAACTGTTACATATTTTCGTTTAAGATTAAATAATTGTAGGAACACCGTTATAACAATTAATAACCGATTCGCGAAATTTTTCCTATATGCCGATACGCCGATTTGGCGATACAACTATTGCCGATTCACCTATTCCGAACCGATACAGAAGAAAACACATTTTGTTAAAAAATATTCATAATTTTACTAGATTACCCAAAATAACTCATTCTAAGAAAAGCAAGCAATGAAAATGCACATGTATTTTAGTTAATAAACGGAACATAGCCTTTCTCTTTTTAACTCGTATTTTAGTATGTTTTTCTTTGTTCACACAACTGTTAGTTCCTTATTTAAACATGAATTTACTAATGGGGGTGGGAAAATGTACTTTTTTAATACTTAATTATATGAAATCATATTATTTAATAATAGGTTACTATGAAATATATTGATTCACAAAATACGAATTTTAAAATAATGAATTTAAAATGCGAAACGAGACTTTGTACATGTTTACTATTCAAGAACGAGAATTAATACCATCTTAACGTGTGCGGGAACGAAAATTTACGGTACCACACATTTATAAGGAATGAGTTTCATGTGGTTGTTTTGAATGGGAAACAGTAAAAGTAATTTATGTTATGTGAAGTCCTATATTATTTGGTTATTAGTTTTTTATTCAATTTTAATCAATGTATAATTTTTATTGACTTTATTTTATTTATTATTTGATTTTATGAAAAAGAAGAGCTTAAACATGGTTTACTAGCTACGTGCGCCCACATAGTTTCCGAAGATGTTTTTCTACTCTATCATCAAACCAGAGAAATTAATTCATATACAGGAACAAGAAGAAAAATTGTTATTACAGCGCCCTCTGGCGAGGTAACACCATAACACCCATCTGAGAACCATCGCCGATGAATCACAAAACCATATCTAAATCTGTCAAACCGTTTTGGACACACAAACAACCTCTCGCCCTAAACCCATACACCTTCTCCGTTCCTCCATGGATGATAATAATAATACTAAACGCAGATATAATATGTGCAATTATTTTTTAATTTAATGCAACTTCGGCGTGAGATTTTGCCAACGCGATTCAGCATTTAACACATTTTTCTAGCAATATCTAAATGTGAATTTTGTTAAACAGTGAATATTAATTATTTTCATAAGTTTTTAAAAGTAAATGTGTAAAAAGCCTTTTTAAATATACGCCAGTACTTGTTTTTTTTTCGACTTTTTAAATTTTTAAACCCCGCCTCGCATAGATTACAGCATACTAAATAAAATTAAGACTATAATTTAGTTTTATTGTGACGAAAAACATAAAGCCTAAGGTAAAAATCTGAAAAGTACAAAGAACTTTATTAGAATACCAACTTGACTTTATTAACTCACTTAGAATGGCTACGACCTCCCCCCCCCCCCCACTTTATATCTTCAACCTCAAACGAATTGACTTATATACGAAAATGAAAATTTTGCAAGCCTACCTACCAAATTTTATGAACATCCAATCAACGGTACGTTGGACAAAGTTGTACACAAACAAACATAGGCCACATATTCAAACAATATTCGCTTGAGTTTTTCTGTAGACCTATCTCTGCTCGGTCGACTTGAAATGGAATGTGTTTACCTGTACACTCGGGAAAGCAATTTCAAATGAATCCATTGTTTATAAAAAATTTAATATTTAAGGAAACTACACAGAAAATATTTTTTTAGTTCAACAGATTTCTTTGGATACCAATAGCCAAGAAATAGTTTGCAATATTCGGGAAAAATATTGTAACTTAGTTTTACACATGGCTATGGTTATTTTTGCATATATGAAATACTTTCTTTGAGATAATACTGAGTATTTCTTACGAAAATTGGCGGATAATTTTATATTTTAATCTATGTTTTATTCAAGCTATATTTTTAAACCATGGAAAAGGTAATCTAATATTCAATAGTTGGACATCATTTTGTTTTATTATGCTTATCGATGTACGCAGTTAATACTGGAAAGCTATTCAGGGAACGGTTTACAAATAACTTTAACTATGTTCGGTACTGGGACAAAACAAAACATAACTGCCCAGGCATGAATTCAAACTCAGTATTACTGCTACTACTATTTTGTAACCATACAGTTTTTTATGTAAATGTTTACAAATTTACAAATATATATAATTTTACATGAATTGTTTCTGTTTCGTTTACAAAAAAAAATTACAGTGTACCAAAATTTTATACAAATTACTCATACAAAGTATGAGTTACTAACTTCCATTACACGTCTAGGAACATTTACAGTGTTTTTCAGTAGAACTTTGGGTACACTCCCTATTCTTTCGTATGGTTTTGTATTGGAATATAATGTTAACTGAATTTGCCTATAGTCAATGACGGAGTTGTTCCCGAGTGGTTCCGAGACAAATGCAACATTGGAGGGACTCGTGTTATTTGTGTTTGGCACCCTGCGGCTCGTTTATTAACACTTTCCTGGAACATTTATCTGCTCATTAACTTTTTTGGTATTTGGTACACTTGTAACTAACTAGGTTCAGCCAAAAAAAAAAATACTTCTTGCAATAAATGTGCTGCTATCAGTTATTATTGTTTAGTTGCAGCAAAAATGATTCCAGTTCAGTTGTGTTTTTTTATTTTTTATGTTACCGCGGTGGAGGACGAAGTAGACCGCAGGAACATCATTCTTGAAGAATCATTAGTAATAGTAAATGTAGACTAACTAAGATGTGATCTAAGGTAGAATGTCAACTGAGTGTCAACTGGTAAGTTTCATGTTGTCAATATCCCAAGGATTTTTTAGTAGCCTACAAGTTCATTACTTGTTAACATTTGGAAAGTCACTTGCTATTACAAGTTAACAAGTGTGTCTTTTTTTTATGGAACACTTGTAAATGGATGTTTTCAGATACTTTTCAGCAGGGCTGTCTAGAGAAACTAAAGACTCTGAGATACGTAATTTTTTTATGTCCCCTCCCCATTACGTAATGTAAGGTTTTTCATAGCTTCGACTTTATTAAATTTAAAGACTAAACGTTACTGTTGTCGTAGCTGTAAAAGTAAACTTCGTGTATTGCAGAACTTGTATGTTATTGATAAATTTGTAATTTATAATTAATACACAGGAAAAAAATGTGTTAGTACTTTTACGAACGATTCCTTTGGAAACCAGTTGCCAAGAAATAGTATTGTACTACTACAAGAAACATATTGTAAATCTGTACTACATATTGCTGTGTTTGTTTTTGAGTATAGGAGATATGTTTTTTTAAACAATACCGAATATTCCTTGTCACGCCAATGAAAATTTGCACATCATTGTAATTTCGACTAGTGGTTGATAAAAGCATATATTTACTAAAACATAGAAATAAAAATGATTGAATTTTAAACAACTGAAATTTATTTTGATTTCTTATGCTTATGAATATGCGCAGATAAATATAGAAATATACTTAGGGAACAGTTTAAAAATAAGTTTAACTAATGTAGATTCAAGAACAACACAAAACATATATACCCGGGAAAAATTCCAAACTCAGTATTACTGCGAACATTTTTGTAGCGGAACAGTTGCTGTCATGTTAATGTAATAATTTACAAATGTCTAAAATTCTGCATGATATTGATTGTTTCAGTGCCATTTACATTGTACTATAAATTTATATGGTTATTTTATGTATATATAAGCCTATGTAACACTTTTTGGGGGGAAAAATACTAAACAATTTTGTCATAGGAAATATAAGCGAATATTAAAATATTGAAAATTATATTTTCGTTTATTATGCTATTTATATGCGCATTCATTACTGGAAAGCGATTCAGGGAACGGTTCACAAATAATTTTAACTAATGTAGGCTCTGTCACAACACAGAACATAAATGCCCGGGTAATTTCCGAAGCCCGTATTACTGCGAACAATTTTTTTTTGTAACAGTAAAGTTGCTTTAATGTAAACGTACATATTTATGTGTGTATATATATATGTGTTCTTTGTGTGATTATTTTAGTTCCAATTACAAAAAAAAAAATACAATGTGTCATGTTAAACTCGTGCATAGAAAAAATTGGAAATTTAACCGGGCCCTTCTTACAAGATATGGCCCTTTTGCCACAGACTTGTACACCGTGATATTTTTTTTGTAAATGGAACTGTAATATTAATTTCAGTTGCAAATATATATACATTTGTGCATTTGTATGAAAACAACCGTATCGTTTCAACAAATGTTTGTATTCTTACCCGGGTATTTATACCTATAGTGATGTTCCAGTACCTACATTAGTTAAAGTTATTTGTAAACCGTTCCCTGAATAGCTCTCTAGTATCAAGAAGCATAATAAAACAAAATAAAGTCCATAGCAAACAGTTTTACAAATTTGCATTATATTTGTTGTGGCATTACAAACTATTAATTGGCAACACTCACCTCGGAGGCTTAAGACACTATGTTTAACCATAAACTTGACCACCATTCGACGTTCCTTGCAGTTCTTGATCTACGATGTGTCAAATAAGTAGAGATTTGCAAAATTCGCGGTTTCGATGGCCTTCAAGATAGACTGCACATACCCCTGTACACTCGGGCAAATAACGTAAGTTCATTGGCTGCCAACTTGTAAGTCTTCTCAGCTGGTGTGTCTGTGATTCGATCCTTCTTTGGTTGAGGGTTTATAACTGGTTGAGATTCGTCCAGATGAACAGGAAGCCAATAGCAAAATTATCTAAGAGGTATATGTGTTTGAATTCTAGCCTATTACCGAATGAATCCGCGAATTTTGCAGGTCTCTACAAATAAGTGAGGTACTGTACAAAGTTGTTGAGAAGTATGTAGCGTGTACAGCCTCCGAGGTGCTGGCGGGCGGGCGGGGAGAGCTGAGCCGGTGCGTGATTGGCTGCCCGCAGGTCGCTGCCGAAACTCAGCAGCCAGGACGAGGATGGGCCCACGTCGCACACGCAGTTCGCGGGCGTCACGCACTTCGAGCCGATCCCGCACGACCACGACTTCTGTGAGCGCGTCGTCATCAATGTGAGTGGCCCCGGCGCGGCGAG
Source organism: Bacillus rossius redtenbacheri (assembly GCF_032445375.1). Lineage (NCBI taxonomy): Eukaryota > Metazoa > Arthropoda > Insecta > Phasmatodea > Bacillidae > Bacillus > Bacillus rossius. Next base: position 129,584,694 of record NC_086330.1, on the reverse strand, counting down.
CTTCTGCTGCTGCAATGTGGCGTCTCAGCACGCGAGTGCGCGACCTCTGCCGTCCGCGGCCACAAGGAGATCTGTTTAGTGAATATTAACGAGATGGACAGTATTTCATTAAAATTCCTTGTTGAAAATCAGGTCCAAAAACCAGGTTTTATTTGTTGTTTTTTTTTTCAAGTCTTTTTTGTTTTTTAAAATATCATCCTGCAAATGTAATGATTCCATGGCTGACATAGCTGATCCGGCAGCGGAATTTTAAGCGGCGGGTCCCCGGAAACTACGTGTGATTCGCATCCAGAAATGTAATTGAAAACACGATTCGCGAATATATTTCGTCACACTCGGCATTGTTTAGTTAAATTTTGGTGCCCGAGTCCCGCATTTTAAGTGCATTAGCTAAATGATAACTCGCGAGTTTGCTCGTTACCGGAGGTCAGATGTTATATGCCTGTATCCGGAGAGCACTGAAAGACTCGCTCACGTGTTACATGGTGTGTCGTTAGAAACCTCAATAACAGACAAAAAGTATAATGAATGAGCAAACACTACAAAATACAAACCATTCGATTAAATAAAATTGAAGACATAGCACGGAAAATCCTACGTGGAAGGAATTAAATGAAAAAAATATTACAATTCAGGCGGACACAGTGGGATAACAATGATGAGATAGTAGTAAAAAGAACAATAAATAAAGCAAAAAATTAATTTTTATCTTATGTTCAGGTTTCTTACGACGTACAATGTAACCAGCAATTACGTATGTCTAAACAAAAGATCTTAAATGAAGCCTTGAGACAGATTAATGGCGTGTCATACTAAATTATTATTATTATTTCTTACACATCATTTTAAATAAATTCATATAACAACAATATTTAATTATTTATAAAAGGCTTTTTCTACAAAACAATTGCTAATCTATTGCTCGTCATTAATTCTAAAGCTTTTTATGTCAGTCGTATCAAATCATGTGGTGTACAGTTTTGGATTAACCATTAGATTCGTTTCTTCGGCTTAAAACGCATTTTTTATGTCATTCAATAATTAATAAAAAGTAGGTTTTACTAAAACCATGGGAAAATCAGGTTTCTATGGGTTTGGAAAAACTTAATGTTTTTTGAGTTAATAAGTGTTAAACTAAAATTAATTTTAAGACAAAGGCTACATTAAAACGGTTATTCCGAAACTCTATACCAAAAGATTTCATACTTTAAATACATGCTGTGACTGATTAACATTATTCTTAAAGTTCATAAAAGCCATTAAATATGGACATTATTATTTTTAAAAAAACTTTTTTAAAACAATTAATTTTTTTAATAACAAGTTTATTTAAAAACATGAAATACTAGAAGCAAAACAATTTAGGATCCTACCCTGTTAAGGTACGCAGAGCTTTTAAAGCTTCAAAAATAAACAACGAAATTTTAAAACTTCTCGAGGTATCAGAGTGTCTGTTTACAAAAATATTGAAAAATACGCTGGGGGCGGATGAGTGGCTAAGTCTTAAGCCGTATTTTTAGAAGTGATTTCAGAGTAATGTTTAGACATGAAAAGCCCGGTACATATACATGAAAGCTCTCGAGGGACTTGCATTATTCCTTTATCTTCATTTTCTGCCGTAAAAAATCATGTTTACAACTCAAATGTCGTAGTTTCCCAATGTACGACGAGAAGACTGTCCACCAGTCCACAGGCTTGAGCTTAGAGGCGACACCGCGCTAGTATCACCAGCGAGCATCGCACGTATTATCCAGCCTCAATACGTAACACAAATAAACTCCTGGCTATGCGGGCCTCTTAAAGCTCCGTTGCGCTGTGTTATGGTTATTACTAACGAATATTCTTGTGGGTCCATGGCGAATACGTATTCTTCACGGACGTCTCTGGTGCATAAAATGTTGTGGGTATATCAAATTAATTGATTTTAAACACAGTTTTTGTTTATGCAATATTCTGTGGCAAATGAGCGATTTTTAAAAATAAGAAAGTAGTGATTTTAGCCAGAGGTTTCCCCCCCCCCCCCCCCCCAAACACTATGACTCACCCCCCCTTAACCTAATGATGCCCCCCCCCCCCCCCCGAAATTTTTTATGCCATTTTCTCAATGATTTACTCAATTATTTTATAATATTATACTTTTTTAGTATTATATTTTATCACATTTTGCATTAATTAAAACTGATTTTCTAATAATAATTTTGGTCATATCAGGTAATATTTCCATCCTGAACCGTAAGATGCCAAACTGCTTTTGTTGAGGAAAGTGCGGGGTTGCCAATTTGATTTACAAGATCCCTTTCAATTATCAAAGCACCAGAAACGTATTTTCACATTAGAAGCTATAATTATGTAAATAATATATACATTTTTCTCGTCTTTTAACCACCCCCCCCCCTGAAATTTTAATGACGCAGTCTGCGTCGTTACCCCCCCCTTGTTTTAGCTGCATATTCCCCATCAGCTTCAGTGCGGACCAATCACCGCTTGCTTTACACCGGCCTCTCCCTTGGACTTACTCTGCCCTGGACGTAAAGTCACTTAACCACAGACTTACACTGAAACTTACGCTGTAAATCTTACAGCAGCTAAGCACAGTTTTAGAAGAAGATTAGAGCTTTCGCACGTTATGATTTTAAAAAAATTCAAGTTATGTAGCAGCTATTCATAAATTGAATTATGTATGTAGTCAAATAATAAACTTATAAAAATATTTAACTCGAAAAAAAGTCACATAGGTACTGACAGGCACTACTGAATTGTCTGAACCGATATCACTTCACTTGCCTATTTTGGAATGCTGATTGGACTGAAGATTGTCCAGCGACGGTCACTGGCTCCAATAAATATGGCTGATAACTCGTCCAGGTTGAAAAGGTCCAGCTAATCTTTGTGTGTTGGCAGATTATAACATCGTTTAATATTTTTGAGTCACGCTGTTTCTTAAATATGTTTTTAGTCTTCGTAGGGAGCTAAAGATCCGTTCAGCTTCGCATGAAGAAGCAGGTACCACAACGAAAAGGCGCACTAAGTTTTCATCATTCTTAAACATAGCCCTTACTTCTGGCAACATGTTTCATAATATATTACAAACATTACTGACACACGAAACATCTCTTTGATAGAAACATTTTCACCTCAGTTCCAAAAGATGCGACATCTGTTTTTGTATAATTTTGAAGTCCATACTCGATAACAATGTATCTTCTAATTGCCGAAGGCGTGAGAAATCAACCGAGCAAATTTTGATTCTAGACCTTTCAGGGCTGCATCAATTATGGCATACTATTCTTTCCTGTAATATTCGTTGATGTCTTCAGGAACCCAATATTCTCCCGAACCTGTGTTCTTTCTTGGAATTCTCTTAATTCTTGGCAATGAAATGGGATTCAAATTAAGTTTTTTTTCATAAATGTTTCTGGCATTATTTTCTCAAAACTTTCTTTGCTGTCAAGGTTTTTAATACTTAATCAATCTTATGACTCATTAATAAGCTTTAACATGTCAATTATTTTCTGCCGTAATAATAGATCCAATATAATTGTGCCGCATTCGAAGTGGGCCAATAAACCAGGAGCACTTGTAAGCTGCTTTTCGGTTTCAGAAATTTCTTATAATGTTTCTAGTTTAATATCATATTTATCTACAATTTATCAAATTTGTATACCTCTGTACAACCATTTTTTAGGGCAGAGCGGTTACCTATTTGGACATCCAGATTTAGGTTCAACTACAAAAAAACCTTCCTTGTGCTCTAAATTACTGATAAAACACAATACCTAACTCATGAGCTCATTGCATTGAATTTTTAGATCAGTCAGAGACTTCGCAACTTTCCCTCATCACCAGATTCACACAATGAGCAATACAATGTACAAATAGCGCTAATGGCTGCTTCGTTTTAATTGCCGATTGCACTCCATTATGTATATCGTTCACATTGGCAGCTCCATCGTACGTCTGTTCCCGAAGCATACTGACGGGTGGATTTAGTCTAGTTGATACGTCCAATATAGCAGATGCTATAGCCCTATCTGTTGTGTCTGTTGTGCTATAAAGTTCTAGAAAACTCAAGATCCGCGAATGCAAATACTCAATTGTTCAACACCATTTATATTGTGGATACCGTCGCAGATAACGGAAAATATTAGAAGATCTTGTGATCGAACACTGTAACAAATAACAAATACACCTTACAATTTCCATCATACTAAGCATCTCGTTCTGAATTTCTCTGTTTGTTAATTTACTTATTCAGAGCAGAAACGTGTTCTGATCGCATATTTAATTATCACTGTAGGTTTCAACTGTCTGACTCATAGCCTCTTATTGCCAAAACTTGCCTCCCTAGAAATCTAATAGAGGTAAATATTTTTGAAGTCATTATTTAACTGTTTTCTTGTCTTTTTGTTTAACATAACTTAGTTGGATTTCGGTAGGATGACTTAACTGACGATAACTTAAATAAGCTTGTTTAAATGAATCAGATTTTTCGTGAGCTTGAAATTTTTCCAGAACTTTCTTTCAATTCTTGAAACCGTTTGTTGTAAATGAATCCTCCATTTTCTTCACAAGTATTTTTTCTGGATTTAAATGGCAATATCGATTGCAATAGAAACAAATAAAACCGTTCACGTTTTGTTCAATACTTAGCCATTTTAAGTCTTTAAACCACGAAATCTTAAACTGCAGGGTTCGTACTTCCACGTTTTGAACAGAAAAGTTCTCTGGCAGTTGAAGTAGCTGATTTGGAAACATATTCCTATCTGCATCGCTAAAAGAAATACTAGAGGCAGCATTTTCAGGAACACGCTGCACTGAAGTTCGTACTTCAAAATTACTTTCATATTCATTTAATTGTGTAATTGTTTTTTATTCCTCAAATTTACGCTTTTTAATTTGAATAACTAACTTATCCATGTTTTGATTTATTTTTACAAGAATACTTAAATACGTGAGGAATTAAAAACGCAACCACTGCTCATACACACACGTGCCGGACAATCTTATTCTCCATTTTAGTGACATAATTCAAGTTTTACTTAGCGAAATATAAATAGAAATATGCTAATTTATTTAAAGAATCTAAGCAAAGTTAAGTATTAATATGTCTGTTTTTTTAATACTATGCTTTGCATGTAGTTTTTGTTTGACACGTGATCTACTACTCTATTTCATCACTGTAATTACATTTATTTTATAAAAATGAAAATAGTATAAAATGACTGGATGTACTGGGGTGGGACGTGTCCCCCCTCCGGACGGAGATGCTTGTGATATTCACGAGTTTCCACGCAAATGACTTCGTACATACAGATCATTTATAATCTTCTTATAATATGGTGGTATTTTGTATTAATAAATTTTAAGTTACAAACTATTACTGCATGGGGTGGAAATAACAAGGGTAGAAAAAAAATCAGTAGAAATACTCTCAAACCCCGTATAATTTATTGTAAAACTCATAAATTTTATCTAAAACCTTTGGCTGAAACAATTGTTGTTGAAAGGAACTGTTGCCGTTAAAACAAGGCTTGAAAATAAATTAAAACTTCTTTGCATAAAATTTTTTCGGAATGTATTTTTAACTATGTTAATATTACCTTAAACCTTTGCCCAACAAAATTTATACGACCACGTATTAGTGCAAGGGATGAAAAATTATGTATAGAGGTCAAAAATAATTCCATAACTACCTTAGTAGCCATAATATGTAATTCGTTATGACATTCAATGCTGGATACATTGAATTAAAAACTTCCAAAATATTGTTGTTGAATGGAATATGAGAAAATGTTAATGGATATTTTTATTTTTGTATATTGGCGATTATATAGGATGCTATGTACAGTAAGTTCTTAAAATGTTCCAGGAATTTATAGAAGTATCCAAAACATTTCCAGAAGAAATAGGTATTTCGAAATCAACCTACGCCTGTATGCTGTGCCGAAAGGGATTTTTCCCCCCTTGTTTCTTCCACGATATACAGAGTGCCTTTGAATCGTGCAATCTATAGTAACCGAATTCATATCACTCTCAACAATAGAAAATAAATTGAATGTGCAACTTATGCACCTAAACGGGTTACTGAGAGTTGTAGGGCGGGGGGGGGGGGGGGGGGGGGGTGGTTTGTAGTGCAGTTTAATATAAGTTTATTCGGAATTTTTCTTTTCTGTCAAATGTTAAATTTTGCTCTCATCTGTGTATAAATAAGCAAGATTTGTTGTGTAGAAGATTATGTTTGTGATGAATGAGCTTAAATGAAAGCTGGCAGAACAAAATACACTTAAGGTATTCTGCAGAAAGTTTAACTCAGAGCTACGGTCTTGGAGAAGCGTGAAGACTCAAAATATTTAGTCTACTATTCATCTGAGGTAATATTTTGTAACCAGCTTTGAAAAGTTTTATTTAATACTAAGCTAGGTTCTAACTATGTAGGGTACTAATACATTTAAACTCATTTATTTTAACTTGACTTACAATTATTACTGGTAATATATGTTCACTCAGAATACGAATAAGATATTCAAATTTTGGGTTTGGAGTTTTTTTCCCTTCATATCTGACACTAAAATTAAATCAATAAAAAACTCAAGTAAACCACTGCTATACAATGTAAACTATTGTTGGCGTATCTTTATTTCAGATCTTTGAAAGGAAATGTATGAAGTTTATATGGCTTTATGTGTCGTCGTTAACAATTTTCGGGCATGTACTTCTAAAACCCATTTTAACATTAATTTTAACGTGATTACTACGTAAGTTTTAATACCGTAGTTAAAATAAATTATATAACGTACAATTTTGCAAATGTAATAGACGGCCTACAGTTCATGGAAAAATAACAACTATTAAATATTGAAAACTAATTATAATTAATGTTTTATTCTGCCAAGTTTTTAAAATTTTAAGCAAAGCCATCAGCAAAGTATTGTTATGACTGGGAAAATAGGTTCCAAAATTATAGCTCAAATTATTTATGAACTACTATTTACACCAGTAATTATATTACAACCCTTAAAATGTCGGTCCACAAATGAATTAATCACTCTTTCGTTTAATCTACAGTTTAGTTTCCCCGCTGGAGCTCGACGCCACAGTGGCTCTCACCACTGCTCGTTTCTTACCTCCCACCTCTATCCCAACACACTGCCTCGCACTGCTCACTCGTCCGTCCCACACGCACAGTTTCCGCACACGAAGCCCATCACTCGTCGTCCGCCCTCTTCACTTCACGGCCTCTGAGACTGTCGTCACCGTTTTTATACCTCCCCCCCCCTTCTGGAATGATCTCGCACCCCTTCCAAGTGTCCCGTCATCAGCGTCGACTTGACACCCGAAGCTTTCAGAACAATAGCGTCCTTGTTACGCCACTTCACGCAGGCGAAGCTCTCAGAACGTGTCGAACCCTGAGGTAAAGCAGAGAGAGCGATCAGAAAGGTGTTCGTGAGGGGGGAGGGGAGTATCGATGCGCCGTTGTTAATCCTATTAGGGGTGTAGCGCTGATGGACCGGACCCCACCCTCGGGCTAACATGCGAGCTGGTTGGCTAGCCGGGCCGCTGGGCTGCCTCGTGGCCTCGCCTCCTGTATACTCGTAACAGTATTCAGAAATATTAAAATCACGAAACTAGAAATGATAGCTACAGGTAAAAAAAAAAAAAAAAAAAAAACAAGAAATATTGTTCGTATGTGTGTGCGTGAGTTAGTTTCGTCCCCGCAATAAGCACGGGAAAGAGATGTATGGTAGACCAAATTATTTAATGAATAAAATGAGTTGAGTCTATTGGATGTGCATGGAGTTTATCGGTAAAAAGATTGTGTTTCAGAAGTTGTAGAGTTACAGGTGGTGAAAAAAGTTAATTTTGTAACATGCTGATATCTCAATCCAATTCCAATAAAGTGAGATAAATAAAAGCGTACAGTGACACAGGGAAAATTAAGGAAACGTCGGAAAATACGTACCAAAGGAAAACACGTTGAAAAAAAGTAAGGAAGAAACGGGCAAGATAAAATTGTTCTGTTATTGGCTTCGGTAAGAGAGAGGGGAATTTGAGGGCGCGAACGAAGCAGGATGTTAACTGATGGCAAGCAATTTCACGTTATCGCTTCGGCCGTTTGGCGAAGAGGGACTAATGCATACGAGCGCGGAGGGGAAAAAAAGTTATACTGTTATGAGAGGAGGGTATATTTGGATGCTGGCAGCGAGGTCATTTGGTTCGCGAGCGGTTAAGTTGTTGTCAGCCGCGGGGAGCAACAGGTGCTCCGGGCGAGGTGCAGATTGCCGTAGACGCCGAACCCCGATAACGCGATGCTCGCAGTTTGTGGGTGAGGGGGTGGGTGTAGGAAGGGTAAAGGGGGGAAGCCAAGAAGGCAGGCGCTACCGGACGGTGAGAATTACCCTCGTTATCGCACGGCGTCTGTTGCTTGGGGGCCCCGCAGTGAGGGGGTGAAATAGGAAGGTGTTAGAGGGACGCACGCCCAGGTACCGGCAGCTCCACCCCTCCTCCCCACCACCGTCTTCAGCAAAGGAAAAACCGGGGTAAAGTCACATAGTTTGTCGATCGTCGACGTTTTTATGTATTTAAAAAGCCAAAGAAACTTCAGAAAGTAGGTGTAGACTCGACGATACTAGCGAAAAATAAAAGACGACGGATCGTTCTCGACTTTTTTTGGTCTCGATATCACGATTAAAAATTTGTTTTTAAGATATCATTCAAGTTAAAATACATATTTGTTCGTGCTCGAAAATGGACTATGCTCTAAGTTGACAATGGACATCTGAAAATTTTAACTTATGACTAGCAAAAACTACTTTGGAATCACCATATCACCACTGATTAATATCGTAAATGATACTCACTGTTTTAAGGCACCAAGGCAAGTGGGCAACGCAGTGAACGTCGTCGTAAGCTAGTGTTTAATTTTTTTCGTCTCCCTCATCCACTGATTCCACCAAGCTCCGCTTTAGTCTCATCACCACGATTTTCTCAAAACATTCCATTATTCGTTTATTAACAATTCCACTGATTTAGCCAATGGTGGTTCTTACGGAGTTATTGTGAGGCTATGGTGATTAAACGTCAGGCCATTCTCCTCTTTGTCAAGAAGGGTAAATATTGTATTTCCGTAGGCGTTGCAGGTGGCCCGTGGATTTTCTCTGGTTCCTCTCGTTTCTTAACCCCTATTCATTCATTCACTGCTACATTTTGGAAAGCTGTCAGAAAAACGCCCTGAGCAACTACGGCACACGCGAGCTCCAAGCTCTGGCGTTCGCGGTCGTAGAACCACACACTACACACTAGAGCATGCTCTTAACACCCCCTAATCACGCATAGAGTGGTGTAATTATAGGGATGAAACCTATTACGAAATACAAGTAGCACTGCGTAATTTATTTCTAAGAAGTTAAAATCGTATGCCCGCCCAAAAAGGTATGAGCTGGGCTGCTCTCTTGGATATTACAGTAAATACGGACTTTTCAACGAAGAATTTACCTCTAGTAAACGAACAGTTCTTAATTTCAGAAAACTGAATGGCGGATTCGACTTCCGTGTTATGTGTTACGTTGTAAACAAGGTAAACAATTAATTTGCAGAAAGAAGAGGGATTTTTCCGAATAATTAAACAGTTTGTGAATTCGTTCTTTAAATGATTCATGCAATGCGTAATTTTGATTTTATACGATTTTTTGGCCAAACGCCATTGTAGGTTTGCACTGTCTGTCATCAGTTATGTGCCTGCTGACGGGAACAGATGCCAGTTCCCGAAACGTCGCAACTGCTTTGGCATAGAAAACCTACTGTGTTCGACGGTGTTGTGTTGGCCATAATACCGATAATTTTTTCATCGTTGTGTTCGTGCTGCGTTGTCTAGGTTAGTTGTCTGTCTGCATTTACTGTTTTTGTTGAAACTCTCTCATCGTTGTTAGCTCATTGTGTTTGTCTGTGCTGTTAGTTTTTTATGACTAAGTTCCTTCCACAGAATTCTTGTGCGTCTGATATTTAAAGTTTTAATGTGTTCATCTATGCTGTCGTCATTGTATTGCACATTATACCTGTTTACTTTCATCGTTCGGTCCATCATTTCGACATCACCTGATTTAGGCTTGTTCTCTGAGAATTGATGCTTTTAATTTACATTTCTTAATTTCTATTCTTGAATGTTTTCCATAACAAACAGTGCAACACTGCAATGACTTATGTCCAAAAAAATTGCATCAACGTTTTTGAATGTTTTGTTAACATACCAAAACTATTCTTGTGATTTCATGTTCATTTCCGTGAATAATTTGTAACCAGAATACTTCGTAACATTAAGGTGAACATTTTTAAAATTGTAGGGGGAAGGGAGGTGTGAGTGAGAAAGGAAAACAGCATGAGAGAGAGAGAGAGAAAGAGAGAGAGAGCAGACGTTAGGTGTATTTCATTTTAAAAACCACCGTGCTGACGTCAACGAGCTGGACAGTTTGTTTTGACGAGGTCTGAGATGGGCTTCTAACCGAAGATCGAGTCAGCCGTCCATGTTTACGTAGACCGACAACCGCGCGTCATATCAGCTGCACACGCATCTAAGGGGGTTCGGTTCCTTTAAAGAACAATACTATAGTTATTTAACAAAATAATAGCTAACAAATATCACCATATCATTACTTAAATAACGTCGCTAATATTCTAAATAAGAAGAAACAGTCCTGTTAGAATTTTAATTTAAGTATAATAAACTGGGACATAAAACTAAAAGTGATTTATCTACATGTATTCACGGAACAACAGATTTAATTTGGAGAAACATTGTGTACGTTTGTGTTATCCTAAGAATTTTTCATGATTCTTAGATTGTTCAAAGATTTAGATTTCACATTCACAATGGCTAGGAAATAACGGGTGTGTGAAAATATAAGCATGAAATAAAGCAAAACATACAACCATAGTTTAGGCTTACTGTGCTATGCATGGAAATAAGAGAGGAAATATTTTGTTGAAAATAGATTGTAAATAATTACAAAGTTGCAGTGTCACTGCATGAGGTCCAGCAAAAAATATCTGTAATTAAAATAATTTTGTGCAGCTTAGCTGGTGAAAATTTATATGGCCACCTAATTAGTGCAAGCGATGAAAAAAAGTGTTTGTAGGCCAAAAAAAAAATTAGCTTAGTTGGCATACAATATGAAATTCGTTCTAAACTATTCAATGCTGCGTTGTAAACTATTGAATGTTGGATACATTGAGTAAAAAATATTCATAATATTTTCGCTGCATGTAAAATGGGCAAATATTTTATCGATCATTCTGTAATATTGTAGGACATAAATAAGTTATGTACATTAAGTTCTTAAAATGTTCCAGCAGTTGATAGAAGTTTCCAAAATATTTCCAGAATAAATAGATACTTTTAAATATACCTACGCATGTAGGTTGTACCAAGGATTTTTTCTAAGTCAGGCATTAAAGAGGACACAGACTCTCTAATTTGAATCTGGTGATTAATTTTATTATTCCTATTTGTAAATATCCACCTTAACTTCTTGCACGATAGGAATAATTGATATAATTATTTCATAGCATTTTTTACTCTGTTACCTTCTGGTATAAACATAAACGCAAAAAAATGACTGCTTATGTAACGTGGGTGGCTGTAGACGACATAATAATTACATTAGGCTCATATGGTGTCTTCTACGAGTGCTCAAAGCTAAGAAACTGCGTTTTGTCAAGCCATAAAGTTAAACTACGAATCTGCCCTGCAAGTTGCTGCCAGTTTTTTTTTCATAACAATCTAATATGGCGCGTTAAAATCCTCCTTCACGGTTCCATAGTCAATGACGTCGCTTCCCCACCACCTCCTTGCGCAGAAGTGCAGTTTTGGAGGAGGGGAGCGAAGGTCCGCGCACAGACGACGTCTCAAGCTCCCGTTCTAATTTTATTCATGGTTCGTCTCTCGCAAGTCAGTTTAATAGCTCGTTCCTCAGCACAAAGTCAGTGTCGTAAAGTGCAGCGCGGGCCGTAATTCAAGCTGCCCGGAGGAGGCGCTGCCGTTGCTGGGAGGGATCCAAGAAGAAAGAGACAGACGCTAGTGCTTGCCTGTTGGGAAGCCTGCGTTTCTCTCGCCCGACCTCTAACCTTACTGGGAACTAAGGGCGCTCGCACAGGCATGGGCATATTGCCGGAGTCAGCTCCGGCAACGGATCCGGCGCCGGGAGGTGTTCTTGCACACGCACTGTGTGGCCACATGTGTTCCGTTTGCAGCAGGAGTTTGTATTAAATACAGTTTACTGGGAATACGTCATTGCAGTTTTGCACTGCACGAAATTGGGAAAAAAATCAAGAACATAAATTATAAATCAAAAAAGAAAACATAAACTAACGGAGAACAAGCCAAAATCAGCTGATGTCAAACAGATGAACCCAACGATGAACCGAAACAGGTATTATGGACAACACTACGCCGTCAACACTGACGAACACATTCAAACTTAAATATTAAACAGCACGAGAATTCCGTGAAAGAAATTTAATCATGAAAAAATAATAACAACACAGACGAACACAGTGGGCTAGCTACGACGAGACAGTATTAACAATAACAGTAATTGCAGACACACACAACAAAAACTGGACAACGCGGCAAATATACGATCACAACGATGAAGATAAACAGATAATATGGACACCACAATGACAGCACCAATGAACACAGTAGGTTTCCTATGACAAAACAGTTGCGACGATTCGCAGACTGGCATCTGTTTCAGTCATTAGGCACAAACAGACTGATAACAGTTTAATATAAGTTCTTGAATTATTTACCATGACAAACAAAGCAAAACTGCAAAAGCATATAAACAATAAATAGTTTTAAACAAAATTCTCCATTCCATTATTCATTTAACCAAGGTTATATATATTGCGTTTGCTTTGTTTACGCCGTGAATATTGCCACAACTTTCTTCAAATTGGTATCGACTATATCCTACAAATAGTCCAGCCCTAATAGCCTGGTTGGCGCTAGTTCCAGCCTGTCCAAAGCTGGTCCCACCCTGTCCAGGACTAATGCCAGTATGTCCAACGCTGGTGCCAGGCTGTCCAGCACTAGTCCCACCCTGTCCAGCGCTGGTGCCAGTCTGTCCGGGACTGATGCCAGCCTGTCCAGCGCTGAACCATTCTGTACAGCGCTGGTCAAACCCCGTCCAGTGCTGGTGCTAGCCGGTCCAACGCTGGTCCCACCCTGTCCAGCGCTGGTACCTTCGTATCCAGTGCTGGGGCCAGCCTGTCCGAACGCTGGTGCTATTGTGTCCAGTGCTGGGGCCAGCTCTTCCAACGCTGGTGCCAGCCTGTCCAACGCTGGTGCCATCGTGTCCAGTGCTGGTGCTAGCCTGTCCAACTCTGGTGCCAGCCTGTCTAGCACTGATGCCATCGTGTCCAGTGCTGGTGCTAGCCTGTCCAACGCGTGTGCCAGCCTGTCCAGCGCTGGTGCCATCGTGTCCAGTGCTGGTGCTAGCCGGTCCAACGCTGGTCCCACCCTGTCCATTGCTGGTGCTAGCCTGTCCAACTCTGGTGCCAGCCTGTCCAGCGCTGGTGCCGTCGTGTCCAGTGCTGGTGATAGCCGGTCCAACGCTAGTCCCACCCTGTCCAGCGCTGGTACCATCGTGTTCAGTGCTGGTGCCATCGTGTCCAGCGCTGGTGCCAGTCTGTCCAGGACTGATGCCAGCCAGTCCGGGACTATTTCCAGCCTGTCCAGCGCTGAACCACCCTGTACAGCGCTGGTCCAACCCCGTCCAGTGCTGGTGCCAGCCTGTCCAGCGCTGGTGCCATCGTGTCCATTTCTGGGGCCAGCCTGTGCGAACTCTGGTGCTATTGTGTCCAGTGCTGGGGCCAGCTCTTCCAACGCTGGTGCCAGCCTGTCCAGCGCTGGTGCCATCGTGTCCAGTGTTGGTGCTAGCCTTTCCAACGCGTGTGCCAGCCTGTCCAGCGCTGGTACCATCGTGTCCAGTGCTGGAGCCAGCCTGTCAAACGCGTGTGCCAGTCTGTCCAACGCTGGTGATATCGTGTCCAGTGCTGGTGCTAGCCTGTCCAACGCTGGTGCCGTCGTGTCCAGTGCTGGTGCTAGCCTGTCCAACGCTGGTGTCAGCCTGTCCAGCGCTGGTGCCATCGTGTCCAGTGCTGGTGCTAGCCTGTCCAACGCATGTGCCAGCCTGTCCAGCGCTGGTACCATCGTGTCCAGTGCTGGAGCCAGCCTGTCAAACGCGTGTGCCAGTCTGTCCAACGCTGGTGATATCGTGTCCAGTGCTGGTGCTAGCCTGTCCAACGCTGGTGCCGTCGTGTCCAGTGCTGGTGCTAGCCTGTCCAACGCTGGTGTCAGCCTGTCCAGCGCTGGTGCCATCGTGTCCAGTGCTGGTGCTAGCCTGTCCAACGCATGTGCCAGCCTGTCCAGCGCTGGTACCATCGTGTCCAGTGCTGGAGCCAGCCTGTCAAACGCGTGTGCCAGTCTGTCCAACGCTGGTACCATCGTGTCCAGTGCTGGTGCTAGCCTTTCCAACGCATGTGCCAGCCTGTCCAGCGCTGGTACCATCGTGTCCAGTGCTGGAGCCAGCCTGTCAAACGCTGGTGCCATCGTGTTCAGTGCTGGGGCCAGCCTGTCCAACGCTGGTGCCAGCCTTTCCAGCGCTTGTGCTTGTTTAATAACGCATTGCACTTCATCAAATATTTATTTGAGGTTTATCTATAAATTTGTTTAACTGTTTAACTGTTGTTAGGAGACAGCAAAATGGCCACACAATTTTGTTGGCTGTTATTTCACATTTGGAAAAAAGACACATAGATAACTGCAATTATTTAAGAAAGAAAATTTGTTAAATGTTATTGTTAAAATAACGATTTAAATGCGTGATTTTTAATTAATAAATAATGTGCAAATGGAAACTGATCATCTGATTGTTTCCATCAAACCAATTTTGCATTTTTTAAGGAGTAATATTTTCACATATAATTTTATGAGATTGTTATTAAATAATTAATTTAGCTACCCGATTTTTTCTGCTATAGCTCCTTATTTCAATCATTAAAAATACTGAAAAAATTATATATATGAATATATGTTTAAAGCTTAAGTAGGGGAACCTGGGGCAAAATGGGGTATCTAATGGTTGGAAGGTAATAAAAGTAGTTAGAAATGTTACAAACTGATAAATTTGATGTAAAAATGATACTTTAGTCTATGAAGAATAACTAAATCATAAATTAAAAATTAAAAATTACTATTGATTTTAATAATCATCATTTAAATAAGAAAGTGCATTTTGCCCCATTTTGCCCCTAGTATGGGGCAAAATGGGGTATAGTTATAATGAATTTTGAAACCAATAATTTGAATTTTCGAAATAAGTTTAATAAGTTTAATATATAGTTAACATTAAGCATTAAATAAGAGCATACAATTATGTTGAATGAAAAGACATAAATTTATGGCAGTTAGTGTACACAGTGTTCACAGATGTGAACCACTTCGTCATCATTACTGTCATTACCAGCACACGAATTGTGAGCCCACTTTAAACATCTTGAACAACTTATCCATCCTCATTTGACTTAGAATAAAAGTCAATGCAGTACAGGCACTCCGCATCGTCATCTTGACTTTCTTCACTCTCACTTATTGAGCACTTGAGGAGAGGAGACTATGTTTTTCTTTCTTTTCTTTTTTTGCTCATCTAAATTGAGCTGTTTCTGTGCTGTTCGTGTCAATTATTTGGTCTTTTTTATTCTGGATGACTAGTAATTCTGCCTTATAGGGAGATGCAGTAAAAATTGATGTTGTTCCCCTTTAACGTGTTTTCCTCTTTTCGCCTTGTACTACTTTGGGGACAGGTAGAACATTTTCAGGAGAACAATTTGGGAAAGTGAAAAGAGTAGCTCTACTTTGAAAGGATGTTTCAGGTAAGGGCGTTGAAGTTTCTGTTTGGAATTCTGCATCTGCCGAGTTAGAGCACCCTTCTTGAGGGTCATCTGTGGTAGGAATTTGCAAAGGTGGTACAGAGCTAGGACCATCAGCTAGTAAACCTATGTCAGTGAGATCTGCAGGAAGAACATCTACTTCAGTGAACACATTCCTATCAACAGGCCAGATCCCAGTCTTCCGAAAACCATTGATGGCAGTCAACATAGTTGCAGCCTGCAAGTAAGCTGATCCAAACAGAGATGCAAGCTGAAATAACGTTACTACGCGTCCAGGATGAAAACGCAACAATTTCCTCACTTCATCTTCGTAATACTTGCTGAGGGGCTTCATGAATGATACATCTAGTGGTTGTAGATTATAGGAACAGTGAGGAGGAAAGCACAATAAAATAACACCATTTTCCCGGGCTGTATAAATTAGTTGAATGTTTTTAGTATGAGATGCATGCCCATCAAGCAAGAGAAGCACTGGTGATTGTTTGGATGCTCTAGAAAGGTAACAAACTTATTAAACCATAAAATAAATGATTCCTTTGTGATCCATCCTTTATCTTCAACCTCAGCCCATGATATAGGAGGTAGTCCTGTTTGAAACTCTTGTTGCATCCTTTTCCTTGGAAAGATTAGCATAGGTGGTATATAAACACCAGCAGCCAAAAACAAATTTCTGCTGTTACAGTTTACCCTCTTTCAGCTGAAGTCACAGTACCAACCTGCCGTCTACCCCTCTGAGAAATAATTCGGTAATGAACTTTGGGATTAACAGTGATTCCCATCTCATCCACATTATATATTTTATCTGCAGTGAGGCCATATTTGTCAACAACCTCTGTTAAGAGATCAAAAAACTTCGATACTGCTACTTTATTGAAGCCCATTGCACGTGCCGCCGATGTAGCTTCAGGTTTTCAAAGAGAAATTTCAGGATGCCTTAGAATTTCAGAGACACTGATTTGTACATTTTATATAAGTAGATTTTTTAGAATAAATAATCTATGCAGATATTCACAAATTGTCATTTCAGTATTTAGTTAAACAAACATGGGGCAAAATGGGGTAGTAGGCCTAGGTACCCCGTTTTGCCCCTTGAGAAACATTTTTGGTTACAACCTTCTAGCTAAAAATGTACTTATCTAAAACATTAGATGACATTCATAAATTGTCGCTAAAGACATGCACTTTTTAATTAGTATAAGTATAAATTTTAAATAAGTAAGTATATTTAGTTACCTTGGCTGGAATAAAACGTAAACATTGCAAAACACACAGTCTGAAACAGCATACTGCCACTTCTAACGAACTGCAAACAACAAGATGGCTCCGGATAGGCTGTGGCGCTGTGTTTCACTTTGGAGTTTAAGTTCCGTCTACACATAACAGTTGGCAGCACGTTATTGACGATAAAATCGTGGTTCCCCGTTATGCCCCGCTTCCCCATTCAGCCCCAGGTTCCCCTATCTATAAACATAAATAACTAAAAATAAATTAACGAAAGTTTAAGAAATAAAAATGTATTTCTGAACTATATCAAATATATTTTATATGACCTCAAATCAAACAAAAAGAATCACCACTGCTTTATAATGGTGTTCTGACGAACTTGAATACAGTTTTTACTGTATGTTTGGTAAAATGACACCTTTAAGCTAAGCATAAAACCAGGGTCTAACTTCAAGCGAAACTTAGTTACAAAGGTTTACTCTATATGTGGAGAAATTGGCCCTAAGTGTATTTATAGGAAGGGTCCGGGTTAGGGAGCCTCCTAGCCTATACGCCTAGCCATGTCGGAGATTTAGCCACGCAGGGAAGGGTCGCATGCATCGTGTGCTTTGCTCTGGGATTAGCCAGCCATGGCAGCGACTGATACCATGACTAATGCCCCTGTCTTAAAACCAGCTTAAAACTATGCTAAGCATAGACACCCTGGGCACAGACATGCGGAATACAAGGGCGTGCATCCGAGCCGATCAGTCCTCGAATATATTCGGAAGAACTCCGAAGTTGGCCACTTGCTCGTGCAATTTGAAAATAGAAATTAAAAAATAAAACACCATTTTGCGGGATTTCGTAGTCTACGTTTTTTCCCGATTTTAAATTATTTAAAATACCACTTGGTCTAACCTAATTAAACTTTCGAAAACCTACCCTTCTGCAGGATAAATGTAAAGAACGAATAATTTATTACCAGAATTGTAATACTTCAGCAACGATTTTGCGTAATATTTATGCAACTGAACTAACCTAAGTACCGTTTCATTTCCGATATGATCACCTAGACGAGGGAAAATTTGCCTCCAAGCGAAAATCACATAACCTAAGATATAAAACGGCAGAAAGAGATAAAGAGAGAAAGAAGACAATTTTTTAATAAACATGAATTATCAAAATTACAGACATTACTCACTTCAAAATAAATAACTTATGATATCAATAAACTAATAATGATTAATTAACAATAAGTATTACTCACTGTTGAAATACTCACGCCATAAAGAAACACTGTGAGTGTTTATGTTTCTTCAAACAATTATGCCATTTGGAACACACCAAATCTCTGAACGAAATATGAAATTCATAACAGGTAGCGCTAGGGTCGTTACCACAACGCCGAAATACCATAACCCCGAATGTCAAAATTGACCACAACGCCGACAGCTAGAAAACTGCTGTGTACCACAACGCCGAAATACCATAACGCCGAATGTCAAAATTGACAACGCCGACAGCTAGAAAACTACTGTGTACCACAAAGCCGAAATAACAACTGAATGAATTTGTGTGTGTTTCTTAAATGTACCTTAACGCCGAAATACCACAATCAAACCTAACCTTACCTAACATAACCTAGCGTAATATAACCTAACCTAACTTAACCTAGCCTATCCTAGCCTAGCCTAACCTTACCTAGCCTAGCCTAACCTAACCTAGTCTAACCTAACCTAACCTTTGTGGCAGTACTGCAATGACATTTTTCGACGTTAGTGTATTTCGGCGTTGTGGTACACAGCAGTTTTCTAGCTGTTGGCGTTGTGGTCAATTTGGCATTTTGGCGTTGTGGTATTTCGGCGTTGTGGTGCGTCCCCGTAGCGCTATATATGCGGTAAATGCAGCGACTTTTTACAACAGCGCTCTCTACGCTGCTATCATCTGTCCTTTTTACGTTTCACAACAATGTTTCGTGGAAACGTTGCATTATAATTTTACTCTCTTCGCGCCCAAGGAAGTTTCACTTGATAACTGTTTCTGGAGATGCACGAACGCGGATGACCCGGGTGCCTGACTCGAGCTTAGTGAATCTTGGGTGTTCCTCGCCTGCTCGTGAATCCACACGCGGCCTTTATTATTTTTCTTTCCTCCATCGCGCGCCGGCTAGAAGTACCTTGCTTTCCCACGTGCGGGTGGGTAAATATTGCATCGGGAAGGCATTCCGGAACGAGCCCCCATCGACCTGCGCGCTCCGCCGTTTTCATTCCGCATTCATTCGGGCCTTTTGTTTCGCGAAGGTGCTAGAAGGGGGAAAGGGGATGGCAAACCTTCTAACGTCACTGGAAGAACGGGCGAATGAAACGGGGCAAAGGATATGAATAAAGCAGTGTCGAGAAGCAGTGGTGAATGAAACATCCCCCCCCCCCCCCCCCCCGCCCATCATCATCATTCTCGTGAGTTCTGCGAAGTCAGGTTTTTAAAAATGATGCCTTTTAAGGATCGGTCTCGCTCGCCATGTTGCATTTGATACGATTTCAGTTTTAGGGTTAATGATGCGGTTGTTTCATGACAAGAGTATTTCAAATCGTTGTCTGGTTGCAAATTTGGTCACCAGGTGTAGCCCCGTGTTATAAATTAAACACTATGTGTAAGTAGTATAGGTTAGCCGGAACTGGCACAGGCTTTCGCAGGAGGTGCCAGAGGTGCCGACCGCCATATTGGATTGTGACGTCACGGCGGCCATCTTGGATGGTTGTGACCTTGACCCTTGACCTTGAATTTGATCCTCAAAAATCGTCAAAATCCGCCAAAATTGGGCAAAATTTGCCCAAAATTCCTCAAAATTCGCCAAAATTTCCATTTCTGTGGAAAAAAATTCCGCCAAAAAATCTCAAAAAATTCCACAATTCAAAAATTCCCGTTTTCGAGAGAAAAATTCCCGTTTCGAGGGAAAATTTCCCGTTTTTAGTCCTTAAAAATCCCAGCGGCTAGAAATGTCCATATGTAGGCTTAAGCATCCATGTCTACAGCCTACGATAAGCCTCTGACGTCATCATGGATTATGACGTCACCGTTGCAATTTTCGTTACGGCCGCCATCTTTAACTTTTTTATTTATTATCCGATTTTAATGAAAAAAAAATTAAAATTTATAAAAAAATTCACTTAATAAAATTTAATGAAAAATATTTAAAAAACATACATTTACGACACGGAGTTCGTAGTCCTCGGTTCGAACCCGGTGAGGGCAAAAAAATTAAAAATGGCGACAGGCTCCTTCCTCAATGGTGGCTGCAGGCAGACTGACTCCCACCACTTTTTTTCAAAGCATATATATATTCACCTAGTATGACGTCATGTCCGCCATCTTGTCTTTGATGCTGGAGACCACCATCTTGTTTTCGTCGGCGAGAGTGCGCTGACACCATGTTAGTTTAGTTCTTATCCGCTAGAGTGCAGTAATCATTTATTATTACTGTGACACCCGCCATCTTGAAATTTGACCGCCATCTTGAAAATCCGTAATTATTTAGCTAGAAAAGCGGGAAAAATACCAAAATTCATCAAAAAAATCACTCATTAATTTACATATTGATTCGATCGATTCCTGTCCTCGGGTCGATACCCGATCGATGCAAATAATCTTAATTTTTATGTAAAAATACCTAAAAATTGACAGGTTCGAAAATAAAAACACTGCAAGTTCTTTTACAAACATAATATTTATTACATAATTTCTATTTTACTACAGGATCACCTGCGAAGGTTAGCAATCTTACAAACATTTAGGTCCGCATAGGCGTGAAATGACTAATTCTTAGCTCCAATCGGTTTATACAAGACAGAGTCCAACCAGATCCTTTACAGACATAGTCCTCCTCTTCTTGACAGAGTTTCTGGATACCTTGTTTAACAGTTTGCTTGACATCGTTAGAACTGTAAATTACTGCAGCCGATGTCTTGAATGCACACTTCTTCACTTTGTCATCGAACGGATAAGGCTTTCCATATATACAGTCCAACCACAAGTTATATTTCAAAGGTCCGTTTGTTGCTACGTCATCAGTAAGCTGATTGATTATGTCCTGTCTGATATCATCAAGAAAATTACAAATGTCCTTTGACTCACTTAACGTACTTGGATAATAGTAGTCTTTCAATGTTCCACGAAATGCAGACTGCGCCAAGTAGAAGCCATTATCGTTCACTTGTAATGCTCCGATCACAGTCTTATGTTCAGATGCCACAGCAATCGGTTGCTGCACATCAGTTTTTTTTACTTGTACGCTCACGAGTCACCAATCTAAACTCAGGAGTCGTAATTGCTGCAGGTAGTTCAGCAGTAGGCGCACGGACTTCACCTTTTCAGTTTATCGAAAGTCGGCGCAAATTATCAATTCGAGTAAACCATTTATGACACTCGTCACAGCGAAACTTCATGCGAGAAGGATTCTTCGTACATTTACTCCTCTCATGTCTCCGTACATCATGTGCAAATGCAAACGTCATGTCGCAGTAGCCACAAGGATGCCTAGTTGAAGACAAACCCGAACCAGATGTCGCTGTTACTGCAACTGAATCATTTCCAGGCATACTCTTATGCACATCAATGCATCGTTGTTGTATAGAAACCTTTACTTTCTGCCGCACTGCAGGTCCTTTACATGTCTCCAAGTGATGCTTCAAATTAACATTTCTTGTAAATTGCTTGCGACACTTAATACAACCAAACATTTTACGATAAGGGTTCTTGGCACATTCTCTCTTCTCGTGTCGACGAGCATTGCTGATGTTTGAGAAAATCTTGTCACAGTAACGACATCGATGTTCGTTAGTTGTTGACGATTCGCCATCCATTGAAGTCTCCATCGAGGGCGAAACAGCGTTCGTCAAGGTTTCCTGTACAGTCAGCACTACCGGCATTAAAGTCTCTTCTGCTGGTGGTATCACATCTGTTGAAATCTCCTCCAATGTTGACGTCATCGTTGCCAACGGGATCTACTCCTTCTCCGTCGTAGCTGTCGTCAAGGTTCCCGTATACGATGGTACAACCTCCGAGTTCAACGTTAAAGTCGGTAAAGATGCCATCGAGTTCGCAAGAACAGGTAATTACGCGATTTATGCTCCAGATTAAACAAACTAGGTGATCCTTACACCGCCGACGTCAGTAACAAAACTGAGCGTCCTGCTGTCTAGGACTCGCTTATATACATGCACCGTATGGAATAATACGCTAGTCAAATCAAGAACAATTTATTATAATACTAGAGTCAAAACAACATTTAAAAAATAGAAGCACCGACAACGAAAAGGCAGCACATTTTGAAGCACCGACAACGAAAAGGCAGCACATTTGGCAGCACCGACAACGAAAAGGCAGCACATTTGGAAGCACCGACAACGAAAAGGCAGATCATTTGGAAGCACCGACAACGAAAAGGCAGCACATTTGGAAGCACCGACAACGAAAAGACAGATCATTTGGAAGCACCGACAACGAAAAGGCAGCACATTTGGAAGCACCGACAACGAAAAGGCAGCACATTTGAAAGCACCGACAACGAAAAGGCAGCACATTTGGAAGCACCGACAACGAAAAGGCAGCACATTTTGGGATGCACCATCATAAAGGCAGCACATTTTGGAAGCACCATCGAATAATGAAGCACATTTGGAAGCTCCATCAACAAAAAAAAAAGGCAAAAAGGAAGCAAAAGTTACGAGATCTAAGTCTTAGTTAGAAATCAGAATACAAGAAATAAAAACATTAAATTCTTATAATTTAAATTATTTATTTTATTGCTTTACATTATACAAATGCAAGTAAAACAAGCCATTATTGTATGTAGCCAGCATTCCT
Source organism: Bacillus rossius redtenbacheri (assembly GCF_032445375.1). Lineage (NCBI taxonomy): Eukaryota > Metazoa > Arthropoda > Insecta > Phasmatodea > Bacillidae > Bacillus > Bacillus rossius. The sequence goes on along the minus strand of NC_086330.1, from coordinate 129,561,678 downwards.
CAGTTCCTTGAGTATGAAGGATATTTCTTTGATGCACGAATAGTTTCCTGCACAAAGCGAACCATGTAGAAGTCTTAGCCGGTCAACCAATATGTTTGGATCTTTCCATGATGTGTAATCATTCTCTTCTACCACCATCTTCCTTGCACCTTTATAATAAATATTATGATCTCTGGTGTCCTCCGTTTTACCATCAACCTCAGGGTAACTTCCATGTTTGAGACGGTGATCATCACAAGCTTTATCAGATTTATTTAATATATCACGTCGTTTCCACCGTTTCGGTCTCAGGACACCACCACATTCTTCGATCTTGACAGCTTTAGGTGCTTCATCATAGTCTATGTCTTTGTCAACAGCCTCAGAGTCACTGTAACAATCACCCAATTTACCGTAATAATTCGATGTTGATGATGTTGAAGTGTCTTCATCGTCTTCATGCTTCCTTATTAGGAGTCCATCATTTTTACAAAGTAGGAAAGATCTACTTGAATTCGGCTGGAATATATTCTCACTTTTCACGTTAAGGATTCTTCCATTGTCTTCATTCTTCCGTAAATCATCAACCTCCTTAAATTTAAGTTCTTTGTCGAGATCGGAAGAGCCAAGAAAATTATTGTCGTAATGCAGATCACTCTTCCTTAGGCTAGTAGATTCATCGTTGTCCTCTAGCTTGTACGCAGGCTTGGCGCTACAAGTTCTGCCATGTCTTTTTAGGCTCTCTCTCCGCGTAAACGACTTGCTACATCGAACACAACTTATCATATTGCGCAGTGGATTTTTAACACAGTCATTCTTCTCGTGTTGTCTTTTATTCTTTCTCAAGATAAACTCTTTACTGCAAAACTTACACCTATGTTCTTTCGATACAGCGTCAGATCCCAAATCGGAATTCATATTAGTTACTGAGACTAATGTCAGATACCAATTGAGTGTTTTTAAATTAGATCTAATACTTAAATAGAAATTTTTTCATATTTCATCAGCGAGAATTAATATATCACATGCAAAAGTACTTTATGCATGTAGTTCTGCTTTTCAACAACAGATGACGCCACATGTTGCTTGCAGGTAAATAATATTTAGTTCTTTTATGCGGGATGCGTGATGCTCACTAACGATCGCAAAAGAAGGATGGCTTCGCTAGACTCCAAGGAAAAGGAAGTTCGTCTTGCATGTTGGTGCTCCACAGATGTCTCATGGCGTAATATTAATTTGACTGAGTAATGATATTTGTCAATTCCACCTGATAAAAATATTGCAAGTTTTGATTTAGTAGCAGAAATTATCGAATTAAATGTAACTCCAAATAAAATGACATGTCTCATTAGACAAAAAAAAATCCATGCAGATAGCGGTTCCTCAGAATAGTCAGAAACACTTGAAGAAACCACAGGAATGATTGCAAGAACACGGGAAAAACCATCAAAATATTGACAAGAATAATCAGGAGCACACGGAGAAAACCATCATAATATTTGCAAGAATAATCAGGAGCACACGGAGAAAACCATCATAATATTTGCAAGAATAATCAGGAGCACACGGAGAAAACCATCATAATATTTGCAAGAATAATCAGGAGCACACTGAGGAAACCATCATAACATTGACCAGATTAATCAGAAGTACTCGGAGAAAACCACCACATGTTTTCCTTGATATCATAAAATTACAGGAAAAAATATTTAAAAATAAAAAAAAATTTAAAAAAATGCATAAATTTCTGGCTTGTACAAGAACTCTATCTTTGCTCAACAATGATTAGTTTACAAGCTAGCAGAAACTGTTTATGCATTTTTTTAAATTTTTTTTTATTTTTAAATATTTTTTCCTGTAATTTTATGATATCAAGGAAAACATGTGGTGGTTTTCTCCGAGTACTTCTGATTAATCTGGTCAATGTTATGATGGTTTCCTCCGTGTGCTCCTGATTATTCTTGCAAATATTATTATGGTTTTCTCCGTGTGCTCCTGATTACTCTTGCAAATATTATGATGGTTTTCTCCGTGTGCTCCTGATTATTCTTGCAAATATTATGATGGTTTTCTCCGTGTGCTCCTGATTATTCTTGTCAATATTTTGATGGTTTTTCCCGTGTTCTTGCAATCATTCCTGTGGTTTCTTCAAGTGTTTCTGACTATTCTGAGGAACCGCTCTCTGCATGGATTTTTTTTGTCTAATGAGACATGTCATTTTATTTGGAGTTACATTTAATTCGATAATTTCTGCTACTAAATCAAAACTTGCAATATTTTTATCAGGTGGAATTGACAAATATCATTACTCAGTCAAATTAATATTACGCCATGAGACATCTGTGGAGCACCAACATGCAAGACGAACTTCCTTTTCCTTGGAGTCTAGCGAAGCCATCCTTCTTTTGCGATCGTTAGTGAGCATCACGCATCCCGCATAAAAGAACTAAATATTATTTACCTGCAAGCAACATGTGGCGTCATCTGTTGTTGAAAAGCAGAACTACATGCATAAAGTACTTTTGCATGTGATATATTAATTCTCGCTGATGAAATATGAAAAAATTTCTATTTAAGTATTAGATCTAATTTAAAAACACTCAATTGGTATCTGGCATTAGTCTCAGTAACTAATATGAATTCCGATTTGGGATCTGACGCTGTATCGAAAGAACATAGGTGTAAGTTTTGCAGTAAAGAGTTTATCTTGAGAAAGAATAAAAGACAACACGAGAAGAATGACTGTGTTAAAAATCCACTGCGCAATATGATAAGTTGTGTTCGATGTAGCAAGTCGTTTACGCGGAGAGAGAGCCTAAAAAGACATGGCAGAACTTGTAGCGCCAAGCCTGCGTACAAGCTAGAGGACAACGATGAATCTACTAGCCTAAGGAAGAGTGATCTGCATTACGACAATAATTTTCTTGGCTCTTCCGATCTCGACAAAGAACTTAAATTTAAGGAGGTTGATGATTTACGGAAGAATGAAGACAATGGAAGAATCCTTAACGTGAAAAGTGAGAATATATTCCAGCCGAATTCAAGTAGATCTTTCCTACTTTGTAAAAATGATGGACTCCTAATAAGGAAGCATGAAGACGATGAAGACACTTCAACATCATCAACATCGAATTATTACGGTAAATTGGGTGATTGTTACAGTGACTCTGAGGCTGTTGACAAAGACATAGACTATGATGAAGCACCTAAAGCTGTCAAGATCGAAGAATGTGGTGGTGTCCTGAGACCGAAACGGTGGAAACGACGTGATATATTAAATAAATCTGATAAAGCTTGTGATGATCACCGTCTCAAACATGGAAGTTACCCTGAGGTTGATGGTAAAACGGAGGACACCAGAGATCATAATATTTATTATAAAGGTGCAAGGAAGATGGTGGTAGAAGAGAATGATTACACATCATGGAAAGATCCAAACATATTGGTTGACCGGCTAAGACTTCTACATGGTTCGCTTTGTGCAGGAAACTATTCGTGCATCAAAGAAATATCCTTCATACTCAAGGAACTGAGGAATGCTGGCTACATACAATAATGGCTTGTTTTACTTGCATTTGTATAATGTAAAGCAATAAAATAAATAATTTAAATTATAAGAATTTAATGTTTTTATTTCTTGTATTCTGATTTCTAACTAAGACTTAGATCTCGTAACTTTTGCTTCCTTTTTGCCTTTTTTTTTTGTTGATGGAGCTTCCAAATGTGCTTCCTTATTCGATGGTGCTTCCAAAATGTGCTGCCTTTATGATGGTGCATCCCAAAATGTGCTGCCTTTTCGTTGTCGGTGCTTTCAAATGTGCTGCCTTTTCGTTGTCGGTGCTTCCAAATGTGCTGCCTTTTCGTTGTCGGTGCTTCCAAATGTGCTGCCTTTTCGTTGTCGGTGCTTCCAAATGATCTGTCTTTTCGTTGTCGGTGCTTCCAAATGTGCTGCCTTTTCGTTGTCGGTGCTTCCAAATGATCTGCCTTTTCGTTGTCGGTGCTTCCAAATGTGCTGCCTTTTCGTTGTCGGTGCTGCCAAATGTGCTGCCTTTTCGTTGTCGGTGCTTCCAAATGTGCTGCCTTTTCGTTGTCGGTGCTTCTATTTTTTAAATGTTGTTTTGACTCTAGTATTATAATAAATTGTTCTTGATTTGACTAGCGTATTATTCCATACGGTGCATGTATATAAGCGAGTCCTAGACAGCAGGACGCTCAGTTTTGTTACTGACGTCGGCGGTGTAAGGATCACCTAGTTTGTTTAATCTGGAGCATAAATCGCGTAATTACCTGTTCTTGCGAACTCGATGGCATCTTTACCGACTTTAACGTTGAACTCGGAGGTTGTACCATCGTATACGGGAACCTTGACGACAGCTACGACGGAGAAGGAGTAGATCCCGTTGGCAACGATGACGTCAACATTGGAGGAGATTTCAACAGATGTGATACCACCAGCAGAAGAGACTTTAATGCCGGTAGTTCTGACTGTACAGGAAACCTTGACGAACGCTGTTTCGCCCTCGATGGAGACTTCAATGGATGGCGAATCGTCAACAACTAACGAACATCGATGTCGTTACTGTGACAAGATTTTCTCAAACATCAGCAATGCTCGTCGACACGAGAAGAGAGAATGTGCCAAGAACCCTTATCGTAAAATGTTTGGTTGTATTAAGTGTCGCAAGCAATTTACAAGAAATGTTAATTTGAAGCATCACTTGGAGACATGTAAAGGACCTGCAGTGCGGCAGAAAGTAAAGGTTTCTATACAACAACGATGCATTGATGTGCATAAGAGTATGCCTGGAAATGATTCAGTTGCAGTAACAGCGACATCTGGTTCGGGTTTGTCTTCAACTAGGCATCCTTGTGGCTACTGCGACATGACGTTTGCATTTGCACATGATGTACGGAGACATGAGAGGAGTAAATGTACGAAGAATCCTTCTCGCATGAAGTTTCGCTGTGACGAGTGTCATAAATGGTTTACTCGAATTGATAATTTGCGCCGACTTTCGATAAACTGAAAAGGTGAAGTCCGTGCGCCTACTGCTGAACTACCTGCAGCAATTACGACTCCTGAGTTTAGATTGGTGACTCGTGAGCGTACAAGTAAAAAACCTGATGTGCAGCAACCGATTGCTGTGGCATCTGAACATAAGACTGCGATCGGAGCATTACAAGTGAACGATAATGGCTTCTACTTGGCGCAGTCTGCATTTCGTGGAACATTGAAAGACTACTATTATCCAAGTACGTTAAGTGAGTCAAAGGACATTTGTAATTTTCTTGATGATATCAGACAGGACATAATCAATCAGCTTACTGATGACGTAGCAACAAACGGACCTTTGAAATATAACTTGTGGTTGGACTGTATATATGGAAAGCCTTATCCGTTCGATGACAAAGTGAAGAAGTGTGCATTCAAGACATCGGCTGCAGTAATTTACAGTTCTAACGATGTCAAGCAAACTGTTAAACAAGGTATCCAGAAACTCTGTCAAGAAGAGGAGGACTATGTCTGTAAAGGATCTGGTTGGACTCTGTCTTGTATAAACCGATTGGAGCTAAGAATTAGTCATTTCACGCCTATGCGGACCTAAATGTTTGTAAGATTGCTAACCTTCGCAGGTGATCCTGTAGTAAAATAGAAATTATGTAATAAATATAATGTTTGTAAAAGAACTTGCAGTGTTTTTATTTTCGAACCTGTCAATTTTTAGGTATTTTTACATAAAAATTAAGATTATTTGCATCGATCGGGTATCGAACCGAGGACAGGAATCGATCGAATCAATATGTAAATTAATGAGTGATTTTTTTGATGAATTTTGGTATTTTTCCCGCTTTTCTAGCTAAATAATTACGGATTTTCAAGATGGCGGTCAAATTTCAAGATGGCGGGTGTCACAGTAATAATAAATGATTACTGCACTCTAGCGGATAAGAACTAAACTAACATGGTGTCAGCGCACTCTCGCCGACGAAAACAAGATGGTGGTCTCCAGCATCAAAGACAAGATGGCGGACATGACGTCATACTAGGTGAATATATATATGCTTTGAAAAAAAGTGGTGGGAGTCAGTCTGCCTGCAGCCACCATTGAGGAAGGAGCCTGTCGCCATTTTTAATTTTTTTGCCCTCACCGGGTTCGAACCGAGGACTACGAACTCCGTGTCGTAAATGTATGTTTTTTAAATATTTTTCATTAAATTTTATTAAGTGAATTTTTTATAAATTTTAATTTTTTTTTCGTTAAAATCGGATAATAAATAAAAAAGTTAAAGATGGCGGCCGTAACGAAAATTGCAACGGTGACGTCATAATCCATGATGACGTCAGAGGCTTATCGTAGGCTGTAGACATGGATGCTTAAGCCTACATATGGACATTTCTAGCCGCTGGGATTTTTAAGGACTAAAAACGGGAAATTTTCCCTCGAAACGGGAATTTTTCTCTCGAAAACGGGAATTTTTGAATTGTGGAATTTTTTGAGATTTTTTGGCGGAATTTTTTTCCACAGAAATGGAAATTTTGGCGAATTTTGAGGAATTTTGGGCAAATTTTGCCCAATTTTGGCGGATTTTAACGATTTTTGAGGATCAAATTCAAGGTCAAGGTCAAAGGTCAAGGTCACAACCATCCAAGATGGCCGCCGTGACGTCACAATCCAATATGGCGGTCGGCACCTCTGGCACCTCCTGCGAAAGCCTGTGCCAGTTCCGGCTAACCTATACTACTTGTGTAACAAGTCATGCATGTATTTATCATGAAGGTAATAAGTTAAGGAGTGGGCGTGTTAAGTCTTTGTTGTGGTAATAATTGAAGCCAAAAAGAGAACGACCTCCCAATCCTCGTTTCCCATCTAGATGAGGAAACATTTTGTTTTGCTACTGCAAAGATTAACGCTATTTCCTTGCTGACATGTAAAAAAATTTTATACTTTTTACAAGGCAAATCCTTGGAAACCTTGTTGCCAACGATATCACTTGTAAAACTACAAGGCAGAGCTTTGTAAAATTGCATATAGTACAAACCCTTACCTTGCAATTTTACAAGTTATATCATTGGCAACAGGGTTTTCATGGACTATCCTTGTAAAAGTACAAAAAAAATTAGAGTACGATGTTTTGTTAACTTCTTTGTTTAACAACACTCACTTCAGGATGGTATTTTTAACGATTATTCCTAGCAAGTTATTTTCAAGCTTTTAAATAAACCTCTATCATTAGCCTTTATACAGCTATGGTTTGTTTTGCTAACCAACTGCTTGGAAGAGTGACTTCAACGTTAGTACAGACACCCATTTCATTGATACATTACTGCACGATGTTTATAATTTTAAAAAATTAGTTTGACTTATTGCGTCATGGTAAATAAATAGAAGTTAATCCTTCATGTGTAAACATCTTATCTCTCGGTATACAGCATTTTATAGAAGTAATTTCATGAAAATGTAATGGAGGTCGATGAACGGAAACTGACACAAGGATGGCGGACCCACGTGTAGTAACATAAGCCGTATAAAGTCAATTTGGTAAACATCAGGGTACGTACCAAACGAATTTGTGTGCCAAATGAAACTTTATGATAGTGAAACTACCCCGAGATATATTTCGTAAACTAAAATAGTCATAGTAAAAAGTAACATAAAGTTTTAAAATACTTAAAACATACATTACATTATTATAACACGCACTCTCCTTACCTTATGAAAATGGGCCCGGTAGCACAGCATAAAGCGCGCGCTTGATAATGTTATGGGACGCGGTTCTAACCTGGACCCAGAAGTATTTTTTTTACTATTTTAGAAACATTATAATAGAATAATATTATGTAATAATGTTGAATCAGTTCAGTAAGGTTAACGTTTGTTTGTAGTAATTATTTACAGACTGATTTCAGTGGTTTGAGCAAAGCAAATAAAAAATACTTATACTTAGTGTTATTTTTATTCATGTTATTATTTTAGTAATATTATAGACGTATAACTTCAAACTTACTACTTTAAAGTATTGAATGTTTAGTGAAGTTTACAAGATGGACAGTATTTTTATAAAATATCTTGTCGAAAAGTTTATCTGCTACATGAATAACATGAGAACACATGAACTTGCTCGTTACTGTGTTTTTAAAATATTTTTTAGTAAAATTTTATTAATTCAATTTTTTAATAAATTTTAAAATATTTTTCTTTAGAGCTTTACACATTATTGGTGAGTACCGAAAGACGCGCTCGCGTCGCCCCCCCCCCCCCCCCCTAGTAAAATTTTTACTACTTAGTGTCTACCTAATTTTAAAATTCAAGGGTAAAATACTAATTACTCCAACTATATAACTTTATTTCAACATGACTGGTGAGGCCAACCCTTAAGTCTTGCTCGCATTTCGATCGTTCCTTCACCTCTACGCACCAAACCCTGAATTGGCGCGCAGACTGTTTGGTTGTGTTACGTGCTACAGTTTTTTGTCGGACTTTATCTGTGAAGTAATTCCGTTGTTTACGTTTTTTATTTTCTAACTTCGAAGTTTACAAATTATTAAACACTAATTTCAAAATAATCACAATGCTAGTTTAACCTATCGTGAGTGCTGAATACAAAAATTATATAATTTATTAAAATAAATAAACGTTTACTGGTGTCATAAATGCTGTTTCATAAATAATATAGGCTACATTAATATTATTTGTTCAATGTATACAACATATCCATCTTGTTATTCTTTTTAAATTAACTATTATATAATTTTTATAACTTTAGGCCTAATTTATTTGCAACAGTGGCTTGATTTGGGGATTGGTCGCACATATTAAGGAAAAAACTTTTGAAATAATATTTAGCATTCTGTAGGTCAAAGTGGAGAAATAAGCGTATGTGTTCCAAAGTTCATATGTTATAGACATAGATTTACAAATTTCAGCTCTACTCACGTATTTTACTGAGATTTATAAAAACTGAATTTTCTTGCTTAAAAACAAGACACATAAATTCACTTTAGCAAATCTTTAAGAGACTGGCACATATGATAGTTGCACCTACCCGGGCACGCATACGATGTGCAGAGCTTCATAAGATAACACGGGATGTGAAAACTGCTCGAGATATCCTACTGGTGTCTGTTTACGAAAATAATTTAGGAATACGCTGAGGGCGGATAAGTAGTTCTGTTCCCGTATTAAGTTTTCAGCTGTGTTATTAGAAGCGTGAAAATGGCTAAGTCGCTTGTTTTCAGAATACGTTTTAAGCCTAAAACACCCGGTACATATTCTTGAGAGGACTGAAGAGACTTGCATCACATCATTCCTCCACCATATGATGTTATGGCTACCGCTCAAATATCATAGTTACCCTGTGCACGACGAGAAGACTTGCGTGCCAGTTCAGAGCCTTGCGCTTAGAGGCGATACCGCGCTAGAAGCACCAGCGAGCGTCGCACTTATCCTGCCTAATTGACACAGATACGTTCAATATTATTTCAATGTATATGTTGAGGATCACATCACAATACTGGAATCACAATAGATGTTTTTAACCGTGCGACAAACATAAACTAACAACTGGGAATAAAATGCTTATTGCCATCAAAGTTTTCAAAGTTCGCTTTAATGGATCGAGTTAGGAAGAATTGGTTGGATCACAATTTAATATTTATTCTGAAAAAGTAGTAATTAACGTATTAAACCTTTTTCACGAACGAATTCAGTAAACGAAAGCCCAAAAAACACACACACGAATAATGATTGTGTGTCAAACACGCCAGTTTGACCATCACTGAAAAAACTTTCCAGTCACCACGCGCCCTCGACGCACTGGAAATAGAAAAAATTTCTAGTCGGGAAGTCTATCTCCACCGCAAATGTTGTCGCGCTGAAGTCTCAGACGTGCCGAACATGATTGGTTATAAAATTATTTTACTCGCGTTGCGTCCAATTTGTCGTGCGCATCACTCTATACAGATTGCAGCATAATGAGTGCCATGTCGTCCTAGGCTATGCTTGCTCCTGGACTTCCAACACTCAAAATTCAAAATACTTTCAAGTGGGCGTACTCCTTTAGAAAAAAATAGTTTTTGGATGTATGATAAAAATAGAATAGCTTCAAGCTGAGCTTTTATCCTAAATATAGAATCCTCAGCATCGACCGATAATTGTATTCCACATAATTTTTAAGTAGTTTTAAAATTTAATTCTTTTTTTTTATTTGTGTTATTTATTCTGCATTGCTAATGGGTGTAGGCTTAGTTCATATCATGTGTGAAATGTATAACTCTTTTAGTGCTACAATTGTAACTTTCCACGTTAAGATAATTTCAATTATTCGGAACTATGTATCTGGTAATTTATTTTAAACTCTCCTGGTTAAATATATAAGTTCTCGATTTATTAATAAAAACGCATTGATGTTAACAGAATATAATTTTAGTGTTTTATTTGATTAAATAAGTATTATAATTAATATTTTTTTACATAAATGTTGATAGCTCATTTCGGAGTCGTGGCAGTGTATATAACTGAAATTCTTACAATGAATCAACATTTAATACAGGAGGCTTAATATTTTTCAGGCATTTTGCGTCTCTTCTGTGTGAAATGGTTTCTGTAACACTTATCATTCAATTAGGTCACATAATTATACGTTGTCATACGTTCACGTTACTATTAAGATTCATTTTAATAAAAGCTTGGATGAATTGGTGCTCAAACAGCAACCAAAAACTTTATACAAAACAAATTTTATACAAAACAAACTTAAACTAATAAATATTTTAAAAAAATAAACACAAAATGAATATTTTAATTTGGAATCATAAAAACATAGGTCACAAACAAATTTGTTAATAATTTTAAGAGATATTTAAATCGAAGCTTTTTTATTATTGTCACATGTATCACCAACATTTTTGAAACTTGTGCCTTCAAGTTACCCCACTTTCAATGTACCCCATCCTATCTACACAACGCGGTCTCGTTTATATTGAGATAGAAGGTATTAAACTTTTTTAAATAAATTATTGATAACGCAAGTATCGTGAAACTGTAAAAATAAAATAACTCATTTGTTAATTAAGTGTGCTTTTATGTATAACTAATGACTAGTTGTAGCGTTACTATGTTTAATAAAAGCTGAGATGCGGAATGTTTTAATCATATTAAAACTCTAGCAATTTTTTATTATTATCTTTGGACACAAGTAGCATTATTTTGTGTCTTAATGTTGAGCTATTGCATTTCCACGACATTATTTTTGTTTCACTGCAATTCTTTAAAGGATTTCCACTACCTAAGCGTAGCCCATTACGTTTTGTTAATTTTGCGTCGGTTTTACTGTCTAGGCTTTATCAGTTGTTCGTTAAAAATCAGGTAAATAATCGTCGTTCGAAATTTTTTTGCATTACTTTTAGCGGTCATGTTTACTAAATACTAATTTATGTTATGTGTCTCCATAGCAGAGAACGTTAAATTGTGAAAAATATATACGACGTTGGGGTTGAAGTCGGCTAAAAGTAGTGAGTGATTCTCCTGTTTCCAACAAGCCAAGAGAAATTATTTTAGAGCTATGAATCAAGACTCAAATACGTTCTACTTTAAGATGAATACGCATTAAAAAAAAGCATGACGGGTCATATCTCGGTTGCCAATCAGATCTCCGGTTCTAAATCCGTGCGTACCACGGAGGCGTTGGTCGCGGCGACAAATTGGGCTTCCGCGCCCTGGCCCACTGGCGGGCCTCGTCCGGGGCCGCTTCGGGAGCGGTGACGTCACAGCCCTTCTCGGAGCCGCGGGCTAGAGGCGTCTTCTTGTTGGGGCTCTCGGCGCACGGCGCGGCGTTCGGAAGGAGTATCTTCTTGAGTGGAACGGAAGTCGAATAAACGGAAATGTGTAATCACGGCGCCGAAGTAGTCAAGATGGCGGACCCGCGTGTAGCAACATAAACACGTCCATAGTCTCTTTCGTGAACATTAGGGTGCATACCAGACGTATTGGTGTGCCGAATGAAACTTTATGTTGGTGAAACTACCCTGGGATATATTCGGTAAACTAAAATAGTTACAGTCAAGAGTTATTACTCGCTTCAAAATGCGTAAGAAATCGGGTTTTACCATTATTATAATACATAATGTAGTCTCCTTTCAAAACCCAATAGCCTCGATAGCATAACTGTATTGCGCACGCTTGTAAGCTCAGAGGCGAATTTTTTACGTGGTTCAAACCTCATTACTAGAAAAAAAGATTTTTAATGACATAACTACCTAATAACCCGCGGCTTCCATCTCACAATTTCTGAGTATTGTTAAAATCTTAATATTAAAAATGTTATCTGATTAATTCCAAAAAAATTACTGAATAAATAAACAAAATTAATTGTCAGATGCATAAAATATTTATTTCATGTCATAACTGTTTAAGAATGATATTTTTGGAGTAGTTATGCGTAAGCCCTTTATTTTAGTATAGATTAAGTATCTGATAGTAAAACTTCTTTTCAGAGTGTACAAAGTATATTTTACCTTGATGAAATCACACTTACTTCCTTTTCATTTCATTAGGTACACAATTTAAAAAAAAAATCGTAAATTTGCACCTAAATTATTTTAATAAAGTTTATGTCATCATTTACACTGAAACAGTCATTTAGTGTGGTTAGAGATACTCTTAGAATTATTAAATTATTTAACCTTATTCAAATACCTCCTATTTTATAATGATATTCGATTTAATCACATCTTTATTTGAAATATCAAATACAGATATCAATACTATTATACAACATATTAGTTCACTCATAGTTTACTAAGTATTACTTAAACAAAATCCCCCAATTTTTTACCCTCACTTCTTTTCCCACAGGGTTGCCAATGTAATAATAAAGAACTAAGAAAATATGGCAATATCTATCGACCAAACAAAAACCAAAATCAACTTTTTTCTTTCTTTTAACAGCAGATTTGAACTCCAAAACAATTATTATAAAAATATATTTATATTGAGGTTAAAATTAATTTTGCCAAGAATGATTTAATTGATTCCATAAATTTTTAATTTTTTAAATAATATTAACCCCTGTTACATCTTAAGAGGGGATATTTTGAAAATTTTGAATAAGAGAAAGAAGGTTAGGGAATGTTTGTTAAACATTTCCTACTCTTAAATTAAGTTTGTTTTGATCAGATTATATTCTATTTTAAAATGTTAAAAAAAATTATTCTAAAAATTTCACCTTTTAAAAATTAGAGATTTAGAATGTTGTTAGAAAGAGTTGGTACATGTTGCATGTCTGTAAATAATAGAACATAACTTACATCCCACTTGATTAGCTTCAGAGAATACGAATATTTCAATAAAATAAAGCAACTACCTTTTCACCCCTTTTACTTCGAATATAGAAAACTTGTAAAGGTTAAAATTAATATTTAATCATAACTATTATCTTATTCTTACTCAGTTTTTGCCTTATTCTTAATTAGCTTGGATATATGATTTACTACTAAAACAATTAACATTCCTTTAGGGTCGAATATAAAAAATAGGTGAAATAAATCTACATAATTAATTATTTACGTTAATTATGCTAAGTTAGTTAAATCCAGCTTTATTTCTTATGGAACTTTGAAATTTTTATAATAAAACATAACCAAATCCATTTACCGCCCTTAAAAGACGAAATCCGGAAAAACTGAAAAAATACAATTTGTAACTCTACGTGCTTGTTGTTCATTCTCAATTTCCAACCCTCAGATCTAGTAAATTCAGAAATATGTATTTTTTTCTTTACTCCTATCTTTACACCTTTACACACTTTAGGGGACGAATCTTGCAATAAATTAATTAAAATAATAATTTTTAGTTTATCAATTTTACCATTTAAATTCCATAAAACTTGATTAGTTTCGAAAATTCGAATTTTTTTTTTTTAATAAATGAAAACTTACCCCATAATCGTCCCATTAAAAGAAGAATTTTTATAAACGCAAAAAATAAACAATACAAACGATGCAGGTAGGTTTTTTTTAGTATCTTACTTCTAGTTCTAATTGAATTGGAAATTCACAATTTTTTTTTTAAATACACCTACCACTTTTAACAACCTTAGTTTGAATAAAGCGAAATGGTAGAACAGTGGTTGATGGTTTTTGTATGTGTGTTATTAGTATCCAATTATTTTTAACGTGCTTGGTTAAATTGGAAGTTTAAATCATTTATCTTAAAACCATATTCACCCCTTTTTCACACTTTGTGGCTGGAATTTCGCAATATGTTAAAATTGTAGTTGGTAGTTTTCGTATGTTTATTATTGGTAGACAAAATATATTATTACTATGCTTAATAATTTAATTCGAAGATATGATTTTTAATCAAAATATTCTTACATTTGTTCGTTTATTACGGGTTAAATTTCGCAAAATATAAAAATTATGAATAGCAGTTATATGTTTATTATTGGTACACAATATCACTTACTACTCTTTATTAAAATCGGAGATATAATTATTAATCTTAAAAACGTACTAACTCCTTTTTCACACCTTAACGGTTGAATTTCACAAAAGATAAAAATTGGAGTTAGTAGTTTTCGTATGTTTATCACTGTACCCAAGATAATTTATGCCGCGTAATGTAAGTTATGAGATATAAATAATAATATTAAAAACATACATCTTTTTCACACCTTAGGGGTTGAATTTCGAAATACAAAAAAATGTGGGTTTTTGTATGGTCTTTATTGGTACCCAAATCATTAATTACGGACTTATAGTTATTAATCATTAAAACATAATTACTCCTTTTTTCAACCCTGAGTCGTTTAATTTCGCAAAATATAAAAAATTGTTCTTATAAGTTTTCGTATGTTTATTATTGGTGCCCAAAATAATTAATTGCACTGAATTAATATCGGAGATGTAAAAAATTAACTTTTAAAAAATACTTACCCCCTTTTCAATCATCCCTTAGGGGTTGAAATTTGTAAAATATAAAAATTGTAGTGGGTAGTTTTTGAATTTTAATTATTGGTACCCATTTTCTTTTCTTAATCTTGATTAGTTTCAGAGATATAATTAATTATCGCTAAACTATATTTACCTCTTTTTACCCCCTTAGTGTGTAATTCTTTATTTATACATAGCCTAGTTTCTAAGTTAGCGGAAGAGCTTTCCATTTAAAAACCTCATCAATAT
The DNA here is from genome assembly GCF_032445375.1 of Bacillus rossius redtenbacheri. Lineage (NCBI taxonomy): Eukaryota > Metazoa > Arthropoda > Insecta > Phasmatodea > Bacillidae > Bacillus > Bacillus rossius. Next base: position 129,546,518 of record NC_086330.1, on the reverse strand, counting down.
ACGTCTATTATTTTTCGATTGATGCTCGAATAAAAATAAACAGACAAATACTTTTAAAACTATATTTTTGAGTTCTCAATAACGTAAATAGCGGTTTACAACAAATATTTCATGACATCATCCAATGTACAGACTTTTTGCCTCAAACAGTTTTATTATTAGTATAGATAATATTATACTATATAATGATAATATTTTTGAATCAACTCAATAAGCTAATGGTTTGTAGGAAGTATTAACAGACTGATTTCAGTCGTTTAAGCAAAAACAAATACATAAACATATTTTTAGTGTTATGATAATATGTGTTTTAATATGTTTCCGGTAATATTTTAGTACTACATAAAAGTATAATTTTAAAGTGTGCGGAAACGTTATAGTATTAACTGTTTCGTGATTTTTAACAATATGGGCAGTATTTTAATAAAACTACTTGTAAAAATTATGTCCAAAGCCGAGGTTTATGATTTTTTCAAGTTTTGTTCGCTTTTATCGTGTCCGTTTCTGATAGTTTATAGTTTCCTTCTGTTTTGTTCTGCTATATGCGGGTAATGGCGGCAAGCAACGTTTACGATTCAGGCAGCGGATTATAGCTTTGGGCGCAGAAATGATGTGTGAATCCGCATCCGGAAATTTTGGTTTTTGAAAAGCAAAAATATTATTTATCAGTCTATTTATCACGCTCAGCATTACTTTAAAGAATACTGCGTTAATTTTCGTGTCAGGGTTTTGTTTTATAAGTTTATTTGCAACATGAACAATACGAGAACACATGAATTTGTTCGTTACCGAGGTTAGATGTGTGCTCATCACTGACGAGTTCTGAAAGACTCGTTACACTTTCTTTCTGTGGCGAATGTGCGTACCTTGAGTGAACTACCCGAGTCGATCAAACTTCAATATTCTCTTTTACGGAGTTTAATAAAACATTAACTAAACTACCGGGCTCAAGTTTAGCTGTGGTGTCAGTGATTTGTGTTGTTGAATATGCGTGAATATGAGTAAATTCTAATTTTAAAAATGTATTTTTAATTGTAGTGATAGTTAATGTATTTAGTTAGTTTTTATAAAAAGGTTCTATCACAAAACATTTTTTCTATGGCAAAATCATACACTTAGGGTAGATTTTATACCCTTTATTTTTCCTTTACGAATCACATTTGAAATGTCTTTTTTTTTAATTAGGTTCATTAGATTTTAGGTGTGGTTAAATATTTACTATTTTTTATACTTTCTATTATTATTATTATTGTTTTTTTTGCATTGTATTTGATAGTTGTTTTCATCTCTGTTGTTATTGTTCTATTTAGGTTAGCTTAGTTACATACATTCTGTTTTACTGTCACTTTACGTGTGCGTTGTTAACATTTATGTGGTTAAGTGGAAGACAAAGCGTCACGCTTTAACTTGGCCGCATAACATAAAACGAATTAAAACAAATAGTATGTGTAGTGCAATCTGTCTCAACTTTGAGAACTCTCGAAAGTAGCTTCAATATTGCTACACAAGGACGCGAATCTACAGGATTCGCAGAATCTGAGACCCAAGGGCTTTCCTTGCACGTAGCGTTAACCGACAATTATTGTCGTCTCTGTATGGGGTGCTTGAATGTTGTGTACGTCGTTATTTAAAAAATAATAATAAATTTAAGTTTCGCGTAAGTTTTGTTTACTAGGTGAAGAGAGCAGAGCAGAATATTTTTATTAAATACTGACTATAAAGAGTATATAATTTATTCCTGTGAAAAAGAAAATAATTATTTTCTAACGTAGATGCAGTGTTCATTTAAGTGTGTGTATATATATATATATATATATATATATATATATATATTCTATCAAAAAATCCATATGAAAGAAACTGATAAACACATTACCCAGTGAAGGGCTTTTTATTCCCCCGGGGTGGACGCTTTTTTTACCCCCATAGTGTTGTTCTGTCAACAGTGTTTCGTAAACAACTCCATGCGGTTGTTAGTGTTCGTAACCAAAAATTAAATAAAATGAAGTTTGTATAGGGTATTTTTTTCGTGACGTGATTGCGCATAGAAGCTTAATTCGACGGGACCTCAAAGATTATATGGGTCTCCGAACCACTTGAGATATTTCTTCTGGCCCCAATTATATGCAGCAGACGCTCTGGATAGATAATCTTTAGCCGCCCCCTTTCTTTCTATACACCCCCCCCCCCCGCAAACATCATAAAACTTTACAAATTTAAGCTTATTTTTATCAGTATTCATCACCCCCTCACCTTTCGAATGAGGTCAATTTACCTACAACATGTTAAGTGGGCAAGCACCCATATCTGAAGTGCTTTAAATTGTAGGTTATTGAATCTATTTTCGGAAATAAAATCATTACAGTACGTTTAAATACTAATTTTTTTCCGTTCCTCAACTTTTTTTCCTTTCATTTTTTTTCGCACATCAAATTCTCCCTCCTAGTGGTGGCCCTAGACTATGCGGAGCATTGGGCCATTTACTTTCAAGGGAACATAATATTTTCAAAAGGGGACTTTGTGGGGAAGGGGGGTGTATGGAAAGGCCACTAGGCCCTCCTCCGAAAAATTTGAAAAATATCTGCTTTCAAGCAACGTTTTTAAGGAAATCTGGAACTTCAATTTCAACAATGGTTTTGCTAGTAAATGTTAACAAATTTTCATATTTTTCTATTAAATTATTTATCAGGTTGCGATCAAATATGGTAAAATATCATTATAAGAGGAAATAAAATATTTGAAAGTAGTTCTAATACGATATTATGAATTTAAAAAGGCATTTATCAGCGTTTTAAATGGTGCTTGCTAAAAACAAATAACATTTTTCCCATTGATGTCCAGATTTCTATCAGAACAATATATTAACAAAGAAAATAAAATAAAATTAGCCCACTCAGGGCCCTGAAATATTCCAGGTTTGCCCGATTGTAAGTCGGGGTAGATGTTCAGTGCTCCTAAACTGGAGTCGTGATGAAGGGTAGGGATCGAACCCTTGACCTTCGCCTAGTATCACCGCTTCGAGGATCCTCGACGTCCTCTGACTGAAAGAAACCTCTTACACATGCTTTATGTTTGTGTATTCATGTAATCTGCAGTTCACTACAGTAACATACATAACACATGTTCTCATCTATATGGCTGAGTCTTACACTGCTTAAACTACTCCTAAATTATTGCATTATAAATGGTGTTCACTAGTTTAACACGAATCGTACATCAGTTTAACTATTAATTATTTCAGTGCACAGTTGTATTTTCTACATGCTTTAGTAATCAAGTCCAACAACATTGCAAAACATTTTACTCGACAGATTACTGTCAGACTAGCCCGTTAGTAAAAAAACTCAGCAACTTACATTTTGTACTTCTCAGTTTATTTCAGAGTTTTTTTTTAACTTTTTTAAACAAAATATTTGGAATACTTGTTTCTTTGTATTATAGAAGTTTTAACATCCCGCCAAATTAACATTAAATGCAGGAAGTTAAGTTCAGCATGACTATACATACAATGTAACACTGTAATAAAAATAATAATAAAACAAGACTTTATTGAAATTTTCTATACAGTCTCATTACTTTTTTCTATGGAAAATGAACAGTAACTTTAATTTTTTTCTAATTAATTTTATGTAGGATATTAAGGTCACCATCGAATTTAACTGCTTTTTTAAATAATGCACACAGCCATAAAATTGTTATAATAATTAACTTGTAGTTCATTCGAATATGAGATTTTTTAATGATGGAAAAGTAAAAATAGTTTTTATAAACTGACTAATCGATCTTTCAAATGATACAATAGTAACTTTGTGCACATTGCGTGTTACAGTAAGATTACAGAAAATATTAGAGCTACCTATGTTTCATTTATAAAGCTTTACATATTATTTGTATAGTATTACTAAGTCGCGTAAATTGCAGACAAACAAATTATTTCCAAGAAGAAATATTATTTTAGGGGGAATTGAATTTTACCAACGAATTCTTAGCAATATACCTATATTTACATGTGATTTGTAATTGTATGATATAGATAGATTATATAACTTATAGTATAACTATATTTAATGCTTTATAATTTGTATTTGCATTATGTATAGTAACTTTATTATAAATAATTCATATTTATTGACATATAAGTTACCTAAAGAAAACCATCCACGAAATATTTTTAGAAAATTTAAAATATAAATAAAGTTTTTGTTTGAGGTTTTATCATGTGTAACGACGTACACAACATTCAAACACCTCATCCAGAGACGACAATTGTCAGTTAACGCTACGTGCAAGGAAAGCCCTCGGGTCTCAGATTCTGCGAATCCTGTAGATTCGCGTCCTTGTGTAGCACTATCGAAGCTACTTTCGAGAGTTCTCAAAGTTGAGACAGATTTGCACCACACATTACTGTTTGTTTATCATGTGCCATTTCAACAGGAATATTGACTATCTGGTTTGTGAGCACTAATGTTATAATGACGTAGCCCTATGCAATTATAACCAAGTGAGGATGTGCAGACGACGTGGCGGTGTGGTGCCTGCAGGTGAGCGGGCTGAGGTTCGAGACGCAGCTGCGCACGCTCAACCAGTTCCCCGACACGCTGCTCGGCGACCCGGCGCGGCGGATCCGCTACTTCGACCCCTTGCGCAACGAGTACTTCTTCGACCGCAACCGGCCCAGCTTCGACGCCATCCTCTACTACTACCAGAGCGGCGGCCGGCTGCGGCGGCCTGTCAACGTGCCCTTGGACGTCTTCTCCGAGGAGATCAAGTTCTACGAGCTGGGGGAGCTGGCCACCAACAAGTTCAGGTACCCGCGTCGAGCCCTCTTCCTCCTCTCTACGCCCCTTGCTCCGCTCCTTTCTCGTCATCCCTCCGTTCTCACTTCGCCGCCCCTTCATCCTCACTTCGATATCTCTCCATTCAATCTAGTCCCCCTACCTTTCTTATTTCGTAACCCCTCCGTTCTCACTTCGCCGCACCACCATTCTCACTTCGATATCTCTCCATTCAATCTAGTCCCCCTACCTTTCTTATTTCGTAACCCAATCATTCTCACTTCGCCGCACCACCATTCTCACTTCGCCGCCCCTTCATCCTCACTTCGATATCTCTCCATTCAATCTAGTCCCCCTACCTTTCTTATTTCGTAACCCCTCCATTCTCACTTCGCCGCACCACCATTCTCACTTCGCCGCCCCTTCATCCTCACTTCGATATCTCTTCATTAATCTAGTCCCCCTACCTTTCTTATTTCGTAACCCCTCCATTCTTACTTCGCCGCACCACCATTCTCACTACGCCGCCCCTTCATCCTCACTTCGATATCCCTCCATAATAATCTAGTCCCCCTACCTTTCTTATTTCGTAACCCCTTCATTCTCACTTCGCCGCACCACCATTCTCACTTCGCCGCCCCTTCATCCTCACTTCGATATCTCTCCATCAATCTAGTCCACCTACCTTTCTTATTTCGTAACCCCTACATTCTTACTTCGCCGCGCCACCATTCTCACTTCGCCACCCCTTCATCCTCACTTCGATATCTCTCCATCAATCTAGCCCCCTACGGTTCTTATTTCGTAACCCCTCCATTCTCACTTCGCCGCACCACCATTCTCACTTCGCCGCCCCTTCATCCTCACTTCGATATCTCTTCATTAATCTAGTCCCCCTACCTTTCTTATTTCGTAACCCCTCCATTCTTACTTCGCCGCACCACCATTCTCACTACGCCGCCCCTTCATCCTCACTTCGATATCCCTCCATAATAATCTAGTCCCCCTACCTTTCTTATTTCGTAACCCCTTCATTCTCACTTCGCCGCACCACCATTCTCACTTCGCCGCCCCTTCATCCTCACTTCGATATCTCTCCATCAATCTAGTCCACCTACCTTTCTTATTTCGTAACCCCTACATTCTTACTTCGCCGCGCCAGCATTCTCACTTCGCCACCCCTTCATCCTCACTTCGATATCTCTCCATCAATCTAGCCCCCTACGGTTCTTATTTCGTAACCCCTCCATTCTTACTTCGCCGCACCACCGTTCTCACTTCACCGCCCCTTCATCCTCACTTCGATATCTCTCCATTCAATATAGTCCTCCTACCTTTCTTATATCGTAACCCCTTCATTCCCACTTCGCCGCACCACAATTCTCACTTTGTCGCCCCTTTATCCTCACTTCGATAGCTCTCCATTCAATCTAGTCCCCCTTACTTTCTTATGTCGTAATCCTTCCATTCTCACTTCACCGTACCACCATTCTCACTTCGCCGCCCCTTCAATCTCACTTCGATATCCCTCCATATTAATCTAGTCCCCCTACCTTTCTTATTACTTAACCCCTTCATTCTCACTTCGCCGCACCACCATTCTCACTTCGCCACCCCTTCATCCTCACTTTGATATCTCTCCATTCAATATAGTCCACCTACCTTTCTTATTTCGTAACCCCTCCATTCTTACTTCGCCGCGCCACCATTCTCACTTCGCCACCCTTTCATCCTCACTTCGATATCTCTCCATCAATCTAGTCCCCCTACCTTTCCGATTTCGTAACCCCTCCATTCTTAATTCGCCGCACCACCATTCTCACTTCGCCGCCCCTTCATCCTCACTTCGATATCTCTCCATTCAATATAGTCCACCTACCTTTCTTATTTCGTAACCCCTCCATTCTTACTTCGCCGCGCCACCATTCTCACTTCGCCACCCTTTCATCCTCACTTCGATATCTCTCCATCAATCTAGTCCCCCTACCTTTCTTATTTCGTAACCCCTTCATTCTTAATTCGCCGCACCACCATTCTCACTTTGCCGCCCCTTCATCCTCACTTCGATATCTCTCCATCAATCTATCCCCCTACATTTCGTATTTCGTAACCCCTTCATTATTACTTCGCCTCACCACCATTCTCACTTCGTCGCTCCTTTATCCTCACTTCGATAGCTCTCCATATAATCTAGTCCCTCTACCTTTCTTATTTCATAACCCCTTTATTCTCACTTCGCCGCACCACCATTCTCACTTCGCCGCCCCTTCATCCTCACTTCGAAATCTCTCCATAACTGCAAGGGGTGGAAAAAACAAGGTTTGAAAGACAATAATTTTCATAACTCCCTTAATATGTACACTATAAAATTCGTTAGAATTGTTTACAAAAACCATATAAATATTATTTAAAACATTTTTTCTTAAACAATTTTTCATACGACCAACCATGACTGCAAGGGGTGGAAAAAACAATGGTTGAAAGACAAAAAAAAAACTTCATTACTCCCTCAGTAAGGACACTCGAATCCATTCAAATTGTTTGTAAATATTATAATTTTTATCTACAACTTTTGTCTGAAACAATTTTTATACGACCAATCATAACTGCAAGGGATTAAAAAGGGTTGAATGGTAAAAAAGGGTAGACCCCCTATCAAATCCGTCCAAAATGTTTGTAAACCCTATAAATATTATCTAAAACTTTTGTATGAAACAATTTTTGATTTAGCCAAACATTGTTGCTAAGGGTAGATAAAGAGGGGTTAAAATACAAAAAGATATTGATAACTACCTAAGTAAGCACTCCATCAAATGCGTTTGAATTTATGTAAATTTTATCATTTTTATCTAAAACTTTTGTCTGAAAAAATTTCTGATATCAACCATTACTACATGGGGTTGAAAAAACTAAGGTTGGAATAAGAAAATAAATAAAACTTCCCTACCACGTACACCGTCGAATCCATTCTTATTTTTGTTTAACTTTCCAAATATTGGCTAAAACTTTTGTATAAAGAAATTTTTTTGTGTAACTAACCATTACTGCAAGGGGTAGAAAGATAAGTGTTAAAAGACAAAAAAAATGTTACTTTTTTAAAATAATTATACTATCAAATATGTCATAATTTGTTGTAAATCACATAAACACTGTGTATAGCCTTTGGCTGAAACAATTTGTGATGAAACGAACTATTGGTGTAAAACAGGGGTTGAAATTTTTTAAAAAATTCCAATTAGTATAAAATCGTTTGAATTTGTTTTAAACCATCTTAATATTGTATAAACCTTTATTCAATGAATATTTTTATACGACCACGTATTAGTGCAAGTGATGAAAAATAGTGTTTGCAGGTAAAGAAAATGGCATAACTACCTTAGTAGGCATAATATGAAATTCTTTGCAAGCTATTCAATGCTGGATGCATTGAGTTAAAAACATTCAAAATATTTTCGCTACATGGAATGTGAGAAAATGATTCATCGTTCTTGTTTGTAATATGGGAGAACATATAGAATGTTGTGTAAATTAAGTTATTGGAATGTTTAGAAATTTATAGATGTGTCCAAAACATTTCCGAAAGAAATAGGTATTTTTAAATCCACCTACTCTTGTAAGCTGTGCTGAAAGAGATTTTTTTTACTTACAAATATTCAATTCTTTTTGTTATATATATATATATATATAAATATATATATATATATATATATATTCATTTTTGACACATTCTGTTTAACTTATTTGCGTAACTTTCACTCATATAAGTTCAATTATTATGTAAGTGTTACTGAGTGAGGTGGCGCCATGTAAGTCACTAGACTTGTCATTCGAGTTAGAATTCTGGTTTCGGTTTTCTCCCATGTTTACCCCAAGTAACTCCAGGCCAATGCAGTTCATAGTCGATTCCTTCTTTGATAGCGCTGTTTCGCGTTATCGTGCGTCTCTGACGACGAGAAAATAAAAAATAAGTAATTTTTAAGAACTAAATAAATTTGAACTTATGTTTTCACAACTGAATAAAACACATCACTTAGCTTCTATAGTCACATTGTCATAAAATTTTGGATTAAGTAAAACAAACAGAAGTCCAACTTAATTACGGACATTTTTGCTAAAAAAAAATTAATTTTTCCTATCATTCAACAAAATTATTTCTCACTTTTCTTTACAATTTTGTGTTCTATCAAACCTTTTTTTATGATATTTGAAACAACTTTACTATTAATGACAGTCGTGTAAATACACTTTGGCAACAGTAAATAAAATTAACATAAATAAAATTTAATGAGGACGCCTTGCGGAGTGCATTGTAAAACCACTTTCATTGTAATAAATAAAAAAGTATCGTTTTTTTTGTTGAAATTAAAAAGCTTATATTAATCAACAATATTTCTAAATTATGATATTGCTAGTAAATTTTCTTAGTTATACCTGTTTTCTTTTTGGACCTTGATCTTCCCTTGAGATTTGCAATACAGAAATGCGAGCTTAATACATCGTTAAGGATATTGGGCTATTTTTGTGACAGTGCAACTTTTCTTTTACTGTCAATTCATATGTCACACAAAAATTATTCTTGTTTATTATGTCAAAGTAAAAGAGTTAGAAATAACAGCTTTCGATAATGTATATATGGGCTTATTTAGCCAATAAAAAGGTTTTTTAACAATGGTGAATTAATAACTGAAAATAGCAGTTTCCTCAAAAGATTTTTCTATTAGAGGCTAACATACCTTAAGTCTTATGTTAATTTCCACTTCCAACAATACTATTACTCATGGGCTTTTTTTTTTCCTATCAGGCCTCTGTAAACCCTGAGGTCATGAGTTCGAATCTCAGCTGGGACATGCATTTTTATAAAATTAGTTATAACACAAGTAGTCCCGCACAAAGGCCCATGGTATCATATTGGGAGTTTAATATCATCTAAATTCAAAATTAAGTACATTCAACTGTACCAAATAAGAAAATATTATTTTTAAAATACCTAGATTCGAATTTCGGTGTATTTATCATGATTTTTCTTTCTTTATACCTCATTTATTACTGCAATGCCCAAATAAAATAGACGTGAATTTAATAATTCGTTGTGGTACCCGGGCTAGTGTAGAGTTCACGAGCGAACGGCGGGACCGCTCGGTCAGCGCGGAGGGCGCCGTGTCTCCCAGCAGGACGTGTCGTAACACCGGTCGCGAGGAAGCCAGAGGGCGGTCTGGCGGTGCGGCACACCAGGGCGTATTGATCTGATCAGCCCAGTGGGAGGGGGGAGGGGGGCAGCGCTCCCTCCCCTGCCGGGGGTCCTCCCCCTCCACCGCCTTCCCCTCACTGCAGCATCCACACCCCCGGAGAATTACTGCATCGCCCCTCCGAGCGCGCGGGGTGGGGAAAGGAAGCGGCGATCGACAACAAATCAACCCCCCCCCCCCCCCCCATCCTCCACCTTCAACCCCCAGGTGCCACCGACTGCACCTTCATAGGCGCAACCCGGAGTCACTCGCTAGCTACCCCCCCCCCCCCTTCCCCCCTGCTTCTTCAGCCAGGCACTCAGCCGCCTCGCTTCTTGCATGCAACACCTGCTCGCAGATGCGTCGCGCTCTTATACTCGGTCTCACACGCCATGATGGCTTTTTTTTTTTTAATTAATGACTCTTTCTTAAATTCTGTCTCGCATTTGTGTCAGAACAACAAATGTAAGCAAAGTATCCGGTTTAAAATTTTATAAATAGCCGTAAAAAATGCATGACTAAAAAACGAAGAAAAAAATAAGCACGGCGTATGAGACTGAGCCTTAAGAGTTTCCTAGAGCCCCGCGTCAAATGAGAGAAATGTTATTTTTAGGAATAATATTCTTATTTCGCGGGATAATATTACTGTTTATCAGGCTGTGACTGACTTCGTCCATATTTTTGCTACATTAATTTTCTCAATGGCTTTGGTTGACTAAATAATCTCGTTCTGCGTCTGAATCAACCATTGAGGAAACATATACTGCAGCACAGAACGTCGTGTAATTTTTGTTCTTCCAACCATCAGACAAAATTAAGTTACTGTCTACTGCGGACTAATCTTGGCAAATAAACATATTCGCGGTAAATTATACAGTCACTTAGTACTACTGATAGGGCACCACATTTTTTGTGGATTAATATTTTATTACAGTGATACAATTTTTTTTTTACTTTAAATAAGAAAACCCACAACTTTGTGCATTATCTTCAGTTAACTGCTGAGTAACTGTTTAAAAAATCATTTTATTTAATTGTATTGTAAACTAAACCTAGTTAATTTTGTCCAGTTTACAGAAAACCATTTCTAAGTTACACGCGAGACTTCGCTCAGCAGAGACGTTATTCTGAAATTTAGCACTCAAGCCAGTGACCTTGAACCTTATAGAACACTATTGATAGTCAGTGGAAGTCCCGTCTGACCTCCAGACCCCCAAAAGCTTCAGTATATATATATTTTTTTTTTTTTCAAAAACCTTTCAAGATTAGTTTCTATATGTTTGTGCATGAATAGCATTTAAAAGCTTCTACAATATTTTGCAGTTGTCCACACAATTGTTTATTTTTCCTTTTTATTTAAATATACAAATTTTGGCAGTGAAATTGCTGAAAACAAATTGTGCTTTTTTTTTTGTTTTTATATATTACTGTAGTACTAATTGTTATATATATTAGCTTCACTTTTCGTTTCATCACAAAGCATTTTGTCAAACCCGGCTCTGTTAATAACTAATACCAGCAGTATCGTCACCATATAGTGGTAGAAAACATACATAAGATTGATCCCTTTTATTATAAAATTAAAATTAAATAATTTTAAAAAATTGCTATCGAAACTTTAAACACGGGCAGTATAGGCTACTCCCTATTGCTGTCGTTATTACGGGCCGTGTCATAATGTGCTATTACGACATAAAAACATAGCCTGTCTTGTCTGTGTCTGTTTACTCGAGAGTTGGTTTTCCGTTGCTATGTCTTAGGGAAAAATAATTATTTTTAAATATAACGAAGCCTTTGGAATAATGTATCTTAATAAGAGTGAAAAAAGTTAATAGACCCAGAAGTTTTAAAATTTACTTCTTACAGACATACTCAGACTCTCTTTCTGTAATACATTAGCAGCGATATATAAACACGAAAAATTTTGTAATGGTGGCTGCATGGAACATTCATTCTAATTATTCCGTTACAAAATTACAAGGCCACCAATCAAGTTCCATAGAGTTGTATTATCGGCGAAAAGACCACATAATTGTATAAGCCTGACTTTTTTACGATAGCGTCTAGTTTTTAGCATATACTTATACTTGGTAATAAAATTTTGCAAAACAAGAAAACGCAACCACCGCAAAAGTTTCTGATATTAAAACTACTACTGGTGTGATGTTTTTACGTGATTAAGGTGTGTATGCCTACAGGGCGCGTAGCTGCTGTTCAAAAACAATTTTTATCATTATTATTATATTGTACAATTGATTTTTTGAACATTTAAATTTTCAAATATGCTAAACTCCTTTTAACACCAAGAAACAATATTTAGGTGACATTTAAATGTCAGTAGTATTTCTTGCAGGATTGTCAGTTGATGCGTTATCGTAAAGGGAACGTACCTGCAGTTGTATTCTCTTCCAAATGCTTATTTAGTAGTACTTAGTTTTTGACGTGATAACGTCTTATAAATCGATGAACGCTGGCTGCACGCACTAAAAAGCATGACTCATTGTCACGTTCCGCCTGAGCCGAGCGTGCAATAACCGGCCAATCACCGTGCGAGAAAATCTTCTATAATATCAAACAGGTTAAGGTGGGCTTTTTAACTAATTGTTCATGATTATTTTTAAACAAATTATTTTAATTAAATTTGCAAAAACTGTAAATAATATTTGAAAATTAAAAAGTATGCAATTTTTCATCAATGTTTTCTTAAGACGTTATCACGTAAAATTATTAGAGACCGAAAAAATTCGCGGGTATATTTCCTTATATGCTAAAATTCAAATAATTATACCGTTGTGCTGCTTCTGCTATTGGTTCACTGTTAATATGTAGGACTCTTGGCCAATTAGAGACAATCAATCAAAGATGAATCCAACCACAAGTTATCCACTTGAGACGCCTCAAAATTCAGTACCCAATGAACGGGTGCCGTTTGCCCAAGTAGGCAGAGGATCGTGTAATCTATCCTGGAGGTCATTGAACTCGCGAATTTTTCCAGTCTCTAAAAATTATCGTCCGTAAACCAACTTTACAGACAACCCCCTTTTTATGAGTCTTTTGTTTTGAATTCGCAAGAAAACTCGTGTTGAAACTTTGGACTTTTTGTTGTTTCAGTTTTCTATTTCTTCTTCAGAATTCACAGACATTTTTATTGACTTGGGAATTTCATTAAAAATAATGCTGGAAAAAGGTACAGTAAAAACAGATATGTACAAAATATGAGATGAGTTTTTTTTGTGAATTCAGTATTAAAAACACACAAAAAGAAACTTAAACACACTACAAAATTATCAGTTGATTACATCAGGCAATTTTAGGTATGAAAAATGTTTGTGAGTCTATAGGTCGTCAACTACTTACACTCCACTCCCAGAAAAAATTCAACTGACATTCACCTATCATTTAGCTTGATTTTCTTAATATCAATAGGCATTTGAAAAAAAAATCTTTTTCAAGAAATATCATTTTCAACAATTATGCAACTATGTGTCTTTGTCAAACTTTCATTAACTTCAATTCTGTGAAAACGTCACCTCAATAGCACCTTTCATTTCAGAAATGTTTTACGGTTTAAGATTGTAGTTGATTCTCCCGATGTAAATTCATATTTGGGGTCAAAATTATCTGAATTTAAAAGAATTTTGACACCTCAATAAAGTTAAATTTAATTGAATAATATTTGTATCATGAAGTGACCATGAAGTTTAATCTGGAAAATTAACTTCTGTTGTATTTAAGGTTGGCGAGAAAAACGTTAAAATGGGAAATTGATTGTTAATTTTGCCAAATATATATCTAGAACGAATATCTTTATTAACTCAAAAACAGTATTAATGTGTAACATTTTAGCTCTCGGTATACGGCATTTGGTAGTAGTAATTTCGTGAATGAAGCGGAAGTCCCATGGAACTGAGATGTGTAACTACGGTGCTGCCATCTGTGGCGAATGGCGCGAACCAAAGTTCACAAAGCCAAAAAGAAACTTTATGGTATTAATTATTGTTTTGTGAATTTCAACAAGATGGCAGTATTTTATTAAATTCAATGTCGAAAAACAAGGCCCAAATCCGTGATTTGTTATTTCTTCAAGTTATTTTCGCTTTTATTGTATAGTTTAAAATTTCGCTATGCACATCTGGAATGATTCGATAGTCGACGGCTACGCTAAGTGAATGTGCGACACGAGGCTGGTGTGGTGGCGAGGCTTCAGAGCGGCGGGCGCGCGGCTTGTTGCAGGGAGGATGAGGGCTTCATCAAGGAGGAGGAGAAGCCGCTGCCGTCGCACGAGTTCCAGCGCAAGGTGTGGCTGCTGTTCGAGTACCCGGAGAGCTCGCAGGCGGCGCGCGTCGTCGCCATCATCTCCGTGTTCGTGATCCTGCTGTCGATCGTGATCTTCTGCCTGGAGACGCTGCCCGAGTTCAAGCACTACAAGGTGTTCAACACCACCACCAACGGCACCAAGATCGAGGAGGACGAGGTGCCCGACATCACCGACCCCTTCTTCCTCATCGAGACCATCTGCATCATCTGGTTCACGTTCGAGCTGTCCGTGCGCTTCCTCGCGTGCCCCAACAAGCTCAACTTCTTCAGGGACGTCATGAACATCATCGACATTATCGCGATCATTCCGTACTTCATAACGCTGGCGACGGTCGTGGCCGAGGAGGAGAGCACGATCAACGTGGTGCGCGCGCCCGTCAGTCCTCAGGACAAGAGCACGAACCAGGCCATGTCCCTAGCCATCCTGCGAGTGATTAGGTTAGTGCGAGTGTTTCGAATATTTAAGCTGTCGCGCCACTCCAAGGGACTGCAGATCCTCGGCCGGACTCTGAAGGCCTCGATGCGGGAGCTCGGACTGCTCATATTTTTCTTGTTCATAGGTGAGTACGCGGGGCGTCGGAGCGCGCCCGGCCCGCGTCCTGTGCTAGCTCTTAAGGCAGTAGGCTATGTGCTACCCGACGTCGCTCGGGCTTGTCTGTTGGCATGACTGGCTGCAAACACACTGTTCCGTTTGTTTGTTTGGTTAGTATAAGCCTAACAGCACTACGTGCCTTATTTTACAGCAGCCTTTACTGGGGAAGAAAAAAAGCGTTTGTGGCAGCCACAAAAATATTGCAACTGTTTTCCCTATCAATTATTTTTTGGATGACTACAAAAATAATTCATATTGAGACAAATTTTTATTTTAACTATTTTTTGGAAGGAGAATACTTGTAAAATATTTTGTGGAAGCAACAAACCTGTTTTTTTTTCAGTTGATTGTCAAACCACTGTGTGTTCCATAACTTTAACATCATGCCAGTGTTATTTTGTTTACCAGTAGCCTATAATATAATTTTATTTGTAACTTATAGGCAGGAGTATTTTTTTTATTATATAGTTAAGGCATAAAAAATTTAGAAGTAATTATTATTATTTTTAATTTGTTGTGGTGCATACTAAATTAAGATATGTTATGCTACGTTTATTTATAATATATTTGTACGAAAACAATATAGGTATAATTGTTTTCAGGAAATTCAATTACAACTATAAGAGTAAAATGATTTTTTTCGAACATTTTACTTCCGCATTTTCTGTATGGTTATTAATAAATAGGTAATCACGATTTTTAACTATATTTCCAAATTTTTAAATCATTAATTAGGTGTTTTAGCTATAGCGTATTTATTTAAAAATATATTATCATAAATATGTAGAATATCCTAGATAAAACCTTCGTGCAGGGTGATTTTAAAATTGATTTAGAATACAATCACGTATATAAGTGTTTTAAATCCAGCCTAAATTAATTCATTTTGGTTTAAACTACTGAGCGTACTTTTATAAGCATTCCGTAAGCATTTCCTCCAAAGAAACAACGTCCATATCTTTCGACTTTTATTAAAATATAAAAGAACACATTAAATAGGGTGGATTTTTGGTAAATATTTGTTCCAACAAATTAGTACTTCGTATAGTGTTGCATTTATTTTTTATTGTACCGGTACGCTAAATAATATATTTCACTCATATAATGAAATAATTTCATGGCAGAGATTTTTTAGAGTCAAATAAATATTGCTATAGGACACATAAAACACCAATACTAAATAAAGTGCACGATAAAAAAACTTGATGACACAACTAAGTTACCGAAATTAAACTCAACAAGATAAACTGATAGTTTTCATTTTGGGAAATTAATCTGTTCTGCCAACAGTTTCGATCTCTTATGGAACTGTCACTTGCGATACTATAAAATACACAGGGATTCATGAGTAACTTTTTTATTGTGGGGAAACAATCTCTGAGAATGTTCAGTTTCGATAGTGGTTTCAGTTGCGAGTAATACAAAATGCCCACAAATTAGTTTGGGGTTAAAAATACCTTGAGTACTGAACACACGCAGCTTCCTGTGTCAACGAATACATGCAGTATTTCTCTTCCTGGACCTACCCACAGGCCGCTAACAAAATTATAGTCTCTTTGATCAGCTCTGTTCGCAGTACTTGAGAGCTTTATTTATTTATTATCTCATTTTATGTGGCGAAGTTAAGGCGCTGGCCATTTTGTCTTACTTTTAACCACAGGGAAATACAATTTATTTTCACTAATAAAAATACATTAGATCTAAAAATAATAGGTTGATGAACCGTTTGAACAAAGAAATAATATTAAAAAATAGTTCACATTGTAAATAAACTGTTTTTCAATGTATGCCTATAAATGTTGGTCTAGTTTCTTACTGAAAATCCATTGTTACTAAATTTCAAGTTAAAAAAAAAAACAATCAATAAGAACATTAGTTCTCATAAGATAGGATCGTAGATAATATTGAGAATTGCTGTTCTTCTGTCCCATCCTTAGCTTAGCCCAGGATTGTTAACTATCCACGGGGCGCTAGGAGGAAATGGAGAAGGAAACAACCATGAGTTACTAACTTACAAACTGATCTTGGGATCCATATCTACATAAAAGTAACAGCAAAACCGTGGTGAACGCCTGCCTAGCAGACCTACGTAGCAGCGTCATACGTCACGCTCATACTGAAAGAAAGTTTCATAAAATTACACATGTAAAGTTTTAGTAATTTAAAATTTGTCATGTTTTTTTGAATAAACTGGTACAGTTTGCGTAATTTTACACTATAAAACAAAATTGTGCTACAGGCTTCGGTAAAAATTTATTAATGTTCATATTTTATTTTAATAACTAACATGATGAATAAAAACATGTGGATGTATATATTAAATTACGCATACATCGTGTTAAATTCATCAGTGTTATTTTTTTATTTGTCAGTACATTCTACTTATAGCTATGTACACACATACGTAATAGTAAAAGTACGAAATATTGTTCACTAAATTTACAATTACCAAGAAACTGAAAATATATATAATGCCATTTATACTGACAAAATCCCGTTTAGGTAATGAAAGTGGTACTCCCATTAGATAAGGATTTGTTGCTGTGAACGATGGTCATAAGTGAAACGGTAGACTAACAAAAATGACGTGAGTCCGACACCTCAATACGTATTTCACATAGATTGTTATAAGTGTTTACTTAAACAATTAAATGTGATAAAATTAACACTCACTCGAAATTCGTGTTGTTCACCAATAAGCAAAAAAATATTTCTGGAAGTAGGAAGTCCTGCAAATAACATAAATACCATGCTCATTGTTAATGTAAATATAATCAACGATACAGTAAAATAAACTGGCAGTTGAAAGGTAAAAATACACATGCATGCATGCATGCATGTGTAACTTTATCATAAATTAAAAATAAACCAACATATTTTAATATTTACCAGATTATAGCATATATACTTTAACACTTTGAACACAAAGGTAAAAATACCTCAACACATGTAGGTGTAAAATTACACTAACTTCAGTGAAACTCTGCTGCCCCATACATTTTGTGTAAATTTACACAATTTTTGATGTGTAACATCTTAGCTATTGGTATACGAACTTTGGTGGAATTAATTTCGTAAATGAAAAGGAATTCGCATGGAATGGAATTGTATGACCACGGTCATCCGCCATCTGTGGCGGATGTTTACAAGTTCACGAAGCCAAAAGAAAACTTTATAATGTTGATTGTTTAGTGAATTTTAACACGATGGGTAGTAGTTTAATAAAATTTCTTATCTAAAGCCGAGGTTTCGTATTTCTTTCAAGTATTTTTCGCTTTTATCGGTGCGGTTTCAATATATAGTTCAAATTTCAGTCTGCAAATGGAATGATCCCGTAGTTGACGTAGTTGCTCAGGCAGCGAATTCTAGTGGTGGGTTTGTAAACTACGTGTGATTCGCGTCCAGACATTTAGTGGAAAACACGATTTGCTTATATTCATCACGCTCGACATCATTTTAAAGAGTCTTGCGTCAAATTTCATGTCCGATTGTTGTATTATAAGTGTATTCATAACATGAAACATGAATTTGCTCGTTACTGAGGTTAGATATTTACACACTACTGGCGAGTACTGAAAGACTCGCTCACATTTTTTCTACAGCGCATGTTGCAAAGGTCGTGTTGTTCGATCCCAACATGAACCCAGCGTGACTCATGATTTATGAGCTCCAAGTCGGTTTTTCCGAGTGGTTCGGAGCCCTCTGTGATATTTTAAGGTCCCTTCGCCTCGATTCTCCATGCATAGCTGTACGACGTCAAAAGCCCCGTCAATCAAACAAACAGAACCTTTGTAGCGTAGTCCTATCTGAGGTCGGGGTTATAAACTACTCAAGAAACGCGAAAAGTTAAATAACGACATTTCCAAATACTTGTTTATAAACTACGCAACACTCAGCTTCCGTTTTGGCTTGCGTAGAAGGGAAGTGTTCCGAAAACTTTTATAAAGATTTAGACGTTATGCACATAACGCTTTCGCTTGATAAACTTTCGAACAGTGAAAGAAAATAACAGTTAAAACAAAATTATTAATATTGCTTATGTTCTCATTGTAAACATGAATATTATCAAATTATGCCCGGGGAAAAATTTTTTTTTTAATGTTTCACAATTTCAAGTTGTAGGATTGGTGACGCCTTGCGTCTTGCTTATTTGACAAAGTGCCGTAATTTTCTAGCGTTGGTTACGTATTGCGTTGTTGTGTTCCTTGAGTAGTTTACAAACCCGGCCTAAGTCATTGGTATAGATGTGTATTGCTAATCTCAGACATTAACAATATCTGAGTGTCTGGGGGATTCGTCCAATTTATTATTAATAGGTTAAGTATTTGTCATTCATATACCAGGAATGCAATAAAAGAGGTTTGGTTGCGTGACTAATAAAAAATTATTTAACATTATTTAATTTTACAAAACCAAACGATCCAATAGTCTCTGAGCTTGTGTGTTTGAATCCCACCTCGGCCGTTATTATTTTGCAAGTTTGTACTGTACGTCATAGAGAAAACACGAATAACGGATAAAGCAAGATAAACTCAGAGAAACAAGCCGAAATCAGTCGATGTAAAATGTTATATCGAAAGGCATAATAGAGAATATGAACAATATCATAGCACAGACGAACCCGGTGAGCTGACAATCACAAGACAGTTGTAAAAACATGTGAGCGAGTCTTCAGTACTCGCCAGAGATGTGTAAAAATCTAAACTCGGTAACGAGCAAAATCGCGTGTTCTCGTGTTGTTCGTGTTGCATATAATCTTATAATACAAACCTTGGACACAAAATTTAATGTTTGATTCTTTAAAGTAATGCCGAGCGTGATTAATATTCTGATAAATAAAATATTCGTTTTTCAAATACCAGAATTTCTGGAAACGAATCACACATAAATTTCCGCCCACCGTTAGCATTCTCTGTATGAATCGTAAACTTTGCTTGCCACCACCACGCGCAGATAACAGCACAAAATTTTAAACTGACGTTTTAAACTATTAGAAACGGCTCCGATAAAAGCGGAAAAGACTTGAAAAAATTCTAAACCCCGGCTTTAAACACGATTTTCAACAAGGAATTTTATTAAAATACTGCCCATATTGTTAAAATTTACCAAACAGTTAATACCGTGGAGTTTACGCATGCGTTAGAAGTTATATTTATATGGCGTTAGAAGTTATATTGGCCTGCAACATTGTAAAACACGTATTATATCGCTAAGTATATGTTTATATGTTTGTTCTTTCTTTAACGACTGAAATCAGTCTGGAAATACTTCTACAAACAAACTTTAGCCTCATTTAGCTGTTCAACATTATTAAATAAATTATATTATTTTACTAAATAAGTAAAAAAATCCCAGTGACGATATTTCAACCAAGTCCCTTGAGGTTAACAACAACACGCTCTTCCACTGGCTCCTAAGGCTATTGTAATTTTACAAGGAGTGTATATATAATAGTGTAATACCAGTTTTCTCGCAATTTAAACTTAAGATTACTACTTACTCGGACTATTTTATTTCACCAAATATATTCCAGGGTAGCTTCACTATCATACAGTTTAATTTGGCACATCAATACGTTTGGCATGGACCCTAATGTTTACGAAAGTGACTATATACAGGTTTATGTTTTTGGGTCTGCCATCTTAGTTACACATTTCCGTTCATTTACTTTTGTTCTATTTTCACGCAATTACTTCTATTAAATACATTATACAAAGAGCTAAGATGTTTAAACATCAAAAACAGTAAAGAGCGACAACGACTGTGGACAACACAGTGACAGACAGAGGAATCCAACGATGATAATCTGTACAAAACACCGTCAGTAAAGAAAAGCACATGAGAACTCAGTGATGAAACTAAACAGATGTTCACAACACGACATCACTTACGACCACAGTAGGGTTCCCAAACTGAAACAGGTGCGACGGTTCGGGGACAGATATATGTTCCCGTTATCAGTCACAAACCCAAAAAGCCTCCTCTTCATAATGTAGGGGCAATAATATGCCAAAACCGAAAAGTGAACAAATCAAGTTAGGCGAACTGGTGAAAACTAGCTATCGAAAATTTATCTTCTGAGTTTAAAAAATCAGTTTCTTCCTGCCTAATATATTATTTTTATTTTAAAAATTTTCTTAAAAAAATTCTTATTAATGAATAACCACCTTATAGGTTAAATGAATTTTTGACCTAAAAGTTTTAATTTACTAAACTACCTGCGTGAGTTACTTACTCACACGAAGATTGTAGATATATGACATGATTTAGAAGAGAGTCTGCTTACACTAAGCATATTTTACCAAATTTTATGTAAAATATTATTAGCCGATTAATTGTAAACGTGCATTCTCTTTCATACAGCATGTCCTGTGTCACTTAAACTCAGCTGCTTCACTTTCGGTCTCCTGGTTGTCAGTTTTTGATCATAACTCGCAAAATGCAATGAAGTCAAACCACTTTGAAATACTTCGATGGTAACAGATATTATTTTATGTATTTATTGATTTTTGAATCATGAATCATTTTCGTTTACGATACTTTAATATTTGTCACAACAATGCCTAAACATTTTTTTTTCAGAAGAAACCCTTTCCGTATCATTATCGTCAGTCAGAATAAAAGCTACATTAATTTACCATGAGTGTGACGTTTCCAAGACACAATAATCAACGAGCTTGTTCGACGTTTAAATATCTCTCTTTTGTATACTTAGACCAACTTACACTGCCCGTCCTCGTCGATTTAGTTTCCCAGCCTAAGCCAAAGTCCCACTTATAAGCCTACGCTCTGGCTCACACCTATGCCCCCCCGCCCCTCTTTTTTCTAACTCCAAGATGTTTTAACGAAACAGAGGCGACCTGAGTCTCGCGGCCAGCAAGTAGCAGCAGCGGCCCGGGTGTCTGTGGCCCTGGGCCTTCTCGCGCGGCGCGCTGGCGGACATTCAGCCGTTCTCTCCCGTGCGAACCAAAAACCCCATCATCTTGTGGACAGAAATGACAGCGAATTATGAAATATGGTTGTGAATAACCGCCAGCTTTTTACCAGTAGGAATATATAGTGTACTTATAAAATTACGAGTAAGGAAAGCTTCCTATGAACGTCTAAAAAATCATTATGAAGTGAAAAAAAAAAAAAATCCTGTATTCTGTAACAAAGGAATATGTATAAGAATAAACAATTATAGCAGCCGAGAAAAATATAATTAGTTTGTCTCTAATCATGGCGTCTGGATTAGAATGAATAGGCCTACTTTAAAAAGATTCTGAAGTTGAGAAAAATTAAAATTTCTTTGTTTTGGTCCTACTATTGAATAATGTTTAATACGTTCATATATTATAATGAATGGGCTACAACTAACGAAAAAACGAGCAAAATAATCCTGTGAACAATTTTTTATAACTACGCGTACTATACTAAGAGATAATATGGTATATTAAGGCTCCTTTTAGGAAAAAATCGACCAAATTTATCAAATAAAATTGACCAAATCTTCATATTATAGCTCTGTTCAATGCGCACAGTTTTAGGTAATTTTTGTTCAATTCAAAAAAACTAAATTAGTTTACTTTTCTTACACAGGTGTGACACAGTGCAGAAAGCTCCAAGCATATGTTTAAGGAAAATTACATAACAAGCAAGCGAGTAAAATCAGTTCAAAATACCGTATTTGTAAACTACCGAGTTTGAGAAATACTTAACACTCTTTCCTTAAACTACGTAAACAAACTGTGTGAAAAAGATTTTATCTTCTCTCTAGAGATTTTACCTATAGGTATAATTTTTTTAAACCGTAAATTCAACAAGGGAGAA
The DNA here is from genome assembly GCF_032445375.1 of Bacillus rossius redtenbacheri. NCBI lineage: Eukaryota > Metazoa > Arthropoda > Insecta > Phasmatodea > Bacillidae > Bacillus > Bacillus rossius. The sequence continues at coordinate 129,523,797 of NC_086330.1, read as the reverse complement.
AAATGCTGTTTGTGTTTCTTGAAGCATAATCGTCAATAACAAAAGGCTGCAGTTACGTTTTAAGATGATAAAATTGTAACACTCAGGGAAATGTTTCGTCCTTATGCGCACAAGTTGTCTCCCCTGTGAAGTTATATGAAAATATTTCACTTGCGTAATATAGACTTGCAATAAACAGTATAAACCTACAACCCACGAATTAAGCTATTTTGAAACAGTCCTGAATTATTTTCAGTTTTTAGATAGCGCTCGTCCTCCTGCTTATCGATGCATTTTATTTATTTCTAAAGGTTCAAACTTTAAAGTGATTATTAGTCAAAAGAAACTAGGTAAAAAAATTCTCAGTGAGCATAAAATGTAATCATAAGTTGATATTCAGGATTTAGTACTTGGTGTGTAGGTACCTATGTTTGAAATATTGCAGCATTATATATATATGTGTATAATGGCATTCCAATTATTTCCGTTAGAATTAAAATTGCAATATATTTACAGGTGTCATCGTGTATTTCACTTTGTGCATTGTCTATAATTTTATATTCCCGGGTGTCGAAACAAACACGTAAGTAAGTAGCTGCGAAACAGCCATTGATAATTTTAACATTTATTTGGTAAAAATAAAAGTTATATTGCTTAGCATGACTATTTAAAAGCTTGAGGGCTTGGGGTGTATTTCTAAGGAAATTTTGTATGTGCAGTGGAACAGCTATTTTACCCTATCTATTCCAAAACTACAATAACTGGTAAACGTACAAAAATTTATATTGTTTGGACAATTAATTATAATTAAAAATACGGCAGAGTATTGAATTTAAAGTGGCGTATAGATGTTCTACTGTACCTTGCAGCTTGTTTGTTTGAATTGTAAGTTTGTGAAACCTATAAGCACCAATTTATGTAATCACAAATACATGCATGGCTGAAAATCTTTGATTCTATTTTATATCATAATGCACAAGCTTATTCCCACGTAAGCTAAGAAACTATTCCTTTTTTTCACATAATTTTTTTTATTTCGTTTTCATTTTATATCATCAAATTTAATGTTGAGTCTTATTTTCTATAACTACGTAAGTTAATAAGTAGCAAACTGAATATTAATTCATGTTTGTTCAATCTAATAAATTTAATATCATGAAAATATTATGTTTAAAATTACTTATAGTGACTTTGTAGGGACCACGTGCCTTTATTACTGATAAAAAAATGCTTTGCGCCACGCTTGAAAATTGCCAAAATTATCTGTCCGAGTACAGTGGCCTTATCGCGCTAAACTGTTTCAATTATAATAACTGTTTATTGTGATGACCTACAATCCCATAACTTGTCCTATTAGTTAACAGGGCTTTAGATTACCGGGTTCATATATTTTATGATAAAAGACATCTGTATTTACATTAGGCATAAAGTAAAATTAAAATATATGTATTTTAATGTCTTCGAACATACTAACAAGTGTAATTAAATTGTAAATTATATTGTAGAAAATAAAAAAGTAACAAACATGCATTGTATATGAAAATGATACCATGTAAACGTAACCATTTGCGCTAATTATGTTTCCAGGCAAATCGCGCCGTATGTGGACTGCATTACCATTTTCATCGACGATTTCAGTTAACACATTACCTTTATTTTTGGACGTTTCATTTATTTTCTTTTTCGTAGTAAAAAATTACCCGTTTTTAAAGTCTCAGAGATGATCTCGGAGAGAAGTATTTGTAATTGTTCTTCGTTACAAACTGCATTCTTGTGGCATTATAGTCATACTTTTCTGCGTAGGTATACAGAATGTTCCAGTTCTTAGTGAAAATTTCTTGGAATCAATTGTACCTACAGTTTAAAAGAAACAAAAAACTTTGCCGTGTTAGAGTTTTTAGAATAATCCTTTGTTCAGGAAATGTGAAATATCTCCTGCAAGAATGATTAATAAAATAATTATTATAGGCTATATATACTGATATATTGCTGTTTAAGAGTACAATTTATTTCCAGAGTTTTTCCATCAAGAACTGAGACTTTTTTATAAAAACGTTCGTCAAAAAAATTCATGCGCGTAAGTATACGCTTATCTGTCAGGACTTTCCACGGGACGTGAGGTGTTTAGATAGTCGGTTCTCTCGTCAACTTGGCAACAGCGCGTCCCGGCTGCCTTGGATGACGTAGCCTCTTCGGCACCTGGCCCCCCGCCAATGGCGGCCTGGCCCTGCCCGCGGTCGCTAGGCAACCGGGCAAGCTGGCACGCGGCGCAGCCAGATGCGTGTTGGCCGCGATCGCCTGGGAGACGAAGAAGGGAAAAAAATTTAATTTATCGTATCTCCTTGTAATGCTGCCGTTAAAGAAGACGCTCTTCGCTAGTGGATAGGACGTAAAGGACTTTCAGACCATGATATAAGGCACGGCTTTTCACAACTTTTTAATGTTCTTCGGCAATTCCTTTTATTTATGACTCTTTATATTGAAAATGGATTAAGCTTGAGGATTTAACCGTCTGAGTCAACTTTAATTCCTAGATCTGAAATAAAATCGCCGAAGTGTTAACTATTTATCAAGTCGTAAAAAAAGTCTGAATGGTAATGGCAAGATTTCTTTCTTTCTCTACGATCTTAACGTTGTCGTTTCTGGTAGCGTTAACATTTAAGTTATTTATTCTGAAAACCTAATTAGAAAACACACAATATTTAAAATGGCCATCTGGCTTTCATTAAAGCCTTGTTCCCAACATCTCTTCTTTGAAAATTTGAACCAAACTACTTGTAATTAGTAATCTGGAATCATGACGTGAAAACATTTAAAGCCATGCATTAATGATCTTCACATGGTGCATATGCCTAAATTGTGAGATAATTGTCACGGGATTTATTTTTGAGAGATAATGCTGAAACATATGGCTTGACATAAGACTCCTAAATATTGCTGGAGGCGTAACTAGGCAGACATGGTTAAACAGTGAAATTGCGATCAAACTGGTTCAATTCGTAATGAACAATTAGGTCTTTTTATCACCACGAAACTCAATATTTATTAAGAACTTAAATAATTTGTATTATTGCTAAAAAAAATTCATATATATTTCTGTACGTTTAGCTGACCATTGTAAAATGCATGTATTATTCTTAATTATCGTTTTCAGTAGTTACATAAGTAAAGGCGCAATTAAATTAAATTAACGCACATATCCTTCGTTGAGTACAATGATATTTTTTTGTAATCACTGCGTAAATATTTTCATTTTTACATTAGAAGATTAGGCAGCCATGCGTGTAGTTGCGTTAGTGTTAAGCAGTAGTCACAGTTGTTCAACACTCAAATGAAATACGTCCGTATTGTAAGTTGAACAGTTATATTATTTATGTTAAATTTATTGAAATAACTTCCAAATGAGTTACAGCATAAATGGAAGTGGGGCAAATTAACTGAATGTATGACTGTATCTTAAACGCATTTTAATTTGTTTTAATTGTTAGTTTTTCTTTATTAGTATTGGATACTTACGCGTACTAAAAAGTAATTAGAGGTTATTTTCTTTGAAATGGTTCTATTTTTCTTTAAAAAAAATTTTTAGCTCTTCCAGATTTATATAAAAAAATATGCTTACACGAAATGAAAAGCAACTTTTTTTTAATTGTACTATTTTTCTTTTAAAATGTTTTATTATAATTTGCCTCACCTTCTGTAATTGGAAAAACTTTGTGTATAGTTTGCATATCAATTTTTATGTTAAATTTTGTATGTTATGCTCTTTGTATAGTTTCATAATTAATACAATTTATTTAATTTGAGCTTTAAATTATAAGAATATGAGTTACGAGTGTGTTACATGCCTGTTTTTATATTTATAGTTTCTGGTAAATTAATGTTAAATAATTTGTTCGCTAATGTGAACTCATTTGTTTGCTCTTTTATAGTTTTTTACATGTGCACGTAAAATATTGAGAGAATAATTACTATATTAAGCATGTTCATACAGCCGTATTTCTAGAAACATACACTGTGGGTTGATCAAATGTTTACTAGCTCAATACTACGTGGTTTATTACAGTTACAGCGAAAAAAGATTTTATCAGTTATACTGTCACCAGCCGATCTTTTGTGCTTGTTTATCTAGCCTGGAATACATAGAAATAAAATATTTTTAACTAAATAGTTTAAAGCAATTACATAAGCTTTAAATATGATGATAAAGTTAATCGGTATAATTCTTAACCCGCTCCTTGAACTTATATCCTTAACAAGCAATAATTTATGTATATTGCTCGTAGTAGTAATCCCTTTGCCATTTCATATCTTTGTTTTATTTATTGAGACCAAAGTTTTCATGTTAAATCAAATTCAAGGCCTTTTAACTAACTTTTTTAAAATTTAAAATTATATATTTATCCTCCTTAAGTTGTACTCAAAATTGTATATATAAATTTAATTTTAAAATCCAATCTGAAAGTCTAGCATTAGTGCTTACAGTGATTTGAAGCATAAGTAACTGTCACTGAGAACAGTTTAGTTGTGAGATTGCTGACAAAAGAATTGGTTTGTTAACTTCACCACCAACGAACATTTCACCAAACTCGAGGATCGTCTCTCGTTGCGAATAGGTTTCCGGGCTTCGACCGCTCGAAATGTTTCGCTCAAGTTTTTTCTCCGCCGGATGTCGCAAAGCAGTTAAGGTGTGACGTTGAACAGTCGTAAGATGCCGTTAGAATGCATTAGATCATTGAAAATGGAGACGAAACACGAAAAATTGCAGGAAACATTGCAACAGTAATTTATTTTCAAATAATACATGATTTCATTCCGCCAATTTCATAAAATAAATGAAATAAAAAAGGGTATTTTCTCTTAATAGCTTTTGTGAATACCTAAGCACGTATTAGTGAGTTTATTTTGTTTCAACTTGGAACGATCATGTTTGCAGCTATAGCGAAAGCATGTGCATGGATTTTTTTTAGGTGCTGAAATGATCACAGGCTGAGGCAAAGTCAAAGTAATGGGTGCCACTTCGGCCACATTTTAAGTTATAAAAATCCTCATAAAAGTTAGAGACATCATAAATGTTCTTGGTTAACTACATCAGAAGTATGCGAGTGAAGTGTAATGGAACGAGTGGAAAACTTACCGTTTGTAGAGAGCAGTAGCCATTTAAATTTGTACAAATATTTTATTTTTATTACTTTTTTAATTAGTTTAAGGAATTTTGTTTTAAAGAGAAAATCAACTTAAATTATACGTATTAATATGTTCCTATTTTATCTGTATTTAATGTGACATTTCTGTTTATGTTGTGCGTATTAAAGCTGCATTCCATAAAATTACTCTTCTGCTGGCATGATGTTACATTTAATTATTTTTAATGTTTATAATCATAATTTTAAAACGTTGCTCGTATTACATATTTCTAAACACCAGGCGTATTTTTGTTTATTATTTTATTTAAAATCATCGATAGAATACGAATTTATAGATGAGCAGCAACATATTTTAATGAGAAGTTAGCATGCAATCAGTTTTAACTACGTTAGGTTTTAGTTCTAGCCACAGACCTTTCACATAATATGCTTAAATTACAGGCAATAGTTGCAAACTTATTCAAATTCAATAAAATAGGATGATAAGAACAATACCACTCCATGTCTTTCTGTGAGAGAAAATACAGGAGATAATTAAGAGGTTCTTCCAATTGAGAGTTGTATTTTTGTTTCAGTTACTTTTGATATTGTCGTAACTGAAGTTTCCATCATGGTACATGATACTTTTAAGCGAATTATATTCTCGCAAAGTTAAGTGTGACCAATGTTATACTTACTTAATGATTAAATCCACAAATCTAAAAAAAGAATATTAGGTGTAAAAATAATATATCCCTTCTAACTAACTACTTGGGGCAGTCTGCTTGGTGCATACTGACTGAGAATTTATCCTGTAATAAAGTAATTTCCTACTTAACAATCTACAACAAAGATTTATAATCGTCTGATAATAAAAAAACTTATATATTATCATAATGTAAATATTTGTACTTAACATAAGAACTTCAAATGGGGCGTGCGTTTTATCCATTTGTCAAAAAAATGTATGGGCTTGAAAATTATTTTTACGAGCATCAAATCTGTTGTTATGTCTATATGCATAACTAGGTTTTTTTCGATTGTTTAAGTTATAATATAATGTTAATGAGTCTATCAATTTCCAAACGGTGCGTATCAATTTGGTCTTATGGTTTTTAGAGACTTGCGCGTATTTAAATCACTATTACTGAGTTCATACTTAATGTGCCCCTTAACTTTTAGTTACATCCATCGCGAAACTACATACTCAGGCGACCATATGTGATCGCAAGCTGTACTGAGCTCTAATGGTGTGAAGTCAACATGCTAACTCCATGACTAACAAATTTTTGATGATAAACAAAACACTATAGGCCCTACCGTACGTCCACCTAATGTTAGTCTAAGGTTTAAGTAAAATCGTAGGTAAAAAATAAGCTTTTTCCTGTGTCTAACATCTTAGCTCTCGGTATACGGCATTTGGTGAAAGTAATTTCGTGAATGGAACGAAAATGTGTAATCAGGGTGCTGCCATCTGTGGCGGATAACGTGAACCAAAGTTCAAAAAGCCAAAGGGAAACTTTTTAAACGTAACTGTTAAATCAATTTGAGCAAGATGAGCAGTATTTAATTAAAATTTGTTGTCGAAAATCTGGTATTTTTCGATTTTAGTAGAGCTGTTACATTACATTTCGCTCTGCAAATCGAATGATTCAATAGTTGACGTAGCTGCTCCGGTAACGAATTATAGCGGCGAGTGCGGAAACTACGTCTGATTCGCGTTAAAAAATAATGTGTATGAATACACAATCTGCGTATGTATGTATCACACTCGGTATTATTTTTAATAATCCTAAGTTAAATTTTGTGTCCGAGTTTCGTATTTTAAGTGTATTTGCAACACGAGAACACGTGAATTTTCTCGTTACCGAGGTTAGATGTTACACATCTCTGCCGAGTACTTTTTCACATGACAGATCAGTGTAAATGGGGCCACGATAGTTGAGTGAATAGTTGACCTTCGTAGAGCATTCGTATGCACGCCGGCTTTTGATGCAAGGAGATCTAGATTCGAGTTCCGATTAAGACATGGTTTAAAAATTTGAATTTTTTCCAGTTAGTCGCAATTATTCGCACAGTCATATTAATTATCAAATGTAAATTTTAAGGTAAATCCCGTCGATAGTAAGTAACTAAAATGTTTGGTGGTTGGCTCGTTGGTAATGACCACATATTTTAAATCTGAACATTAATAAATAAATATAAGTGGTGATCTTGCTTGTCTCCTGGCGTGGTCGGATATGTTGGAAATATAGCGGACGTTGCCGTGAGTCAATGGCCTTTCTCGGAGCACTATTCTCATTACATCGCCCCTCGTCGTCTCTGATGACCTCGATTTCGAAGAGGTGTTAAGCCCTTTCAATTACACACAACTAAGCTTAAAATTATACCAGAAAATTGTAAACAGGTTACTTGTAACTGTAATATCAAGGCTTCACATCTCAGGACAGACTTTAATCACAAATAACGCATTCCGATTAGAGGAATTACATTAATTTACTCTATAAATTTACTTTTTAACAGTAAATAAAATATTAAATATATATTCACGCATACATATTTAAGCCCTGAAAATACGTTTATCCTTTAAAAAATGTTCCTTTTGAATTTTTTGTGTCAACTTTACAAAGATTTAACATTTGATTCTTTGAATCTTATATATACATATATATGGATATATATATATATTACAGTGGGAAATCCCAACAGCTGTTTACGTCTTTGTTTAAGAGAATGCCATGTATAAATATAAACAGGAAAGGAAGCCGATTTCAAATTTACATTACCCAGGTAATCTCAAGGATTCGTGAAATGCGAAAGAACCAACATTTGTTCACATTCAAAATAATTATATAGAAGTTAATGCTAGTGAACAGATATGGATGTTTGGTATAAGGGAAAGTACATTTCAAAGTTTATTTTGCAATGTCTTATATTGCATTATCTTACATTAATTGTAAAGGTTTATCTTCGCCCACTATTTCAGTAGAGCTTCATATGAATAGTTCAATATTAATTTATTGATATTTTCCCTCAAAGAAAAAATATGTTTCTCTTGCCGTGAAATTTACCAACAATATCACTTTATTTACATACTTAAATATAGTTTATTTAATCTCTATTGAAACACCAAACCTAACGGACCCGAGTACAATATTAGAACGGAAAAATTGTAACCCATTTCATTATCATTACTTCCACCTTTAAATATAGTGTATTTTTATTATAATTTATGCGGGTCAAATTATCAACGTAGATATTGTATATAAGATTATTGTTTTCGAAAAAAACTTCACTGTTTAGAGGCCACCACGCGCATTATAAGTGAAACTGTACAGACTAGTTGTAGTCATACTTCAACTAACTATCAGCGCTGCTGCTGACATGTTTGTTTTCAGCAAGTAACTTGAAAGATAAAATATGAAACAGAAATTCGCGTTTTGAAGAACTTAGTCTTAATGGTAGTCAGTTCTATTACATGCCAGTGTAACAAGCATTGCACCGGAGAGCAGTGTGGTCACAACACTGTCTTCCTGATCATTACACTTAATTTTGTTAGACCCTTATGATGTTATCGCCATGGTATGTAAACGAGTATCACTTCAACAATAGCTCTATAAACGGAGCCATGCTAGGCTTGATATCTTATCTCTGAGTTCCTGGTTCTGTCTTGTTGAAGAACTTTGAACGATCTTCTCCGTCTATCCATTTCCACGCCAGATAATCTCAAAATGATTCCTTTAGTGCACTCCAACACTTGGAATCGATTTCTAAAACAGATAGTAAAGCTATAATTACATGGTCAGATTTTCCTTTTCAAGAATGTATCAAATAATATCTTAACATTTTTTAACAAAGGGTGGACTTGCATGAAAACATATTTTTTTTTTATTTGACATGCTTATGCAGGGAAACTGCAGTAAATCTTGTTTAGATCTTTGCAAATGGACCTATTTATATTCATCCGTGATTCTTCACCATTCGTCTTTATTTGGCATTTACATAATTCATAGTGAGGTAGTTAGGGCAAATTTTATGTTCGATCTTCTTTTATATTAGATATAAAAAGGTTTAGTTTAACATATTTTAGCACCTTCTTTTATTATTTTTCTATAGTGATTTCGGTTTTGATAGTTTTACCCCCCTTTTTTCGTATCTCAAATCTCTAAAGTTTTCTTTCCTAGAACGAAACCCTACCTTGGCCCTATACATTATTTATTCTTTCATTTCTACTCAGTTTAATAGGAATTTGCTGGAAACACTTTCTCTGATCAATACGAGGTTGAGACGAGAATCGAAAAAAATCATCTAAGCAAAACGTAAATTCATGTGAAAGTACATTTTTATAAACAAAAAAAACTCAATAAATATATATAATATAATAATCACTAGACATAAATTAATTAAAGAAGTAAAATATATATTCTTAGATGTATTAAATTTGTTGTTCTGTGTGCGTTTTTAAATGAACTTCCAAATAATTTATTTTTGTTCCACTCACATTTAATGTTTCAGATTCATTTATCATCATTTGGAATAGTTTCACGTGTATTACACTTAATTCTGTAATTTTAAACTCCTATACATAATTTCTTTATTGTGGTTTATTGCATTTTCCACCAGGAAAGATGACAACGTCTATATATTTTCAAATGTTACACCACCAGGGTAAAAAATCTAAAACGTGAATAGTTCGTGAGTCAGTAAACAGGTTACAGTAGATGACAGTTGCCTTCAATCTTTTTTAATTATTCCTTATAAAGTAGGTCTCAAAAGTTTTTTCTAAACTATTATTTTAGGTTCGATGGTTTTGAAAATCTTAAAATTTTGTTCGTGTAAATAAACCAGTATTGTCATCAATAATAAAGTTGCATGTTAAATAATCGATCATATACAAAATAACAATACGTTATGAGTCGAAAGCTTTAAATTATAATTAGGTGTTGTAAGAAATTCCTTAATATTGTTTTGTGTTATCAACTAAAACTAATACGCCATTATTTGTAGTCCATGCAAAATGTAAAAAAAAAAAAAAAAGTATTTGAGAGAATATTTTCTCAGTGTTTTAAATGCTAGTACACATTAAGGATACATTAAGTTAAAAACAGTAGCTTGTAGGAATAATGATTTAACTTATAGTCTATATAATAGAGATAAAGGTAGACTACCTAAGTGAAATGAAAATAAGGGATGATCGGAACTGGTCACGAGATACTCCAGTGTACTGTTGACATATATTTATTCTGTTGTGTCTGAGATAAGCGCAGCTCAGTAAGGGAACAGGTTCTGCCGGAGAAGGCGCGTGAAGAGGGGCGTGGCTGAAATACACATTGCTGACGGCACAAACCACACAGCCCCAATCTAGACTGTGATCCGCCTTTCGCTACCCTCCCTCGGCGCAACGAGATGCACAACCCTCAGGACATATGGGCAGGACTGGGTACCATCCTCCCCTCTGCTGTCTCTTTGGGGTGGTACCAGAGCGGTGGTACGGTACCACGGATCATGTTGAAAAGGGGAAGGGAGGTGGTAATGTAATAAATTATTTTCCTTTTTTTTCTTCTCCGATGTTGTTTTTTGGCTAATAATTACAAATAAATATGTTTTAAAACTAATTCTAATTTTTTATAAAAGTTTTTATGAATTAAATGAGGATTGGCTTAATGTTTTCTTTAAAAACTTTAAAAGCAATAATAATATTTACATCCTAGTATGAATTGAGATCATTAAGTTGTGAGGTTTATATCGTTTTGAATTAACCTTTCCTATGTAGTCTTTGTCGTAAATGTCTTCATGTTTTTATATAATTTATAAATAAATAAAAAATTTGTTTCTCCGAAATCCCAGGAACATGAGATTTTCAGGGTTCTGGAAAAAAATTTTTATTGATTTCTGAGTAATATAATAAAAAAAATAGTTTAAACACCAAGTCTACATAGGAATGGTTAGTTAAAAACTGTTTACTTCTCAAATTATGCTAGGATTAAAATATAAATTTCCTTTTAAGTTTCTTAAAAACCATAAAATAAATGTGTTTATAATAGATAAAAAACTTTTACAGACAATAAGTGATAGTTATATTACTAATTCATTTACGTTAATGATACAAGAACACAAAATTATAGAAGCAACATAGTTTATGAATCTATACCCATAACGGGGTTTCTTCATGTTTGTTCTAGGACTTCCCAAAGCAGTCTGAATAGTTGTTCGCTATGAATCCAACCTCAATCTGGTTGCTGGATTCGATACAAAAAATTGCCCATCATCTGGACAGACTACACTGTCTCGTGGTATTTGTGGGTTTTATTGGATTTCCGAGTATATCTGTCGTTTCTTCCAGCCCCCTATCTTGCAACATCTACACCGCAGGACTTGATACTCGTGGGTAGGCAGAAAGTCCGGTTGTCTGGTGATAAAGCTTCCCTTGTCGCCTTCTTAGTTGCTTGTTGTATGGCAGTGTAATTCCTTGTTACACTTAAGAAAACAACCCACTATGGCAGATGATACGTGTGTGTACCTGGGTGCCAAGCAGCTTTCATTATGTTTATTTCATGAAACCTAGAAAAGGCGAGTACAGACATACATATGCTCTTGGGATCAGAGGTTTGAGCCCTGAAGTCGAGGGGTTGAAATATTATCCACCAATGCATATCCACTAGACGACTAGATGAAGCCTTGGCTTTGTACTTTTCATCACTTCCTGTGCACTTTATCACTTCGTCGCGAGACTCCCATGGTCTAGTCAGATATATTTTCTGTTTCTTTCTAGTTCATTGCTGGCTTAGAACTGTATCCATGCCCGCTCTACCTGCTTGTTTTATGGCGGAAATAATCTTTCCAGGTCTCCTCTGGCTGTTGCTTGTCATAGACTTCTGTAATGTATCAGCAGAAAGAAAACTATCAGTGGAGCCAAAATGATTAGCTTACAGTCTTATACTTTTCATTTCATTTAAAAGTTTTGTTAAATTATATTTCTATAACATTTTTAACAGTGGACTCCGGAGGCGTTAGGTGTAAGCTGCATGAGTGTGTAGAGTTTAAAAACCCCTCTTGACAAAAGCAATTGTCGTCGTCACAAAAATGCTGATCCAGAGTCTGATGTTTCGGGAAATACAGTTGTTATCTAGCAGTGTCTTCTGCAGTGTGTCACTATGTGCAAGATGTTAATTTTGGAGTTTGTTTGTTCTTTCAAAGACCACGTGAGACTGGCTACAACCCTGACTCCTCAGATAATTGAGACCATCTTATCCCTGGTGTCGCAAGCTCTGTACAGAGGCAGCTGTCATATTATTTATATTTTACTGTACTTATGAATTACAGATACCATTTTTTTAAAAAGGCAATAGAGCAAACTGAAATTATTTTATATTCTCTTAATTTTTTTTTTAAGTTATCAAATTTACCTTTTTCAAACTTATACTTGGAAACTTAATATAATGCATATGTTAATATAAACAAACATAAAAACGGGAGTAGCCCACCTTCTTGCTGTATTTAATTTAATTCAAATAATTAAGTTTTCTAAGTTTTATACATGCTGTCAGACGAGAGCAATAAATAATTTCAACCTTTCCCAGAATAAAATCCCTCTTATTATTTCAATATTCCTTGCTTAATTTAAAATAAGCTTGCACTGAAATGAAAATAGTTTATTCCTGTAATTGCTCAGTGTAACATATGTGTCTGTACGCAACTTGGACAGGAACATGAATTTTCGCTACACGCACTATCGGCACGACAACCAAGAGAAGGCTGGTGACAGTATGAAGGCGATGACATAGCTTTATTTAAGTGCAAATGTAGTGCGCGCCAGCTCGCTGTGCTTCCTAGCCAAGGAAGAGGGAAGGGGGAAGGTTTGCATGATACTAGAGACCAGTCATAAGTAATAAGAGGGGAAAGGGAAATATTTTAGGCGTACCATATAGCTGGTACATACACAGAACGTGATCCTTTGTACCATCGAGGCCTCGTAATAAACCAGTGTCATGTTTCTCCAAAAAAAATGTAGAAAACATTAAACTTCATAATAAAAGTGATCTGTATAATAGTTGCCTGGAGTGCATTGTTTGTTATAGTTAGTCATAGTTTAATTACTCACTAGTATAAATAATTTTATTTGGTTTCGGCATTGAGCAAGTTGTAATTCAGGAACATTGTTCGTCAGAAATTAAAAGTTATAATTAATAGTTTATTAAAAGTTCAACTAATGAGTATTATACTATTTATTAATATAATCTATCTTAAAATATAAATAATGTGTAATACCTGTAAAAACATATTCAGTATTGTACCAGGATTGTATGAGCAATTGCACAATTTTCATGAGTCTGGTAATGGACCTTCGTTTTAGATATCGATCAACACTGCTTGATCACCAGCACAGAGGGGAATATGAGGCTCTGTTACACTGCGCGCTTTCTCAGCAAGCGTTGTGAGCGGTGATGACGTAGGTGATTGTGTATGTTCTTCTAGAGTTATGTGTGCAAGTGGAATTATTAATGCTGATTGATAATATGTTTGACTTATTGTGGATGTATTTACGATTTGCTGCGCCAAGCAGTTGTGCGAGCTCCCACTTAGAGCACTGAGCCGTCAGCATGGGAGTTGGCCCATCTATGGATTATGCAGTCTCATTCTATAGCGGGCACCAGCGAGCTGTCGGCAGCATAGACTAATCATGGATGTATACCTGCTCGCACAAGCTAGCGAGGAAGATGGAAAAAAATTAAGTCCATCATTGAATTGCTTATTCGCTAATAGAACTGTTTTTAAAAGAAACTGTTTTCGGTGCGGCATTTGGCACTGTTGTATGTTAAAACGTTTCACCTTAAATTTCCGAAGAACCCTAAAATACAAATAATCCAGGGATCTTCGTATACCTACGGTTATCTTCGTAAATTTATGGGCACTGATTTCACTTAGATACATTGATCATGAATCCACAAAATCATGTTTTAAGTCTACATATAAACAAAACACTCTTCTTTCTTTCACGTATGTGTTTCCTTTATTTAAAACGTTCTATACGAAGATCTAGTTATCTGAAAGTACGAAGAAGTTTTTGTTGATTTCAGGTAAATTGTTAGTAGTATATAAAAGGGGCTACTGAAAAAGGCTTCAGGCTGTGGTGCCTGTGGTGCCGACCGCCATCTTGGATTGTGACGTCACGGCGGCCATCTTGGACTCAAAAATTCCTCAAAATTCCTCAATATTGACACAAAATGACTCAAAATCACCGTTTTAAGAAAAAAATTCCCGTTTTCGAGATAAAATTCCCGATCCAAGGGAAAATTTCCCGTTTTAGTCCTCAAAAATTCCAGCAGTTAGAAATGTCCATATGTAGGCTTAAGCATCCATGTCTACAGCCTCAGATAAGCCTCTGACGTCATCATGGATTATGACGTCACCGTTGCAATTTCCGTTACGCCCGCCATCTTGAAAATCTTTATTTATTATCCGATTTTAACGATAAAAAATTAAAAAAATTAAAATTTAATAAAAAATAATAAAAAACAAACATTTACGACACGGAGTTCGGAGTCCTCGGTTCGAACCCGACGAGTGCAAAAAAAATTAAAAATGTCGACAAGCTCCTTCCTCAATGGTGGCTGCAGTCAGACTGACTTACCCCCACCACTTTTTTTCATAGCACATATATCGTCAGGTAACATGACGTCACGTCCGCCATCTTGTCCTCGTCTGCTGGAAGCCATCATCATTGTATCATCGGCTAGAGTGCGCTGATGCCATGTTAGTTTAATTCTTATCCGCTAGAGTGCAGTAATAATTTATTACTGTAAATCCCACCATCTTGAAATTTGGACGCCATCTTGAAAATCCGCAATTATTTAGCTAGAAATTCGGGAAAAGTTCCAAAATTCATTAAATAAATTTGTAATCAATATACTGATTGATTAGATCGACTAAGGTCCTTGGTTCGATACTCTATCGATGCAATAATGTTTAATTTTATGTAAAAAAATAATAATTTCAATATACCATGTTCAACATTCTTAAAGAGACTTTAAAACCTCTACTACCATCATCCTATAAGCCATCAACACTACCAACTTGGAAAATTCGTAATTATATTGCTAGAGATTCGGGAAAAAGTTCAGAAATCATTAAATAAATTTCCAATCAATATACTGATTAATACGATCGACTAAGGTCCTTGGTACGATCTAGAATGATGCAAAAATATTAAATATAACATCAATTTAACATAATAGTAACAGGTTCGAGGAATAGAACACGGCAAGTTCTTTTACAAACATAATATTTATTACGTAATTTCTATTTATTCTACTACAGGATAACTTACGAAAGCTAGCAAATTTATAATCAATCATTAAGTTCCGCATCGGAGTGAAATGACTAATTCTTAGTTCCAATCGGTTTATACTAGACAGAGTCCAACCAGAACCTTTACTGACATAGTTCTCCTCTTCTTGACAGAGTTTCTGGATACCGTTTTTAACAGTTTGCTTCACATCGTCAGAACTGTAAATTACTGCAGCCGATGTCTTGAATGCACACTTCTTCACATTGTCATCTAACGGATACGGCTTTCCATATAGACAGTCCAACCACAAGTTATATTTTAATATACCGTTTGTTGCTACGTCATCAGTAAGCTGATTGATTATGTCCTGTCTGATATCATCAAGAAAAGTACAAATGTCCTTTGACTCACCGAACGTATTTATATAATAGTAGTCTTTCAACGTTCCACGAAATGCAGACTGCGCCAAGTAGAATCCATTATCGTTTACTTGTAATGCACCGAACACAGTCTTAGGTTTATTTTCATGTTCAGACGTCATAGCAATCGGTTTCTGCACATCTGTTTTTTTGCTTGTATGCTCACGATTCACCAATCTAAAGCGAGGAGTCGTAATTGCTGCAGGTAGTTCAGCAGTAGGCGCACGGACTTCACCTTTACAGTTTATCGCATGTCGGCGCAAATTATCGATTCGAGTAAACCATTTAAGGCACTCATCACAGCGAAACTTCATGCGAGAAGGATTCTTCAGGCATTTGCTCCGCTCATGTCTTCGTGCATCATGAAAAAATTCGAACGACGTATCACAGTAGCTGCAAGGATGTCTACTTGAAGACAAACCCGAACCAGATGTCGTTGTAACTGTGGTTGTACCATTTCCAGGCATGCTCTTATGCACATCGATACATCGTTGTTGTACCAATACCTTTACTTTCTGCCGCTCTGCAGGGCCTTTACATGTCTCTAAGTGATGCTTCAAATTAGAATTTTTTGTAAATTGCTTGCGACACTTAATACAGCCAAACATTTTACGAAAAGGGTTCTTAGCACATTCTCTCTTCTCATGTCGACGAGCATTGCTGATGTTTGAGAAAATCTTGTCACAGTAACGACATCGATGTTCGTTAGCTGTTGAGGATTCGTCATCCATTGAAGTCTCCATCGAGGGTGAAACAGCGTCCGTTGAGGTTTCCTGTACAGCCAGCACTACCGGCATTAAAGTCTCTTCTGCTGGTGGTATCATGTCTGTCGAAGTCTCCTCCAGTGTTGTCGTCGACGTTGCCAACGGGATCTGCTCCTTCTCCATCGTAGCTGTCGTCAAGGTTCCCGTAGACGATGGTACAACCTCCAAGTTCGACGTTAAAGTCGGTAAAGATGCCATCGAGTTCGCAAGAACAAGTAATTACGCGACTTATGCACCAGAAGAAACAAACTAGGCGATCCTTACACCACCGACGTCAGTAAAAAACTGAGCGTCCTGCTGTCTAGGACTCGCTTATATACATGCACCGTATGGAAAAATACGATAGTCAAATCAAGAATCATTTACAATAATTTTAGAGTCAAAAACAACATTAAAAATAGAAGGTATATCAACGAAAAGGCAGCACATTTGGAAGCACCGACAACGAAAAGGCAGCACATTTGGATGCACCGTCAACGAAAAGGCAGCACATTTGGAAGCACCGTCAACGAAAAGGCAGCACATTTGGAAGCACCGACAACGAAAAGGCAGCACATTTGGAAGCACCGTCAACGAAAAGGCAGCACATTTGGAAGCACCAACAACGAAAAGGCAGCACATTTGGATGCACCGACAGCGAAAAGGCAGCACATTTGGAAGCACAAACAACGAAAAGGCAGCACATTTTGGATGCACCATCATAAAGGTAGCACATTTTGGAAGCACAGCCAACGAAAAGGCAGCACATTTTGGATGCACCATCATAAAGGAAGCACATTTTGGAAGCACCATCGAATAAGGAAACACATTTGGAAGCTCCATCAACAAAAAAAGGCAAAAAAGAAGCACAAGTTGCGAGATCTAAGTCTTAGTTAGAAATCAGAATACAAGGAAGAAAAACATAAATTTTTATAATTTAAATTATTAATTTTATTTCTTTACATTATACAAATGCAAGTAAAACAAGCCATTATTGTATGTAGCCAGCTTTCCTCAGTTCCTTGAGTTTGAAGGATATTTCTTTGATGCACGAATAGTTTCCTGCACAAAGCGAACCATGTAGAAGTCTTAGCCGGTCAACCAATATGTTTGGATCTTTCCATGATGTGTAATCATTCTCTTCTACCACCATCTTCCTTGCACGTTTATAATAATAAATATATTGATCTCTGGTGTCTTCCGTTTTACCACCTACCTCAGGGTAACTTTCATTTTTGAGATGGTGATCATCACAAGCTTGATCAGATTTATTTAATATATCACATCGTTTCCATCGTTTCGGTCTCAGGACACCACCACATTCTTCGATCTTGTCAGCTTTAGGTGCTTCATCATAGTCTATGTCTTTGTCAACAGCCTCAGAATCACTGTAACAATCACCGTAGAAGGAATCGTCTTCACCCAATTTACCGTAAGAATTCGATGTTGATGATGTTGAAGTGTCTTCATCGTCTTCATGCTTCCTTTTTAGGAGTCCATCATTTTTACAAAGTAGGAAAGATCTACTTGAATTCGGCTGGAATATATTCTCACTTTTCACGTTAAGGATTCTTCCATTGTCTTCATTCTTCCGTAAATCATCAACCTCCTTCAATTTAAGTTCTTTGTCGAGATCGGAAGAGCCAAGAAAATTATTGTCGTAATACAGATCACTCTTCCTTAGACTAGTAGATTCATCGTTGTCCTCTAGCTTGTACGCAGGCTTGGCGTTACAAATTCTGCGATGTCTTTTTAGGCTCTCTCTCCGCGTAAACGACTTGCTACATCGAACACAACTTATCATATTGCGCAGTGGAATTTAACACAGTCATTCTTCTCATGTTGTCTTTTATTCTTTCTCAAGATAAACTCTTTGCTGCATAACTTACACCTATGTTCTTTCGATACAGCATCAGATCCCAAATCGGAATTCATATTAGTTACTGAGACTAATGCCAGATACCAATTGAGTGTTTTTTAAATTAGATCCAATACTTAAATAGAATTTTTTTCATATTTCATCAGCGAGAATTAATATATCTCATGCAAAAGTACTTTATGCATGTAGTTCTGCCTTTCAACAAAAGACGTCGACACATGTTGCTTGCAGGTAAATAATATTTAGTTCTTTTATGCGGTATGCGGGATGCTCACTAACGATCGCAAAAGAAGGATGGCTTCGCTAGACTCCAAGGAGAAGGAAGTCAATCCTTCCTGTTAGTGCTTCTTTGATTTCTCAGAGATTATTATATTTTGACTGAGAAATGATATTTTTTTTAATTTCCACTAGATAAAAATATTACAAGTGTTGATTAAGTAGTTGAAATTCTCTAATTCAATGTAACCTTAAATAAATTAACATGTCTCATTAAATAAAAAAAATCCTTCATGAAGAGATCAATTGCTCATCTGTAACCAGAAGCACTTGCAGAAAACCATCAAAATATTGTCAAGTATAATCATGAGCACACGGAGAAAACCATCAAAATATTGACAAGTATAATCAGGATCAACGGTGAAAACCATCAAAATATTGTCAAGAATAATCAGGAGCACACAAAGAAAACCACCATAATATTGTCAAGAATAATCAGGAGCACACGAAGAAAACCCCCACAAGTTTTCTTTGATATCATAAAATTAGAGGGGAAAAAAATATTTAAAAATAAAAATAAATTAATAAAAAAATTTAAAATAAAAACAAAAAATACATAAATATATTCTGCTAGCTTGTGAACTTCTCATTGATGAGCACAGATAGAGTTATAGTACAAACCAGAATTTTATGTATTTTTTGTTTTTATTTTAAATTTTTTTATTAATTTATTTTTATTTTTAATATATTTTTTTCCCCTCTAATTTTAAAAATATCAAAGAAAACGTGTGGTTGTTTTGTCCGTGTGCTTCCGACTATTCTTGTCAATATTATGGTGGATTTCTCCGTGTGCTCCTGATTATTCTTGACAATATTATGGTGGTTTTCTCCGTGTGCTCCTGATTATTCTTGACAATATTTTGATGGTTTTCACCGTGTGCTCCTGATTATACTTGTCAATATTTTGATGGTTTTCTCCGTGTGCTCATGATTATACTTGACAATATTTTGATGGTTTTCTGCAAGTGCTTCTGGTTACAGATGAGCAATTGATCTCTTCATGAAGGATTTTTTTTTATTTAATGAGACATGTTAATTTATTTAAGGTTACATTGAATTAGAGAATTTCAACTACTTAATCAACACTTGTAATATTTTTATCTGGTGGAAATTAAAAAAAATATCATTTCTCAGTCAAATAATAATAATCTCTGAGAAATCAAAGAAGCACTAACAGGAAGGATTGACTTCCTTCTCCTTGGAGTCTAGCGAAGCCATCCTTCTTTTGCGATCGTTAGTGAGCATCCCGCATACCGCATAAAAGAACTAAACATTATTTACCTGCAAGCAACATGTGTCGACGTCTGTTGTTTAAAGGCAGAACTACATGCATAAAGTACTTTTGCATGAGATATATTAATTCTCGCTGATGAAATATGAAAAAAATTCTATTTAAGTATTGGATCTAATTTAAAAAACACTCAATTGGTATCTGGCATTAGTCTCAATAACTAATATGAATTCCGATTTGGGATCTGATGCTGTATCGAAAGAACATAGGTGTAAGTTTTGCAGCAAAGAGTTTATCTTGAGAAAGAATAAAAGACAACATGAGAAGAATGACTGTGTTAAAAATCCACTGCGCAATATGATAAGTTGTGTTCGATGTAGCAAGTCGTTTACGCGGAGAGAGAGCCTAAAAAGACATCGCAGAACTTGTAACGCCAAGCCTGCGTACAAGCTAGAGGACAACGATGAATCTACTAGTCTAAGGAAGAGTGATCTGTATTACGACAATAATTTACTTGGCTCTTCCGATCTCGACAAAGATCTTAAATTGAAGGAGGTTGATGATTTACGGAAGAATGAAGACAATGGAAGAATCCTTAACGTGAAAAGTGAGAATATATTCCAGCCGAATTCAAGTAGATCTTTCCTACTTTGTAAAAATGATGGACTCCTAAAAAGGAAGCATGAAGACGATGAAGACACTTCAACATCATCAACATCGAATTCTTACGGTAAATTGGGTGAAGACGATTCCTTCTACGGTGATTGTTACAGTGATTCTGAGGCTGTTGACAAAGACATAGACTATGATGAAGCACCTTAAGCTGACAAGATCGAAGAATGTGGTGGTGTCCTGAGACCGAAACGATGGAAACGATGTGATATATTAAATAAATCTGATCAAGCTAGTGATGATCACCATCTCAAAAATGAAAGTTATCCTGAGGTTGGTGGTAAAACGGAAGACACCAGAGATCATAATATTTATTATTATAAACGTGCAAGGAAGATGGTGGTAGAAGAGAATGATTACACATCATGGAAAGATCCAAACATATTGGTTGACCGGCTAAGACTTCTACATGGTTCGCTTTGTGCAGGAAACTATTCGTGCATCAAAGAAATATCCTTCATACTCAAGGAACTGAGGAAAGCTGCCTACATACAATAATGGCTTGTTTTACTTGCATTTGTATAATGTAAAGAAATAAAATAAATTATTTAAATTATAAAAATTTATGTTCTTCTTTATTGTATTCTGATTTCTAACTAAGACTTAGATCTCGCAACTTGTGCTTCTTTTTTGCCTTTTTTTGTTGATGGAGCTTCCAAATGTGTTTCCTTATTCGATGGTGCTTCCAAAATGTGCTTCCTTTATGATTGTGCATCCAAAATGTGCTGCCTTTTCGTTGGCTGTGCTTCCAAATGTGCTGCCTTTTCGCTGTCGGTGCTTCCAAATGTGCTGCCTTTTCGTTGTCGGTGCTTCCAAATGTGCTGCCTTTTCGTTGTCGGTGCTTCCAAATGTGCTGCCTTTTCGTTGACGGTGCTTCCAAATGTGCTGCCTTTTCGTTGACGGTGCTTCCAAATGTGCTGCCTTTTCGTTGTCGGTGCTTCCAAATGTGCTGCCTTTTCGTTGACGGTGCTTCCAAATGTGCTGCCTTTTCGTTGACGGTGCTTCCAAATGTGCTGCCTTTTCTTTGTCGGTGCTTCCAAATGTGCTGCCTTTTCGTTGATGGACCTTCTATTTTTAATGTTGTTTTTGACTCTAAAATTATTGTAAATGATTCTTGATTTGACTATCGTATTATTCCATACGGTGCATGTATATAAGCGAGTTCTAGACAGCAGGACGCTCAGTTTTTTACTGACGTCGGTGGTGTAAGGATCGCCTAGTTTGTTTCTTCTGGTGCATAAGTCGCGTAATTACCTGTTCTTGCGAACTCGATGGCATCTTTACCGACTTTAACGTCGAACTCGGAGGTTGTACCATCGTCTACGGGAACCTTGACGACAGCTACGATGGAGAAGGAGCAGATCCCGTTGGCAACGTCGACGACAACACTGGAGGAGACTTCGACAGACATGATACCACCAGCAGAAGAGACTTTAATGCCGGTAGTGCTGGCTGTACAGGAAACCTCAACGGACGCTGTTTTACCCTCGATGGAGACTTCAATGGATGACGAATCCTCAACAGCTAACGAACATCGATGTCGTTACTGTGACAAGATTTTCTCAAACATCAGCAATGCTCGTCGACATGAGAAGAGAGAATGTGCTAAGAACCCTTATCGTAAAATGTTTGGCTGTATTAAGTGTCGCAAGCAATTTACAAAAAATTCTAATTTGAAGCATCACTTAGAGACATGTAAAGGCCCTGCAGAGCGGCAGAAAGTAAAGGTATTGGTACAACAACGATGTATCGATGTGCATAAGAGCATGCCTGGAAATGGTACAACCACAGTTACAACGACATCTGGTTCGGGTTTGTCTTCAAGTAGACATCCTTGCAGCTACTGTGATACGTCGTTCGCATTTTTCCATGATGCACGAAGACATGAGCGGAGCAAATGCCTGAAGAATCCTTCTCGCATGAAGTTTCGCTGTGATGAGTGCCTTAAATGGTTTACTCGAATCGATAATTTGCGCCGACATGCGATAAACTGTAAAGGTGAAGTCCGTGCGCCTACTGCTGAACTACCTGCAGCAATTACGACTCCTCGCTTTAGATTGGTTACTCGTGAGCGTACAAGCAAAAAAACAGATGTGCAGAAACCGATTGCTATGACGTCTGAACATGAAAATAAACCTAAGACTGTGTTCGGTGCATTACAAGTAAACGATAATGGATTCTACTTGGCGCAGTCTGCATTTCGTGGAACGTTGAAAGACTACTATTATCTAAATACGTTCGGTGAGTCGAAGGACATTTGTACTTTTCTTGATGATATCAGACAGGACATAATCAATCAGCTTACTGATGACGTAGCAACAAACGGTATATTAAAATATAACTTGTGGTTGGACTGTCTATATGGAAAGCCGTATCCGTTAGATGACAAAGTGAAGAAGTGTGCATTCAAGACATCGGCTGCAGTAATTTACAGTTCTGACGATGTGAAGCAAACTGTTAAAAACGGTATCCAGAAACTCTGTCAAGAAGAGGAGAAATATGTCAGTAAAGGTTCTGGTTGGACTCTGTCTAGTATAAACCGATTGGAGCTAAGAATTAGTCATTTCACTCCGATGCGGAACTAAATGATTGATTATAAATTTGCTAGCTTTCGTAAGTTATCCTGTAGTAGAATAGAAATTACGTAATAAATATTATGTTTGTAAAAGAACTTGCCGTGTTCTATTCCTCGAACCTGTTACTATTATGTTAAATTGATGTTATATTTAATATTTTTGCATCATTCTAGATCGTACCAAGGACCTTAGTCGATCGTATTAATCAGTATATTGATTGGAAATTTATTTAATGATTTCTGAACTTTTTCCCGAATCTCTAGCAATATAATTATGAATTTTCCAAGTTGTTGGTGTTGATGGCTTATAGGATGATGGTAGTAGAGGTTTTAAAGTCTCTTTAAGAATGTTGAACATGGTATATTGAAATTATTATTTTTTTACATAAAATTAAACATTATTGCATCGATAGGGTATCGAACCAAGGACCTTAGTCGATCTAATCAATCAGTATATTGATTACAAATTTATTTAATGAATTTTGGAACTTTTCCCGAATTTCTAGCTAAATAATTGCGGATTTTCAAGATGGCGTCCAAATTTCAAGATGGTGGGATTTACAGTAATAAATTATTACTGCACTCTAGCGGATAAGAATTAAACTAACATGGCATCAGCGCACTCTAGCCGATGATACAATGATGATGGCTTCCAGCAGACGAGGACAAGATGGCGGACGTGACGTCATGTTACCTGACGATATATGTGCTATGAAAAAAAGTGGTGGGGGTAAGTCAGTCTGACTGCAGCCACCATTGAGGAAGGAGCTTGTCGACATTTTTAATTTTTTTTGCACTCGTCGGGTTCGAACCGAGGACTCCGAACTCCGTGTCGTAAATGTTTGTTTTTTATTATTTTTTATTAAATTTTAATTTTTTTAATTTTTTATCGTTAAAATCGGATAATAAATAAAGATTTTCAAGATGGCGGGCGTAACGGAAATTGCAACGGTGACGTCATAATCCATGATGACGTCAGAGGCTTATCTGAGGCTGTAGACATGGATGCTTAAGCCTACATATGGACATTTCTAACTGCTGGAATTTTTGAGGACTAAAACGGGAAGTTTTCCCTCGGATCGGGAATTTTTCCCTCGAAAACGGTAATTTTTTTCTTAAAACGGGAAATTTTGAGTCATTTTGAGTGAATGTTGAGGAATTTTGAGGAATTTTTGAGTCCAAGATGGCTGCCGTGACGTCACAATCCAAGATGGCGGTCGGCACCACAGGCAACACAGCCTGAAGACTGTTTCAGTAGCCCCTATTATATACTACTATTGTTCTTGAAAAGTTCGTAAATTTACTGTAATTTCTAACAGTGTACGTCCGAGATAATATTCATTTAAAGTGCAGCTTTTTAACTTTCAAGTCACACTGTCTATTCCTAAGTTCTACCTTATTTTAGATTATTGTTGTAACTTAAATATTTTTGGGGGTTTTGTGTGGTAATAAATAAGCTTACGCTGTAATTATACTAATAAACTTAATTATTTTATAATAATTAATTAAAGTAAAATAAAATCTGAATTATTTGACTGCCATAAAGTATGCTGTTCACTAGAGTGTAGGTACACTTAACCCACACATTCAAGGTTTGATAAACTCCAAGTTTCAATGACACATAAATTGTCCACTTCAGTGGACGAATGGTCTGAAGGGGTTAACGTGACCACCTTACTAGGCCGCCAAACGACTTGCAGAGATTCGGGTGTTAAAGCGCTCAAAGATTTCTGAACATTTTCTGATTATTAGCAGTATTTAAGGGCCTTCACTTGTCTATACAAATATATTTTCAAATATATTTATCGCATAGCAAACATAGGACGTTTTGATCCATGACAAATTCTAAACATAGTGTTATGAGTGTATGTGGTAAAGGGAAGTGTAATAAACCTTTATCTTTAATATTCCATCATAAAGCCCCACAGAGGCGTGTTACCGACGAGAACACTGTATGTCAGCTCGGTGCCTGGCGCATAGAGGCTGTAAGGCGTGTGATGCGCGAGCCAGTATCGCCCTTAAGAGCCCTCGCGTTTTGAGAGTTCTTTCGCCCACCCAGGCGGCCACCTTAAGCATTGAATATATATAATGTATAGAAGTCGCGAGCCCAGGTTAAATTTTCTGTCCGGTTTCTTAGAAGAATTGTTGTAGTTCCAAGCTCCGC
Organism: Bacillus rossius redtenbacheri; assembly: GCF_032445375.1. NCBI lineage: Eukaryota > Metazoa > Arthropoda > Insecta > Phasmatodea > Bacillidae > Bacillus > Bacillus rossius. The sequence continues at coordinate 129,498,448 of NC_086330.1, read as the reverse complement.
CGCTGCGATCGCTTTCATCGCTGGGTATCGGCCGTATACGCCCCTGGCGGTATTTGGCAGAACTAGGTTAACCAGCCCAGTCGTGACATCATCCTTCACCCCCCCCCCCCCCCCCCCCCCCCCGAAAATCCCAGACCAGCGATTCAAATTACCCGGCAGGTCTTATCAGCATCGTTAGGCGACCTTGAAGAGGAGCTTCCCTTACCGTCGTTTGAGAATGATGAAATCCCAAAAGAAGCTAGCCACGGAAATCACTGAATGATGGGATTCTGTACCCGAGTGAAGTGAAAATTAGCTATTAAAACTTTGTATTGGGCCAATAGTCAGCTCAGTGTTACGTTCAAAATATGGTTTTATTTTAAAAGTAAAATACTTATTTAAACTATATTTCGCGTTTGTACAAATTTACTTTTAGATATTGGCAAGGAAAATCAACATACCTTAAACAACCTTCTCTTATTCAACGTTATCTATTAAGTAGTAAAAGGGGTAAATATTATTTTTAAAAATAAAAAAAATGTAACCCACTAAATCAGTATTGGCAAGATATATATAAATTCAATATTAAAATACGCACATTAAAATTTTTTGTAATTAACTTTTTTCGGTAATAAAAATTCAGGATGATTTTGGTTTAATTGGTTTACGTATATTGCTATATTTTCTAAATCACATAGAAAAGGGAAAACAGTGCATCAGTGAAAATTCAAAAATTTATAAGTAATACTAGCCATACCAAAAGTTCAATATGCGAGATAAGAAATTTGGTAACTGCTCTACATTTCAAATAAAAATGCATTTGTTTCATGAATACTGAAATGTATGCGTAATAAGGCATATTATGTTATTATACTAAGCATGACTATAACTAAAAAAATTACAGTAATTTAAAACGATGGCAGTCTTAACATACAATAAGTGCGCGAGTCTTAGTTTATTTTTTAATTGGCTTCTTCGCCAGATGGAAAAGAGTTAAGATTTCATCAAGGAAAAATATATTCTCAAAGTCACTAAACCGGGAGATAGAAAATAAGGTAGGTACTTAATTTTAAATAAAAGTTAAAATAGACTTACGCTAAACCAATTAAAAATAAGTCGTAAAAATATTTTTATTTATTAAATATGTTCTATACTTGACAGTTCTTTGTGTATAATTCTTCAAAAATCTTTGAAATTTAATACATATTTTCTTAAAATGGTAGAATATCAGCAATACCCGCAAATTACGTGAGCAAAGCCACGGGTTATTAGATACACTTTTATTATAAAATAAAAACAATTATGCATTTGTAGTTCACGAATGTGATATTTTGTTTATTGCTTCACAACATTCATTTGCCAGTCTCAAATTTCATCGTACCACTTGTCAGAAATGTCACCAAAAATGAGAGAGTTTTTTTTTACGAATTTCAATTACGAGGAAACCTTTCGCAAGACTTTTTTCTTCGCAGTAGTCACTGGGACACCATTAATTTAAATCCACTAAGATAATAAAATTGTATGTATAATGATTTGTTTTTGTATATTTATATAACTTCCCAACCAATTTTTAATGATTTTCATGTGAATAAAAACTTGTAAAGCAATTTAATTAACTGTGTCATAATACTTCTGATTAGATGGAAATACAAACTTTTCATCAGTAATATACGATGATAAAAATATTTATTATTGCAAAATAATATTTCCTGTTCAAATGCAAATTTAAATAGATTATTCATACATGTTTACTGCTAATTAATAGTTTAAAATAATAATTTTTTAGTATAAAATAATTTTTCTCTTGTGTTAAAATGGGTTGCTAAAATGAGGAATTATAAATATGTCACTTACTAAGTCCGTGCACAGATTTACACAAAACAGCAATGTAAATAATCTTTTTTGGTAGTTTCTAACTTTGTGCCCTGGATAACATGAATTTGGTTTAATTCATACCAAAGTGAATTTTTTGAACAACTTAAATTGATGTCATAAATAAATATTTATTTTATATTAAAAATCCACAAACAGTTTTTAAAATATAATATTTATCACGCCAGATGGAATAAACAAACAAAAAATAGCTCTTATATGTTGTCTGTGTTTAAAGAATTGTATTATATTTCATGGAAATAATATTTACCTTTCGGTTATTAAAAGAAAATATATTTGTATTCAAAATACTTGCGCATCGTTTTTACGAGCATAACTTGTGTATCTAACCTCAAAGCAAGGAATATAAAGAGTGGGAACTCAATGCTATAACAAACACTCTTATTTTCTTTGGAGAAATCCGGGAAATGTGCGTTATTTATAAGCAACTTAACATAGTAAATCGTTAACTTTTCAGATCTATGTTGGCAAAATTGATTTTTTTTTGTGGTCATTCGCTACTGGGAATATTCACCATATAACGTTTAAGATTATTTATTTTGAATTACGTAACAACCAAAACATTATGTAAAAATGCTTCATCTTATGTTAAAAAAATTATAAACTGCATAGCCACAAAGTATGACATACCATTAGTTTCAGTTACTAATAACAACACGTGCACGCGTTTGAACAGTCATCGCAGCCATAGTTGTTTCATAGCTACCAAAATCATTCAACGTTCTCAAGAATTATTCCAAATTATGTTTTGCCATTTTACTCAATGCGCCACTCCGTTAACACAACATTTTATAAATTCTGAACTACGAATGTCAGTGAAAATGTACACTATACTGTACATTCCAATCTGATACGCTTTAAGAAATTTCTGTAGTTTTCTTATTATTATAACTTAATTTTTTATGTTGGCATCTTTTAACCGCACTGTTTTTTTTTTTTGTTTTTTTTTTCGGTGGCCGTACTCCTCCAATTCAGTTGCGCCCGCCGGTATCTAAGCGCTCGGATTTCAACAAAAGGCACCGCCTCTCGATAGAGTGAAACAGAGAATTACGCGCATGACCTTGAAAAAAGCGACGCTACAGCGCTCTAGCGTGGAAGCTGGTAACTACGAGTACCCTCTTGTGGAAAGAAGAGCTGTCTAGCGGCGGAGCTAACAACTACCTCAGTTTTGGATCCGAAAATTGGAATAATAAATCCTATCCCCTCGCGACTTCTATAAGTTATATATATTCAATGCCTTAAGAGAGTATGTCCCGTTCAAGGTCATTATTTTATTCTTTTACGTTTAACACTGTTAAAATTGAAGACTTTTTGAGTGTTTTCCACAAAATTAAAAATATATAGATATAGTTAAAACATTTTAATTAGCTAGTAAAGTCGAATTTTTTACATTTTTGAGCCGTATGGTAAGAAAAAAAAATTAAATAAATAACTGAAAATTATTGGGTTTAAAGGCAATGCTCGTGGCTACTGTAAGATATGATTTGTATTTCTTCCAGAAAAAATGTGAGTATACTGAAGATTTTAAAATGCTTGTTAAAATTAAAAACTTTTTTTTCTGAAACAAATTAAGTCATATCACATAGCAGCCAGTAAAATTGTATTTAGACCTTAAAAGTTACAGTTTTATATTCCATTTCATTCGCCTCATCCATACTGCACAGAAATGTTAAGCATGCAAATTTGCCAGCTAATTAGGCAAAAAGTATGCGATATTTATATATTATTTAAATTTTTGTGAAAGCTCAGCCACTCAAAAAGTCTGCAAGTTTAACCGTGTGGGACGAAAATATAAAGTAATCACCTGTAACAAGACAAGCACCCTTAACGAAGAAACGCGCCAGTGTTAGCACCAACAAACAGTTCTGTTGGCGAGTGTGAAACGGTGATGGACAGCCCGCGGGGATCAAGCCAGAGGGTTGGTGAGAGTTGGTGAGTGGTGGTGAGTTGTGGTGAGTGATGGTGAAAGTGTTGGAGAGTGAATGTGATAGTGCTAGTGAGTGATGGTGATAGTGCTAGTGAGTGATGGTGAATGCTGGTGAGAATGCTAGTGAGTGTTGGTGAGAGTACTGATGAGTGTTAGTGAGTGCTTGTGAAAGTGTTGGAGAGTGATTGTGGGTGCTGGTGATAGTTATGGTGAGTGATTGTGAGTGCTGGTGATGGTTATGGTGAGTGATTGTGAGTGGTGGTGAGAGTGCGGGTGAGTAGTGGTGAGAGTGCTAGTGAGTTGTGGTGAGTGCTGGTGAGAGTGCGGGTGAGTGGTGGTGAGTGGTGGTGAGAGGGGTCGCTGAGCAGCCGCCGTCGCGAGGCTACACCGCGCCCCTGGCGGGGCACCGCTCTTTGCTGTTGTTGTTCCAGGCGTGATTCTGTTCTCGAGCGCCGTGTACTTCGCGGAGGCGGGCTCCGAGCAGTCCTTCTTCAAGTCCATACCAGACGCGTTCTGGTGGGCCGTGGTGACGATGACCACGGTCGGCTATGGTGACATGAGGTAAATGGGTCTCCCGGCGGTAATGCAGCGCCGTCTCGCGCTTTGCCATTTGCAGGTGTGGTGCTATTCTCGAGCGCCGTGTACTTCGCGGAGGCGGGCTCCGAGAATTCCTTCTTCAAGTCCATACCAGACGCGTTCTGGTGGGCCGTTGTTACGATGACTACCGTGGGCTATGGTGACATGACGTATGCTCTACTCACATTCATTAACGATTTACTTTCATTATAAAACCATTTACACACTTCATTTTTTCCCCTTTTTTCACAATGTTGAAAAATATCCTTTTTTTTCTAGATAAGGATTTTTTTGTTTGATTCACTTTACCTTATTTTTGAATCCACTTAAAGTAGCTTGTGATAGTTATTTTGTCTTCAACCCGAGTATTTTAAGAGTTATTAGTTTTTTCTCCACCAAATTTTTTCTTGATTTTTTTTTTTTTTTTTTTTTTTTCGTTTCTGCAATGATAAGTGTAACTGAAATGAATAGAACATTTCATTTTAAATGGACACATACGAAGAAAATTCTTTGTTGGCTTGGATTACCGGAAACTGTCATTAGGGTTCGTGAACTATTCGCAATGGTCAAGTATTGGGTAGCGGTGTGTTTATTTGTTTTCGTTTGGAAATTCTTCAGTGACTACGTGTCCGGATAAGCTTAACTTTCGTGCCTCATTTCCGCGTCTTGTTTATTGTAAGAGCAAATACAGTCATGTTTACATGTATTATATGTGCGTGACCTCGTTACAAGGCAACCCTTACTAACCGATTGATGATCATGCGTATTCACATTATAATTTAAAAAAAAAAAACAGTAAAATATGACGAATCTTACGTTACGTGTATTAATTTTACAAAATATTATAACAATACTAATGAACTCATCCGTGGAAACTATGCAGTAAAATTAGGATTGCTGTGACAGTTAATCGGCTAGTATTATCAGCCTTGTATGAGGAAGTTATGTTACATTGTCACCATGCAAAATGCACTCGAGTGAATACGTAATTACTTTACTGTGTTCAGTGTTAAAGATTACAGTTAAAATCCTTTCCTTTTCGCTTCTCTGGATCCCCAGACCCAGTCCTTCCAGCCCTCTTCTTTCTCTTTGCAGTTATTTCTCCTGTTCCTGTTTTGTAGTCTTTTGTACCCATGAAATCGTTATTTCTCATGACTGAAAGTCATCAGTTGTTGTAAACGTTTCGTGTTTCTTCCGTACTCTCTCTCTCTCTCTCTCTTCTTACCCTTTTATATATTTGTTTTCTTCTAATTATTATTAATTATTACTCTTGTTCTTGAGCCTGTACGCTGTGTTCGTTTTTAAGACCATCGTAAAGCTCTCTTGCAGACACACCCTCATACATCATGAGTGTTTCACCTGTCGTAAGCACTCTCTTGTGCTGTAAATAAACATGCTGTGAACAGAGATCGATGTGCTAAGATAATTCTGCTCCCCAATTTCAAAACTGAGCTTTAGAACTTGTATTTTTTTCCAAAAATAATAATAATAAATAAATCTGCGCAGAAGAGAAACAAAGAATTTTCTAAGTGGAATGAGATAGCAAACTAAGTTCTTTTTCATTTCTTTTCAGTTTTGGGCTGCAAAAAAAATGAAGGAAGAAAGTTTGCGTCGTCGTATGTTTTTCATCCCTTCCTGTATTTTTTTCTTAATCGAAAAAGAAAAGAAGGATATTAGAATGTTTTATGCACCGAGCTAGTCGCATGCCCTCACCCTGGGAATGACTTACTGTAGGGCATGTGGAAATTGACCGTAGATATTGCCTGCTGTAGCTTGGAATGCATTCTTCGTGCTAACTTCTAACATCTCGCACAACTTGGTCGCTCGCATGGAGAATGTTTAAGCATGTGTTTGTGTCGCAAATCTGACTGTTGCAATGACATGAGTTATGGTTCATACAGAGCCTCCACCTTTGCAAATTATTATTTTTTATTGAGAAGTATTCTTAAGTTCAAGAAATTTGTTTTACTGCATGACTTCTGTGAGGGCAAAGACTGCAAGTTTGAAAAATAATTCTTAAAATTTCAGTAATCAGTTTTAAAAAAAAACTAAATTTGAGTATGCAAATATTATTTAAAAATACTTTATAGAAGATGTGTTCGTGCCTAAAATACGTTGCAATCTTTGCTCTTAACATACTTGTGTTTCTTTTCACATCCTTTCCACTCTTTCTCTCTCTCTTTATCTCACGAATCTCTGTCCCACACGTATTGCCTAGCCTAGACCAATCCTGTCCGGTCACTCTGTACCTCAACTAGGGTTGCGCGTTGACCCGGTGAGTTGCGACAGTTGCGATACCTTCGTTGCGCGCGACTTGCGAAAGTGCGTGGGTTTTGGCGCGACAAGGCACAGATAGCCAGCAACAACAAGCCAGGGCACAGGATTGCTTCATGATTTGTCTGAGGAAAACCTACAATAAAGACAAAGGTTGAAGTTCTCTGGCATGCCTGTAGATAACAAAGTTGCATTCAAAATATCTAAGCTCTAGTTTAGTAAAGCTTTTCAGGGAGAGCTCAGTTAAATAAGCAAGTAACATTAAACACTACTATTGTTTGCAACCTACTGTGGATCCATTTACCCCATGTTTGCGTTTCAATGATCTAACAGGTTGAGAGTAGCATTAGAATAAATGAAGCAAGCCTAAAATTCAAATAAACTATGTAATCCACTCGTAAATCATGCATTTGGCTATCTTAACCAATCTTGTGAGCCAGAAAATACATCTAATTATTTTTGTGAAGGAATAATCGGCACTGGTACTCCGTATTTAATCTATTTTGGTGTTTCTGGCCCCACAGACACGTTCTCTTTGCCACAACCCTTCGGAATATTTCTTTTTATTCACGCGTGGATTATTGAATTTTAATTATCATCAAAAAACTCCAAAGGTCATAAATCTTAATTTACTCGTGCATCATTTTGACTATCACACTTACATTTCTCATTAATAAAACTCTTATATTAGGTACATAGTTTATCAACAAACTGTTAATTGAAAATCGTACGTACATGAATACAAATTCTTAGTTCATGCTCTAATTAATGAAGAAATTGGCCTTAAAGTTTTTTAATACCATTAAGTACTTACTGAAGAGACAAAACTCCTGTACTTAAAACCAACCTTAAATCAAATCATGGTCGAAAAACTATATAGAAGCAAGATGACTTAAGTTGTCACACGCCATGTTGGTTATACAATTTAATTTATAATTAAATATCTTTTACTGTTAATTTATCATGACAATTATTTTACATGTGTTGTTTGGCTGTATATTTCGTCACCATTAATGTACTAAACGTTATTTCCGAGCTGTGAGATGACACTCAAGCAAGCAATCATATTTATAAACACCAGCATAAATTTGACCACTATTATAACAGTAAATAAACGTCTAGTAACAAGTTTTAACGAAACATAAAAAGCAAAAGCGCTAACGTGACAAATTCAAATAACTATCCCTTCTATAATTATTTTTTGACAATAAAATGAAGTAACCAAAATGGTAAAGCTTAACACAGATCCCGTATCCCTTACATAAATGGTCCCTGCTACCCAAAAACACGAGGAACGAAACAAAGGTAAATAACTTATGACTATGCATCCCCTTACGAAAGTAATTAGTCACTTATTATAATGCACATAAAGTAATCCTACGCACCTAAGATAATACGACACAGTGGACCGGCATGACATACACAGCCTCTTGAGATTTACTTCTAGTTTATTATGCATCAATTTATACGGCATGCCAGAGTTTACTTTGACAAAAACCTTGTAGAGTAAAAATATTTTTTTGGAAACATAATAATGCAATAAGTACTCCGATTTATAATGATATTTATGTAATTTAAAAAATGCAGAAGCAAATGAGGTGTTTGTACATTTTAACGTTAACTCGCGACCATTTTAACTTTGTGTAAACAGGGCAATGTAAACTTTGTCTTTAAATTTTAAATTAAAGATGTAGTAGAACATGAAAGTATTTTTTTTAATGTGAGTATTCCCATATATAACATGAACAATAAAAAAAATCGTATGAAAGATACGACTCAAAACCGTTGGAGAAAACAAAACTCTATAGAACTATGAGTTATCTCTTTTGAGTCCTGGACCTGCCGTTTATTATTTTCTGTTAACTATAGTTCGGTAATAGAAAATTTCACTTCATATCGCTACGATGACGTATAAGACAGTCTTCCACGAAAGTTAGCGCCGGAAAGTGACCTCGTTGGCCGTGGACACTCACGAGGCCAGGGTCGTGGGTTCGAACCCAGCCTTCCTCCCTTCCCCTACCCAAACCACGGGCATGACTTCAACTTCGGAGAGCTGAGTCGGTGCCAGAGTGGTTAGGAGCGCACGTCTTGCAGGCTGTTTGAGATACGCTTTTTTCTCACAGTAAACTAGCGAAATGCAAGCTGCTTCCGCTCGAAAAATAAAACTATCTTTATCCTACACAGGATGCCAACTTCCAAGACATTCGGCGTTTGGTGAATATTTGTTCGTAGCGCTTCAACATGTCCGTGATGAAAATGGGCGTATTCAGGTGAGAGCAATATTTTTTTGGAGGGGGAGGGGCAGATCCTCCCTCTCCGCCAATTTCCGTTTAGAAGTAGGAAAAAAATTATAAAAAATCAAAGAGCTGTATTCAGAGAAAAGTTTAACTTGTCCCCACAAACTATTATACAAAAATTATTTTGATTTCAATACATCTTTTAAATCGAAATGTCAGATTGAAAAGTGGAGTGTAAAAAAATAGGATAGATTTTGAAGCGTTATAAAATATACATTGGGCTTAGTATATTAGAGTTGCGCATATATGTATGTAGTGTAATAGTTTATGATTGCGCTATTATAAACTTTTTTTGTATGATTGTAGGTCACTAAGAGTTGTTGGTAGGGTCCGTATAGCCATGTAGTTTTCGCGAAAAGACTTCCAGACCAATCGTGTTTCAAAACTTTGTAGCATTGTCTGTGTTTCGTTGTTGGCTGTATTTATTTCAGGTGCATGTCTACTGTCAGCACACCCAGTGCGGAAGCAAACGCGTCCTGAATGGCCCGGCCAAATGGGCTTCTATCGCAGACGGCCGCTAATCACAAGGGAACAATCGCTAGCACAGGCATACCTTATTGCAGTCTAATGAGCGAACATATCATTCTGCGAAAAATGCATGTCTCTGGTAATTGGCAAGTTTCTCGAACGTACGATTCCGGGTGACTCGTCTGCTTTGAGGGCAGATGATGGAAACACTCGTCAACCCATTTGAATCAAATAAAACTAATTTTGAGAACTATTAACACCACTTGTTGACATTTTTTTAAAAAATTTGAGTCAAAATTTCAAAGGGTAGTGCGAAAAAATTACAATGTCGAGGTATATGGCTGATTAATACAACCTGAATTGTGATAAACGACTATTAGAAGAAATAACAGCTGGTTAGGATCCAAACATGCGACCCTCACCGGTGCCTAACGGACCAGATCCTTCAATGAGAGGAAGAAACCTAATATAGCGGACGTCGGAACTTAAGTATTTTTTTAACTTCCCATTTACACGACGCATTCACGTTAAAAACTTGCGATCGTGTCCCAACACAGACTACCCCATTAAAAAAAAATTATGTTATTGTTTCCTGTCGTATGCCACCGTGGGCCATCCTCCCCGATGAAAGAGGTTGAATTACGAAAAGAAAAGAAAAAGGCGCCATTTTTTTCCCTCTCTGTATTGAGGTGGGCCGGCACTCGCACTCTGCTGGATGCTGGGGAGGTCCGAGCTGGCTGTCAGAAGGTCGCCGCTCGAGGTCTGCGCGCTCCGTGTATCCGCGCGGGTGCCGGACCCCCTCCCCTCTCCCCCTTCCCCTGAGGCACGCCGGGACTAGGCCTGCCAGGAACCATCGCTGATTCCGACGTCCGGTTACGGAACTGCGGAGTTTCAACACAATTTTTTTTGTACACACGCCATTGCAGTTTTTCCCTGTTTGTCTTGGGAAAAAAAAATTCAAAAAATAAAAATGAAAACGTAAATTCACAGAGAACAAGCCTAGGTCAGCTGATATGGAACAGATTGGACCCAAATTATGAAAAAGGGACATGTATTATGGACAACAGAATGACGACAGCACAGACAAAGCGCATTCAAACTTCAAACATCAGACAGCACATGAAGGAATTTAGTGATGAATAATTAACGGCACAGGCGAACACAGTGTGCTAATAACGACGTGGCAGTTTCAACAATAACCTGGATAACGCAGCAAACATACTAACACAACGATGTCAATTAACCGGTATTATGGACAACACTATGACAACAGCACCGACACACACAGTAGGTTTCCTATGACGAAACTATTTGCATTATTGAATTTTTTTCCATGGAAAACAGTGCAAAACTGCAATGGCTTATGTTCAAAAAATGTTATTCAATCAAAATTCCCCATTGCATTAATCAATTAAAGAAAGGAACAACAGAGTTTTATGTATTTATTATGAAAACAGATAAACTTAAGGACGTCTCAAAATCAATGTTTCTTACTATAAAATATCGGTCATGTAGCTCTTGAAATGAGCAGGTAAATCCTTCGTATAATACTTTATATAAATATGAATCCTGAAACTTATTTCAACTTATTTATAAAGGTTTGTAAAAAGTTGTCATTTTTAAATTACATAGTGGATGCATTATCTCGTTACTGTCAAGAAGTGGTGTTAATTATTTTGTAGAGTCTAGTACTTCACGTAAATTATTTTTTGCGACCAGAAATTCATTATCAGTTATTTGCGAGTTTTAAAATGTCACTAAGAGCGCGGTTACATAGAACGACGAACTACTTCAGGTACACACGTTTAAGAGAACATATTTAAAAACACGAAAGAGTACGGTTACACGGCAGTTGATATAAGGTGAATTTACGAGAATAGCGCTTAAAACTCTGACTCGTCCATCATGTATAATATTTAGTTTTTCGCTAAATGCACTTTTGTCTAAAGAATTATCAATATAATTAGATTACTAAAGAAATTGTTATACGTTACAAAGTTCCGTAACTTCAGAAAATGAACATCTAGTGATTGGCCCCGACGCAAAGTCAGAAATACGTAATAATGAATATTTGCCTGACGATTAACATGTAGCAGAAAACAATATTGAACTGGGTGTGTACTGGCAAATGTATACGTTATCTTAAAATTTTAATGGAAATATGATTTGCAGAAAATCAATTTTTTTTCAGTTTACACTTCCCCTTACCTAACATGAACGATACAATTCTTACAATACTCACAACTTAATGCCGGTGTGCAAACAAAAATAAAAAATAATTTCATGTATAAATACCAAAATTATAACAGTTAGTAAAAGTAAATACAAACTAACTTCATACGAAATAATTTGAGTAACAGAACGTAAATACCCTAATGTTGAATAATTATAAATATTTGACTTTTAACAGACGACAAAATTTACAAAATTTACAAAATTTCCATAGATAAAACATAATGGCGCGTGAAGCCAAGCCAAATAACAGAAATTGCGAGGAAATGAAATTACGAACTTGGCCGTGATAGGTTGAAAACGTACCTTCGCCGCCCACGAACGCAGAGCAGCTAGCTGTGCCTCGGCGCAGGGACGCGATGTTAGTAGAAGTATCGCGGCGGTTCCAGCTCACCGGGCGACCGCGCCTGCCACAAGGCGCCGAGGCCGCGGCCCCGCAACCCCCACCCCTCGCCTGTTGCAGGCCCGTGGGCGTGTGGGGGAAGATCGTGGGCTCCCTGTGCGCCATCGCCGGCGTGTTGACCATCGCGCTTCCCGTCCCGGTGATCGTCTCCAACTTCAACTACTTCTACCACCGGGAGACGGACCAGGAGGAGATGCAGTCTCAGAACTTCAACCACGTGACGAGCTGCCCCTACCTGCCCGGGACACTGGGTGAGTGCTGCCGCCACACGGATACCATTCAAAACTTCAGTTTTTCTGTAGGACCACTCATTCCCCCCTTTCTGGGTAGTTCTGTGCACTGTCGTCGTAATGACTTGGTGTCAACGAGACGCCATGCTCAATCGATACACACAGGTGCAGTTATGTAAAAATGTAACGACAAGTTCACTTATTTTAAGCAAAACAATTCAAATATGCACAACTGGAATAATGTTGTTAATTGCCAGGCCTGAAAACTGTTTCAAGGATGTTTTGGGTTTTGTGGCAAAAATGTATAAGCTACTATTACAAAAGTATAGACAACTCTGAAGTGCGCATAAAATGAATCGATCTCTCCGTGGAGGTTAGGGTTTTATCCGTTGCCTGAAAACTCGTACTTCATATTTTTTTTTCCTCTTGTTATTGCTGCTACTGTTCATTATCAACCTTAAATAACCCACAACCCCAAAATCACAAAAAAAAAATCTTTCAAACTATTAATGACAATCATACATAAAAGTAGGTTCAGATTTGACGAGTTGTCTGATTTTTACCAGTATGTTCAAAATCTTTTGAAAGAAGTATGTGTGTATCTGTTATTATAATATTGTAAACTTAAAGCATTTTTAAAAACAAATCTTTCAAACGTGTAAACCTTTCAGACAAGTTCCTGACACCTATCATCTGCAGAATGATAACCTTTATGAAAAAGGTAACTTGGCCATTTATTAATCTTTATTAATCTTGCCATTTGGAAAATATATCATTCTCCTTGGGTCACACTTCAGTGCAGTAAAAATATACTTTTTAAGAACGCTTTAATTCGGACACGGTGCAAACTTGCAGAATAACTTAATTTTGCCATCAGATTCAAGAATCAAAACAGTCCCTAGCTATTCAGGTTTATTAAATATACTTATAATGCAATGGAGTTCTATTGAGCATACACACACACACAAGTTCGTTTAAAACAACTTACAGAATACACAATCATGTTATTAAATATAATGGTTCATTTTTTTAACTACCATAAAATTCTTGATCGATATCGAACGGCTGTTATTTAAGACATATCCTACTTAATATTATAAACGCGAAAGTTTGTAAGTTACTCTTTCACGTAAAAACTACTGAATGGATTTGAATGAAATTTGGCCTACAGCTAGCTTATAACCTGTATTAACACATAGACCCCATATTAATATGAAATTCCTACGTCAGGGAATGAAAAAGTGATAATTTCATTTTATAACAGAAAAAAAATCAATTGTCATAGACATACAAATAGTGAGTGAGTGTCATTTATCTATGTCTGACACACGATCATACACATAGTAAGGTCTGGCAAATTAATATTTTTCTCCTTGGTGAGACCAGTCCGCTTAGTGGAGCTCGCAGCGGCTAGCAAAATAAAGGCGCTAATAACAGTTTGGTTCTTAACTTCGTCAATAGATAGAGTTGCCTTGAATTTTAAACGCACCATCGTTTGATGCGTTTGTCATGTCTTTAATTTTCGTTTGTTTGTGCCGTATGCGTTCCTATACCATTCATCCGATTGCGATGAAATTTTGGTGAGTTGTTATGCGCATGCCCATGAAGGTTACTGAGACGGTTTAACTATTTTTCAATAGTTGGAGCACGAATCGTGTCAAAAAGTGTGTTTATTTCATTTTATATAGCGGCACTTCGTCTGTTTTTGTTGTATAAGTGCGCACGCATGACACAATTTATTTAAATATAAAAGAGAGACAGAGATAGAGTGATATATGTATACATAGAGTGAGATAGAGACGGAGAGATAAGTTGAGATAGAGCGAGGTATAGATAATGAAATGGGTTAGATAAAGAGATATAGCTATAGATGCATAGAGCTATATAGACTTATATATAGAAGATATAGAGATAGTGGGAAGTATATATGTAGATATAAAGAGATAAATAGAGATAGAGAGATACATATATGTATTTAGATGTATATAGAGATAATTATATATATAGAGAGATGGATAGATGATTTGTATATGTGGAACTACTTCAAACATATTACAAAACAAAACTGTATGAGGCATTGCAATGCAGGCCGAGCATTAGCTAGATAATGGAATCTTTTCAATATTAGTAATCTCTTATTTTTAAGCTTTTTGCTATATTGCTTTATGAAGTCTAAATTACATACAGACCAGGTAAATAACTATAAACTGGCAGAACAACGTCTGTCGGTATCTGAAAGTGGTATAAATTAATTTTCACACTTGACATTCAAATTAAAAAGACAATTACTAACTACACCCTGTGTTCAGCCCGGGCAACGCCGGGTATTGCAGCTAGTTACCACATACATGTGAAAGCAATATTTTACAGTTGATTTTCCAGTTCGCCCTTGTGTTACACTTTAATTTCAATTGAAACATGTGTTTTGATTTAGAAATACTTTTCTCATAATATTTTTTTTAAAGGACATTTGAGTGTTGGGTTGAAATAACAAAGTCAATAGGGAAGTTACCTGGATTGTTTTACTTCTATAACTACGTGTTTTGCCATAATTTAAATTGGATCCTATTAGTACTATGGTTAGTGGTACATAAATTAGTTCATCAGTTCAATAATTTGTTGGATATCAAAATTTAAGGTGTTCTAAACCTTTAAATAATCGCGTATATTTTTTATAAAGCTATTTACGTACAATCAACTATAGTTATTAATTGAACCTAATCATTGGTAGCAATGTTAAAAGATAGGAGTGATATAATGAAGGAATCCGCCCCGTTTCGGTGCGAGCATGCTGTAGTTCCTCAATGGTGTCGCAGGTCAACACATGAAGAAGAGCTCGTTGTCGGAGTCGTCGTCAGACATCATGGAGCTTGAAGAGGGCATCTTGCTGACCAGGGAAGTCTCCAAGAAGCAGAACTGCAACCCCAAGCACAATAACAACATCAACGCCATGAGCATTGAGACTGATGTCTGACTACTAGGTAGGTCCTTCACTGTTAAAAATGTTCACCTTCCATTTACAAGGAACGCTGGATAAATTATCCAGGGATCTTCGTAAATTCACAGACGCTGAGTAAACTTACTTTGAACATGAATCCAAAATAATGTTCTTCGTATATTAACAAAACATTCCAAAACTGGTTAAGTCTGCAAAAAGAACACTCTTCTTTTGTCCAAGTATGTGTTTATCTTTGTTTGGAACGAAAAATACTACTCGGAAAACGATGTACGGCGTAGTTTTTACGAATATTCAGTTTTTTGAAATTATGAAGATGTCTTCCTTTATTTGAGTTAAATACTTCGTTAAATATTCCGTCAATTTACTGTAACTTCTAACAGTGTATTTTCTCGCCCTTGGGTCATCAAGTTAATCCTTAGACGTATTTTCAAATACGCAATAAACACATGGAACGCAATGGGCGCAACACAAGTTCAATACCAACGTTTTCAAATATCCGTTTATAATTTGTGCAGGACACAAAAACGCAACGCAGGCATTGACTAGCTTTCAACTTCTTGCGTTTCGACTTGCGTTTTTATATTTAAAGTGAAGTGGTGTTCGAAACTCTTAAATTTGGCGAAATGATGTGAATAGAAGGCTACGATTTTATTTCCCACTTATTAAACTATTGCACAGTGTAGCAAGTGATTATTTTAAATCATATATATATATATATATATATATATATTATTAACGAAAAGAAGCCAAAAGAAGTTGTACAGTTTCAACTTGCACCTTACGTGTTTTATAAACCACCGTAGTTTTCTTGCGTTTCTTGCGAAGGTTATAAACCTATTCCAAAGCCCGATACACATGGGTATGTGCACACGTTCGAGGTGAAATAGCGTTGAGTAAACGGCCGACGAGTATGCTAGCTTCCAGTACACGAGGAACTTGTGCGATACGGAGACGGTCCTACTTTCACGACTTTTCTTGTACAAACATGGAAAACATTATTCACAGCAGCATTAGAAAAAATTAAATACACAGTTTTAGTAGAAAATTGGACTTTCCACACAAAATATTAAGCACATAAACTGTGTGTATTGACCACTGTATTTTTTTTCATACAAGTTACAATTGTAAACGGTGTTCATTTGTGTTTACTCGACTAAAGATTGTCTGCACACACTTCACAAACCTGAAAAATATGAAACATGAACAACGTATTTTTTTACGTTCTTTAAAGAAATGATTCATGCTATGGAAATTTTCAATTTTTTTAGACATTCTCCATTTCAGTTTTACGCTGTTTGTAATGGAAAAATTGCAAGAATGAAAAATAATGAACTAAAATGAAAACATAAATTTATAGAGAACAAGCCTAAATAAGCATGGACAAAATTATGAACCTAAACAGGTCGTCTGTGCCTGATGACTGGAACTGATGGCAGTTCCCGAAACATCGCAACTGTTTGGTCGGTGCTTTTATCGTCGTGTTGCCCATAATACCTGTTTATTTTCATCGTTGTGTTGGTATGTTTGCTGCGTTGTGCAGGTTTTTTGTCGTCTGTCTCCATTTACTGTTCTTGTTGAAACTGTCTCGTCGTTATATTTGTCTGTGTTGTTAGTTTTTCATGATAAAAAGTTCTTCTACAGAATTCTTGTGCTGTAAGATATTTAAAGTTTTAATGTTTTCATCTGTTCTTTCAACGTCCATAATACCTGTTTAGTTTCATCGTTGGGTCCATCTGTTTGACATCAGCTTATTTAGACTTGTTCGCTATGAATTTATAATTTCATTTTGATTCCTTATTTTTTCATTACGGATTTTTTTTTCCATGACAAACAGTGCAAAACTGCAATGGCGTATGTCGAAAAAATTGTATTAAATGTATATTTTTGTACTGTGTATCTTATTTCATTCTTCTAGCTTTGATTGTTCCTGAATAAAACTTGTTTTCTAATTTTTAACTAGCAAATCAGTGTTTTGTTGTTTTTTTTCGCGAAATAAAAGCTTATATTTGAACTCCGCCGCTCATAACGCCTCACGTCAACATGGCGGTGCTGTGACGTCACTCAGCGACAGAGCGCGTTCAGCCACGGCAAGGGTGACGAAGAACACTCGGTATCGTGCATAAAGCGCGTATGTACTCAAACTATGTCCCAAAAATATTTAAAGTAATTATTTTCCTGGCATCAGTACTGAACATTTTAGAAGTGTGTGTGTGTGTGTGTGTGGAAATGAAGTTATGATTTTTTTTTGTCACGATCAGGACGTTATGGCTGTAGAACTACTATTTCTATGTGATAATCTTTACCAAACATGGCAGTTACTCACAGTGCTGTTAAATCTTGGGTTGGCCGCGGCGGGAGAAGTGAGTCTCAGGCTGGCCGTTTCTTCGGTGCCACGCTTGGTAAGACGTCACGCTCTTTGGGCGAGGGTCGCGTGTTCGGTGCCAACATAGCCCGGCCCGACTCCACTTAATTATATAGCACCGAGTCGGTGAGTCGGTGTAAATGCGTTCCGGGGCCCGCTGTGACCTTGGCAGTCTTTACACGATCGCGGTGCGTAAAACCATGTGAACCAACAGCAATCACTGTTGCGTGTCTTGGTCTTAGATTGCAGTGTGCATTTCTCTTTCCAATTCACGATGACGGCAATCAGCGTTGTCCTTGTTTCAGCGTTCTGGATTTCCAGATGCACGTAAAGGGCACAACATTTTAAATACAACATTTTATATTTATTGAAAATTTTTAAAAATATCATTTTTAAGAAAAAAATTTGGAATAGGAATTTTGGAAAATAATTGTTTTGTTTTATTTCATCAAGAGCATCATCTGATTATGTTGAATTCTATCTTCTAAGGAAACTTAACAGAGAGACGCCATCTTGGATTCAACCGTTTTCGTCGTCAATTTTTTAAACCGTTTAATATTAAAACTTTTGGCCTTTTTTTGACCTTAAGAATTAATAAATGGAATACCTTGTTATTAATAGTATCCGACTACTACAATAACTTTTTCCTGTAAAATAATAATTGGTGTTTAGAGTTGATATTTGTTTCTTTCATAAAGTACCTATACAAATGTAATAAAAATATCATAATAAAATATGTTATGGTCTTAAAAAAATAAAAAAGTAAAATATTAAAAATGTACTAAAACTTTTGATAGTTTTTGATAGAATACAATATATGAATTTTAATTTCAACAAGCTGAGTAGTATAAATCTGGCAACTGTATGCGCCATTCATTCTGTACTGCATCTAATCATAGGTGGCCTCCGCTTCGAACACATCTGTATAGAATTTGTACCAATCAGAACTTTTTTTTAATCAG
This sequence comes from Bacillus rossius redtenbacheri, assembly GCF_032445375.1. Lineage (NCBI taxonomy): Eukaryota > Metazoa > Arthropoda > Insecta > Phasmatodea > Bacillidae > Bacillus > Bacillus rossius. The sequence goes on along the minus strand of NC_086330.1, from coordinate 129,479,886 downwards.
ACACTGGAAAAAAATACCATGTTAATTATTTCCACTGCATGAGCATAAACGCAGCCTGGTACTCGCTCATGTCAGCTTGCATGGATTTTGGGAATTACGTCAGAGAGACCATACCCCACTTTCTTGTAGCTGACCATTTCTCTTATTCATTGGGCTCTAATTAAATAATACTTTACCGAGCTTTTTTAAGCTGAAAATAATGGAGAGGTTAACGCAAGGATTAAATCAATGATTATTTACGTGTAGTTGAAAGAATAGCTACACAAGATCAAAATTGTTCACTTCGGCAACTGTCCAAAGAAAGGCCAGGTGGTATGTTCAAGTCTTGAAAATTATTAAATACAATATGTACTTCAGGCTGTAGTATATTTCTGAAAATTCTACTATGGTGAGGTAAATACCCTTTAAGTACGCTGGGGGGGGGGGGGGGAGGGAGGGAAGCAATTTACATGGAGTAACGAATGGGCAAGATTCCGCTGAAGATTCTCGCAAGATTGCAATTAGCTTTCCAGCCAGGCTGGCTATCGCGACAGTACCGTCGTGACAGTGACAAGGTACGCGCGATGAAGGGCGTTGCGACAATAACTCTTAAGTGAGTAGTATCATAAATAATTTTGCTTACAATATTTTCGTGCTTTTGCACATGATTATAAATAAATAATTTGTTCATATTAAATTACAATAAAAGTGCTTTATAGTAAACAAGCCTTTTAAAATTTAAATCATGAAATCATATGGTTTATAATTTTGTATTAACCGTTTTCATTCAGCCTTCAGCCTTGAAAAATTTGGGTTTCTGCGGTTTTTGGAAAACCTGATTTATTTATTTAATTTAATATATTATAAAATTTAATATTCTAAAGACTAAGGGTACATACGAACAGTAATTCCAAAACTGTATATCACATTATTTATGCTTTCAGTACATGCTAGAACTGACATTAAAATGTGCCTTAAATTTCATAAAACTAATTAAATAAGGACTTTTTAATGAAACTAAGTGATATGAGCAATCGAATATGGTTATGCTATGAAACGTAAGTATTATAAGCAAAGTAATTAAAGACACGCCCCGCTTGTAGCGAGACTGCGTGGCGGAACGCGCGATGCTTGCAGCGCTGCGGGCGGAGGAGCTGCGAACCTCGCTCAGCGGGGCCGAGAGGACAGTCCCCCTGCCTTCCCCACCCCTCTCCGCACTCTTACTCCTCGCATTGATCTGCGTGCTGGGCGGGAAATTACATTTCGCCCAAGCTATTGTTTCCCTCCGAAACGCACTGTGTGAAATGAGTATAGTAAAAATACATATTAAAATACATAACATTTCCATAGTTATACATACAGATATTCCCTCAAATTTGACTTTTTTTAAATGTTTAACAACTTAGCTCTCGTTATACAGCATTTTGTGGGAGTAATTTCGTGAATGGAACGGAAATGTGTAAACCACGGTGCCATCTGTGGCGTTTATCACGAACCAAAGTTCACAAAGCCAAAGAAAATTTATTAACTTTTTAATTATTTTTTAAATTATTAACTTTTTAATGAATTTTAACATTTTGGATAGTATTTTAGGAAAATCCTTTGTAGAAAATCAGTTCCACAGCCGGGGTTTAGTATTTTACAAGTCATTTTTGTTTTTATTATATATTTCATAATAAAGTTTTAAAATTTCGCTCCAAAAATCATATTCTATAGTCGAAATAGCTGCCCTAACAACGATATCTTGCAGCGGATGCGGAAAATACGTATGATTCGCGTCCATATATGTAGTTTAAAACACAATTTGCATAGATATTTATCACGTTCAACATTAATTTAAAGAATTCTATGTTAAATTGTATGTCCGAGTTTAGTATTATAAGTTAGTTTGCAACATGAGAGCACATTAATTTGCTTATTACCGAGGTTATATGTTATACATCTCTGGCGAGTACTGGAAGACTCGCTCACTTTTTTTTTGTGGGAAGCTCGTCATTACTTTATTGATAGAGTTTTACGTCATTTTCAATCGTGCACTAAGACGTCATGGCAGTTATGGCGTCCAGGATCATGGTGGATTCCGAACCACCTGTTTACCGATTTGGTGCTCGTTGAATTTGAGACACGTCGGAGTGCCTTGGGGTCGAACCCGTCATCTTAGCCACATGAGTGCGACGCCTTAGCGATCACGGCTGCGGATTTCAGTGTGAATAAAGAATAAATGTTACCTAATAAATTACACATTTTTGATGTACATGCTGTACGTGGTCTTTCGCTGCAAGGTTTTTTATTTTACTCATAGTACACGATTGTGTTCCCACGGGTTATCTCAGTGGTTAAAGCTTATTGCTGGTGTGAGCCAACGATCCCGCTGGATTGGAGACATTTTTTTCTGTTTGCGTATTTTTCCTTCCAAGGAATGGTGGGAAAATGGTACAATTACGTTTATTGTTAAGAATATGGGTAGAAAATAGACCAAGTGAAAAAGTTACCTGGCATTTTTGGCGCCTGAGGGCTTGGAATATAAGGTGACTCGTAATTATCCATCCAAATGGAAAAAGCGTTGAATAATGTTCATTGTATTCGTACAAATGGTATCATATGAAATATACAAAATAATGTCAATCCGTTCTTACTTCGTTGGTAGCACCTCTTTTCAATTGGGTCACTTTCCTGAAAACGAAAAAATATATATATATATCATTGCTTCTACAATTAGTGTGGAGGTTTATGAATCATCCATTACTAGTATCAGTACAAGATGATTCATAAATAAAATATTACAAGATATAATCGAAAATATTTTAGTTGTATGATATTTGAGTTAATACACAAGTGCCATCTGGCACAGGTTCCAGGCTACCCACACCCCTTCACCCCTTCTGGACTATCCAGGGGTTGGAGGACCAGCTTCTAGAAGGGTGTGTGCGACCAGATCTTATGGCCACGCCTCTCTCCCCTCCTAAACGCGCTAAGAGTGGCGAAGCAATTTTCTGCGGAAAATACTGCGGGTAAGTTACCTCGAGTCTTACTCGTCGCGATCCCGTGAATATTCGGGATGTTTTTTTTCCCTTCAAGAACTAGAAGTTCCTCCCTCGCGCTTCGGTGAAAAGTTGGAACGTCCCCGACTACGCTGCGCCCTTTGGAGCGCACGAGCATGCGGGTTTGTGGGGGGGAGGGGGGAGGGACTCGAGGCCGCGACCCGTCACGTGGGATGAAAGCGCCTCGCCAGACCAATTAGGTGCTCGTGTGTGGAAACCCCCTTTGAAGGCCGGGAGAAGGGGGGGTAAAAGTCTTTCCCGCGACGCCTGGCAAGAAGGGTGCTCTTTTTTCCCACCTCGAGAGGTGCAGAAGGGGGGGGGGGGGGGGGAACTGGTTGAAGTGGAGGAAGCTCCCGTGTTATATTGATCCCCCTTCCCGCACTATACTTGCACTTCCCGCGTCTCTCCTTCCTCCCCTGTTGCGAAATATCCGCAAGGTGCCTGCAGAGGGTGGCCACGTCTGCATGACTTCACGGTAGCCGCATCTCTTGGCCTGCGCCATGTAGGTCGGACGCATTGTGGGAACAGTTTTGAAAGATTGATATTTTATGACAGTGGCTGTGATTAACGACGGAGATTCTAATTCACTCTCTCTAACCGTCATCAGACATGGTCAAACACCATTCCCGCGTTTTTTGATGTGTAAACACCTCAGCTCTCGGAATACGTCATTTGGTAGGATTAATTTTTTTGAATGGAACGGAAGTCGAATGGAACGGATATGTGCAACCACGGTGCCGCCATCTGTGGCTGATAGCGCAAACCAAAGTTCACAAAGACAAAGGGAAACGTTATATCTATGACTTTTAATGAATTTTAACAAGATGGCAGTATTTAATTATAATTCCGCGTCTAAAATCAGTTCAAGAGCAAGGGTTTAGTATTCAAGTCTTTTTCACTTGTATCGGAGCCGTTTCATTATATAGTTAAACCTTTCGCTCTGCAAATTAAATGATTCTATAGTCGACGTAGCTGCTCTGGCAGCGAATTCTAGTGGCGAATGCGTTAACTATGGATAATTCGCGTCAATAAATGTAATTGAAAAAATTTTTTTCGTATATTTATTTGTTGGTTCGGCATTATTTAAAAATATTCTCCTGTAAATATCGTGTCCGAGTTTCGCATTAAAAGTTTATTTGCCAACATGAGAAAATGAGAATATTCTCGTTATCGAGGTTGAGTGTTTTCACTTCACTCGAGCCATTCGCCCGTGCGACTGTCGTGTCAAGTCTCGACCAAGAGCGAGCGCTAGCGAGGGCGCAGTCAGGGAGGCTCTGAGGCCACATTTTACTTTCAATAATAATGCAACTCATTAACCTGCTTTAAATGACTCAAGTATGTCCTAATTTTTGGCTATTGACTGTGCAAAATGAGCAGGAGCAAGACTGGACTAGTTTCCACCCGGGGAAAAAAACTCATCTTGGCCCTTACTATTTCATTATTTTTTTTAAATAATTAATAAACTGCAGTCTTGTCTGCAGAAAGTTACAAGTCGATTGAAAAATAAGTTGGCGAAGTGTGGACGGCAAAGCTTGAAGAAAGCTGGCAATAAAAGAGGAATTTTAGATAAACGTTTTTGGCCCAGTTTTATCTTTTGCGCACTGAAAGAACAGTTTTGTGGTTATCAAAAAAATTTTGTTGGCAACCTCTAAATATTTTTATGAATAAAGATATCACAAAAGTTTTAGTGGTGCCAACAAATTTTTTGTGTCATTAAGTGTTTAGTGGTAACGAAAAAGTGACGTTATTGGTAGGTAGAAAATGTATTTTGCCGGAACAAATAACCAATGTAGTAGTGTTAGCCTAACTAATTTTTTAGTGACTACAAAGTGGGTTTGCTGTGACTACAAAAATGGGTTTCAGTCAAAACAAATATTATTTAGCAGTTACTACGAAAGTGGTTTGCAGCCATTACAAAATTGGTTTTGCAGCCATTGCAAAAGTGGTTTGCAGGCACTACAAAAGTTATTTTTTAGCCATTACATACTAGTCCTTTTGCAGCTACTACAAAAGTTTTTTTGTAGCCATATACAGTGGATTTGCAGCCGTTACGAAAGCGGACAAATGGGTGCTACAAAAGTTAGTTGTAGCAGCTTCAGAAGTTGTCACTAAAGTTAAAAAGAAGTTTTGCGGCTACAACAAAAATTTCTACAATCTTTTTTGACAGATGTACAAATCAAGTAAACAGGTCTGACAGTAGGCCTACATACGGTAAATTATTACACAAAAAGCATTCAAGTAAACCATCCAAAGCAGGGCTTTCAAAGTGCTTAAATTATTATCAAAAGTCGATAACAGGACTTACTACCACTTAGTCGTTTGTGGCCTTGGCATGTTTGCTGTAAGAAATAACCAGCAAACTAAAATACAAGTATTACACAACTAGAGAACTGATTATAAATTGTGAATTGAATTGAAACGTCCTAAACAACATTGTTGTTTAACTGAAGAAATATTTTTATGGTTAGATGCGTTAAGTAGCTTACGTGACGCATCATAATATCACACAAAAATAAAATACGTTTCACGTATATAACAAGTGATAGCCATAATGCGACACGTAAATATGAAACATCGTAATCACGGCATACCTACGTCTCCCTATTAAACAATGTATTAGGCCCTATGTTTAGAGAACCTCAAATATCTCGTTTAGGCCTAAGCACCTAATGAAATGTAGATCTACAAACTATAAGTTCTTGCGTGTTTATAAATTTATCTTAACTATTTCACTTACCTTCGAATAATGGGATTATGTTCCCCATTCCCAATTTTTAGTAAAACCTCTTTCGTAAACTCATCCATGGCGACGGCAACACCACACAAACGAAACAATATGGCGTCGTCACGGGTCAGTGTTTCCTATGACCTCTGAATCTTTCTGTCCAGCTTGGCACGCGCATGCGCAGATGATTTTGTTCCTTGGTTTTATTGTTACCGCAAAAAGTTTTTTTGGGGACTAGCTGCAGTACCCGGCTTTGCCCGGACTGAACACCGGGTGGTATATTGTCCGCGGGTTACAGCACAATGGATAGCGATATGTCCAGTGTGGTGGACATTAAGTAATGACACATAATTACTGTTTGTGTATCTGTGACCTATGGTTTTCTGTTTACCCATGGCGATCGGTTAAAAGGTTTAGAAGTTGATGCGCTACAGCGCCATCTAGCGGCGAGTTACAAAAAAAATGGTTAGCATAAAAACCTTCTCCATGATAAAAACACTTCGATGTGTCAACTTTCATGGCGATCGGTCAAATGGTGATAGAGTTTATCGACGTCATACATGCCAACATCCAATTATATATATTCTTATATTTAGAAATTTTGGGGCTTTCACTTTTGCGGAAAGTGGATGTTTAGGACCTCGAATGGTTTGGAACACTCCATCTCGAAAGAATAGATATTTGAAATTCCTGAAATTGTCGAAATTTTGGGGCTTTGTTCCCAGAGGGGGGCGAGGGGTTCGAGGACCCTGAATGGCTCGAAAACACTTAAAATCGAACGAGATAGATTTTTAAAATTTTTCAAACTTTCGAAATTTTGGGGCTTTAAGCACCGGGGGGGGGGGGGTGGTGATGTTGAGGACCCCGAATGGCTCGGAAACACTCCAAATCGAAAGAGATATAAAGGAATTTAAGAATGTAGGCATTTACTGAATACTCCTATCTACCATAATAACAATATTGACAAATAGAAAGCTTATTACCTACCTATGAATAATTATCTAAATAAATTAATAAATAACTGTATGTTTAAGAATTTACGTACATATATAATATTAAACTTCAAACTATACACACCAAAAAAAACCTAAGGATGTTTGTGAAACTATTTTTTATTTGTCATAATGTTTAAAACATTTGTAGGATTTGTTTATATGTAAAACTGTGGTGGCAATATTCCGCTTATCCAAAGGAGTATAGAAATTAATAGAGATATCACTCCCTGTACACACCACAAATCTTTGAATTAAGTAAAAAAAAAAAAAAAAAGTCCAAAATGAAACAAAAAGTATAAATAACAACTAATTTGACAAAACAATTTATACAACTGGAATGACAATGTTAACATCCGCCTGAAATTTAATAGAAGTAGGTAGGTAACAATATATATATAAGAAATTAAATGAAATTAAAACATACATAAATAAAATTATCTCACACTCAACCAAACATAATGTTTAATCCTTACTAATATTATAAATGCGAAAGTAACTCTGTCTGTCTGTCTGTTTGTTACCTTTTCCCGGCTGAACGGCTGAACAGATCGTAATGAAATTTGGCAAGGAGATAGATTATATCCTGGGGATGGACATAGGCTATCTTTTGTCCAAAAAAATAATTTTTAAACGTGTTAAAAAATATATATCTTAATATTATGTAATGTGTGTCATAGATACACAAACTGTTAGTGTCATTCCTCTAAGTCTGCCGAGCAATAGCTTTCAAGCATTACGTTACGTTTTGCTATTGTAAGGAACTAAGTAGAGAGTAAGAAAAAAATAAAGATGTTGACAGTTTGTAGTGTCGCCATATTTGTTTCAATTTTCAATACCGTTTTTTAAATTGCAGAAAAATATCATGTTTCATACACATAAATAGTGAGTGTATGTCATTTCTCTATGTCCATGAGGTCTCGCCGCGTCAATTTTCTCCTTGGGGCGAACCCGTCCGCTTAGTTAAATAAACAGCTTTTATCGTTGAATTATTTCATAATTTATTTCATGAAAATCTGCTCTCATAAGAAAGCTAGTTTTATAAACATTCAATAGGTGTCTCTCTCTCTCTGAAGATCAATCTATGAATCGTTACAAATTTATTTCCTTTATTTTTTAAGTTTGATTTGATACAATATGATTTCACTAAAAATCAATTTCTACCCCTTCCTATTTTCATTTCTACATTACGAAGTTTCACTTCTTCCGCGCGGAGGGACTCCACGCAATAATTTTGCATGCAATTAAAAACTATTTTTTAATGATGCCAAAGAAGTATAATTTCTCATGCGCGTACCTAAGTACGCGCACCCATTTTTTTATTTAATTTCTTCCATATATATTTTTTCTCCCTACCTAGGGCACTCATAATTCTTTTAAATTTCACGTGTATGTTTTCAATGTCATTCGAGTTGTACAATTTTTTTTGTCAAATTGGTCATTATTTATACTTTGTTTTATTTTGGAAACATACGTATTTTAGGTATTATGACAAATAAAAAAAATTAGTTTCACTAAAATTCTTAGGTTTTTATTGTGTTGATAGTTTCAAGTTTAATATTATGTAGGTACATAAATTCTTAAACTTAAAAATTTCTTCGAAATTTATTCATAGGTTGGTAGGGCCTACTAATATTTTCTTTTTGTCAATATTGTTATTTTTTTTACAGTACCTACTTATTTGCAAGGAGTTTGGTTTAGTGTTTATAATTTATCTGCTGAGCGTCAAGAGTCTTAGGGCTGCTGAGACCGAAGACCAGAAATATTTATCAATTATGCAATATATTGTTGAAAAATTTGAATTTTACTATTTCAGGAAAGTTGATTTTTTTATTAATAAGAATAGTTACGTGTAATTGCCATCTTACTTTATTTGGTCTGAAAACTGCAACTTCCATTTTCCAGAGGTACATGGATAAAACTTTGGCAGGATTAAAATGGGTCATGTCTAGTTTATCTCGATGACATCCTTGTGGTAGGAAATTCATTTAACCAGCATTTGGCCAGACTTGAATTAGTTTTCAAAAGAATGCAAGATGCAAATCTTACTTTGAAACCTTCTAAGTGTACCTTTGGTTATTTTGAAACTGAGGTTCTAGGACATGTAGTTAACAGCGAAGGTATTAAGCCCCACCCTGGAAAGATTTGTGCTGTTAGGGATTTTCCCCAACCTAAGGACCAACGGGGGTTTGGAGTTTCTTAGGACTTGCTTCGTTTTATCGTAAATTCATTCCAAATTTTTCCCAAGTTGCGAAGCCTTTGTCCTCTTTATTAAAGAAAAATGAGAAATTTATCTGGGGAGTAGAACAGGAAAAAGCATTCTTAACTTTGAAAGACAAATTAACCACAGCGCCTGTTTTGGCCCAATTCCAGGAAAAATTACCCATTGAAGTACACACTGATGCCAGTACAGTGGGCATCAGTATGTTTGTATGTTTCCAAAATGAAACAAAGTATAAATAATGACCAATTTGACAAAAAAAAATTGTACAACTCGAATGACATTGAAAACATACACGTGAAATTTAAAAGAATTATGAGTGCCCTAGGTAGGGAGAAAAAATTTATATAGATGAAATTAAATTTAAAAAATGGGTGCGCGTATATTAGGTACGCGCATGAGAAATTATACTTCTTTGGCATCATTAAAAAATAGTTTTTAATTGCTTGCAAAAATATTGCGTGGAGTCCCTCCGCGCGGAAGAAGTGAAACTTCGTAATGTGGAAATGAAAATAGGAAGGGGTAGAAATTGATTTTTAGTGAAATCATATTGTATCAAATCAAACTTAAAAAATAAAGGAAATAAATTTGTAACGATTCATAGATTGATCTTCAGAGAGAGAGAGACACCTATTGAATGTTTATAAAACTAGCTTTCTTATGAGAGCAGATTTTCATGGAAGAAATCATGAAATCATTCAACGATAAAAGCTGTTTATTTAACTAAGCGGACGGGTTCGCCCCAAGGAGAAAATTGACGCGGCGAGACCTCGTGGACATAGAGAAATGACATACACTCACTATTTATGTGTATGAAACATGATATTTTTCTGCAATTTAAAAAACGGTATTGAAAATTGAAACAAATATGGCGACACTACAAACTGTCAACATCTTTATTTTTTTCTTACTCTCTACTTAGTTCCTTACAATAGCAAAACGTAACGTAATGCTTGAAAGCTATTGCTCGGCAGACATAGAGGAATGACACTAACAGTTTGTGTATCTATGACACACATTACATAAAATTAAGATATATATTTTTAACACGTTTAAAATTTATTTTTTTAGACAAAAGATAGCCTATGTCCATCCCCAGGATATAATCTATCTCCTTGCCAAATTTCATTACGATTTGTTCAGCCGTTCAGCCGGGAAAAGGTACCTAACAAACAGACAGACAGACAGACAGAGTTACTTTCGCATTTATAATATTAGTAAGGATATATTAGTAAGGATGACATGAAAATTAATGCGTACTATTGGTGTTAGCAAATGTTTGGTTGTAGCTAGTAAATGTATATCCAACAAACAAATACTTTAAACTCTACCAACTGACTTTAGTACTTGTAAACCTATGCGTTAGTGAGAACCACAAAATGTTTTTTAGCGACTAATAAATTTCACTTCAAGAAGCATCAACCAAATAGTTTTTGTAGCCACTAACAAATCATTTCTTTCAGTGTAAGGTTAATTTTCGTTACGCTTTCTACAACAATTAGATCATTTTATAGGTCCGACACTCTTTGCTGGTAATGGTGCTTTAGGTAGGCTCGAATAGTGTGGAAACTCTGTTAATCGAGACGCTATTTTACCTTTTATGCCCTATAACTAGGGATCGGCCTGTCGAAAACTCAAACTCTCGAAAACCATTGAAATATAGTATTTGAAAGATTTGCAATACGAGTAAAAGTATTGTACGAAAAATATTGGAAAAAATTAAGTAAATATAGAAATTCAACACTTCTAACTCTAAAGTCTACTAGGTCTGCGTTTCTTTATCTTCATTCCGGCCCTATTTCCGTTCCCTTAGATATTGTGTTTTTATGTGTAATTATGTAAATAAAATTACAAAATATAACGATACGGGAAACTAATATCGTAAAATAAATATACTATTTAAATAGTTATATGTTTGAACACCTAGAGTACTAGATTCAGATTTTATAATCCGAGATTTTGGTTCGAGAAAAAATACATCTGACCCATCACTACTTATAACCTTATGTCATTTTAATAAATAACTTTGCTGCTGCTCTGTGATCCGACTCCGTCAAAACAACACACAGTCCGTTTTTCCTCCATTGAGTAATATCGTAATTTTTATTTTCGAAATAAAATAGAGAATATTTATCAAAAACTTTAATTTGTCGGATTCTTGACAAAGAGATTTGATGTCACTACAACATATTCATTTTGGGGTACTTTTGTTATTCGTTTACAGCAATTTCTTTGTAATTAGTTTTTAGTATAGCCTGAGTTCAATAATTTATTACAAGCGGTTACGGTTATTTCTAAGCCGAAGGTAAACGCAGATAGGTAATTCTTCATCACCATATAACTCACGGTCTAAAGTGAATATTAAGGAAGGAACATGCTTCCGAAAATCGGGATTGCAAATAGTTTAAAATAAACTAAAACTATAAGAATAAAAACATAAACTTTATGAATAGTTTTTACTTGCTCTGATAAAGCATCTTGGTGAGTATATCATCTTTCATTAAGAGCACAGAATTAGGTAGGGCATACATTATTTTGTTCATAAAAAAAAACAGCATGATTCAATATTGACATTTGAGGGTTGCTATTATATGACGCCGTTAAAAAAAAAATTATTTACATTTCCCATGTTGAACCTCACTCTTCATCTCGAAAATTCTGTACTTAACGTACATAGCCAACCTCTCTGTAAGAAGAGATTCGTTATCGCACATGGTTTGTACGTGCGTGGAGTTAAAACAAAATGCGGTCCCAGCTATAAGCACAGTCTGTCACGGCGCCTGCCACCAAGAAAATGGAAAAATTTTTGACGTGACAACGTCTAATAAATCGATGAACGCCGGCTGCACGCACGAAAAAGTGTCCCACTACGGATGTCCCACTACGGATGTGTTCTATTTGCTCATTGTACGCATGCGTGGCATCTCTCTTCATGCTCATTGTAGGGCCTACGCATGCGTGGCATCTCTCTTCCACTCGATTGGACTTTTCAATCATATTTTCGTCGTTTGAATTATTAATATTATGTAATTTAACGATCGCCCACCGATTTTCAGCACAATCGGTACAGTTATTTAAAAATAATGTTGAAAATTCAAATACGTTTTGAACCAACAATGGTGTTTTACAGTTACACATAATAATTCAAATTACAACCGGGATCTTTAGCACAATGTTTTAAAAAATATTGTAACACATTATAAATAAGTTTGGTGTATTTAGGATGCGTTTTTGTTATAAAATGGAGTTATAAAAACGAAATAATATTATTCCCCTACCGTGAACAAAATTTTTATAAATCTATATATAACATCTGAAACTGTTAATTATCAAATACGGCTTCGTGGCTGAGCGATCAGCGGCGCATTTTTCTAATAGTAAGGTTGTCGGTTGGAATCTCGGCAGGTACGGAATTTTTTTTTGTACTTGTAAAAATAAATACGGCGCACGTAACATTTCAAAAGTAATAAATATATTTGAATAATGAATGCAAATAAAAGTAAATTTATTAATTAAATTGTACATTTCATTTCACTCCTTTGTATCCATACAAAATAGTGATAATTCAATAAAAGTGATTCAATTTTATTCATAAAAGTATGCAGAGGTAGATTTTATCATACAAAAGATAGAAAATTAAAAAAAAAAATCTTCCTCAAAGAATATAATATTTTTAATGCCTAACTGGTTTGGTTGCAAAAACCTATTACGGCTCAGTCTCAGGCCGAATATGAAATTTCCTTTTCTTCTGGATCAATCATTTCATCAACGTTTTGTTATGACGTTGTCACGTTAAACTATCGTCCGTAAACCGACTTTACAGACAACCAATTTTTTAGAATAAAAAATCATTTCATTTAGTATTTAGTATTTTATGTCGAAAATAACTTTGTATATTATGTAATTATAATTGCACCATCAATGAATAAATCATATGTTTGTTTACCCTTTAAAATTTTACTTGTGATAGCTTCATTATTTAAATGGAAATTCTAAAAAGTTAATATAGATAATATTAAAGAGTTGGAGTAACCAGAATGTGTGATTTATTATGTTTCATTAAATTTTTATGTGTATCATCTTAGCTCTTGGTATACGGCATTTTGTAGGAGTAGTTTCGTGAATGGGACGGAAGTGTAACCACGGTGCTGCCATCTGTGGCAGATGGTGCGAATCAAAGTTCACAAAGCCAAAGGGAAACTTTATAATATTAACTGTTTAGTGAATATTATAAAATGGGCAGTGTTTTAATAAAATTCCTTGTCAAAAATAAGGACCAAAACTTGGGATTATTATCTTTTTAAGTCTGTTTTAATTTTTATCGGAGCCGTTTCATTATTTTTTTTTAAATTTCACTCTGCAAATCGAATGATTCGATAGCTGACGTAGCTGCTCCGGTAGCGGATTCTAGCGGCGGGTGCGAAAACTACTGTGATGCGCTTCAATAAATGTAGTTAAAAATACAATTTTCTTATAGTTATCACTTTCGGCATTATTTGAAAAAATTATACGTTAAATTTCATGTCCGAGTTTCGTATTATAAGTGTATTTGCAACATTATCCATTATTAATTTTCACGATACCGAGGCGAGTACTAAAGGACTCGCTCACTTATTTTTTCAAGATGTATTGCTGGAAAAAAGAAACAATATAGAAAAAATTTTACATACAAGAAAATTTCATTTAGGCTATGGTATTTATTATTAAATAGTATAAAACAAAGTCACTATCCACTATCTTCTAAACTACACGATGTATTTTTGATGTGGTTTTGTCCATCATTTAGATAATTTATTCAGCAGGGTTGTGTGTAAAATACATTCATTATCAATTTTAATATAGTAGATAAATTTCGATGTTTTGTAATCAAGTCTTAAAATTATGCTTTGAGGGCGCTTACATGGCTTACACTGACTTAATACATGACTGATAGGCCTACATCATATTAATGTACTATAGATTTGTAGGCCTTAAATATGCACATACAAAATTCCGCAATAGCATATTTCCATTTTTTAATGATGACTCCCAGTAACCATTTTTAACTTTCAAAATTCGTCCAAAAATAATGAGAAAAATTTGTCGAGATTGTTTACAAAGATATTCTTTAGTTATAGGCTGTATGTGTTAGTACGTATATAATTTTTTTTTAAACACTGTACACTCACGAGAAATATCCTTATAAGTAGTTACTTATTGAACCTAAATAACGCCACATTATTAGAACTCATCCGTGCGAAGCCGGGCCGATCTGCTAGTTTCAGAATAAGCAATAGGGTTCTATCATTTTACACGAGAATATTCTATAAATAACCACAACCCCGTTCTGTTGCGATATTGAAATATGTGGCTTAAAAACGGCATCCGTATCGCAGATCACAAAATCACGCATTGATGGCGTGCTGGCGCTGAAAGCACGTGCGATTATAAGGCGGCAGCACATAATTGGAGGCACGCCTGTTCCGCGGGTCGTTACCACAACGCCGAAATACCATAACGCCGAATGTCAAAATTGACTACAACGCCGACAGCTAGAAAACTGCTGTGTACCACAACGCCGAAATAACAACTGAATGAATTTGTGTGTGTTTCTTAAATGTACCTTAACGCCGAAATACCACAATCAAACCTAACCTTACCTAACCTAACCTAACCTAGCGTAATATAACCTAACCTAACTTAACCTAGCCTATCCTAGCCTAGCCTAACCTAACCTAGTCTAACCTAACCTAGTCTAACCTAACCTAACCTTTGTGGCAGTCCTGCAATGACATTTTTCAGCGTTAGTGTATTTCGGCGTTGTGGTAATTCGGCGTTGTGGTACACAGCAGTTTTCTAGCTGTCGACGTTGTGGTGCGTCCCCGCGTAGTAACACACAGTCGAGGCTATCCAAGAAAGAATCGTGGCCGTAGCTAGCGGCGAGTTCGTCACCCCGTAGCGGCGCGGCGTCCAAGGGTCCCACGCCTGTCATTTCATTTCCGACGCACCTGTCATGTCAAATGTTTGTCACTAAACTGTATAGTCATATTCATTATACAACGTAATTAATACTTTTAACATATACTTAAGTCAGGGACGTGGCCAGGGGGAAGATCAGCGGGGTCTGGACCACTCCCAGGATTTAAAAGGGGGTCAAATAAACAGGCGAAGAGAGAAAATAAAAATTAAAGCTACTTATCTACATAAGGTTACAAGGCATTTATTTTGGAAGCAATATTGTAAATTTTAGTGTGCTACAATACGTATTAGGCTACCTTCCAATTATAGCCCGGCATGTCTTTAACTTCACATGTGTTTTTCTTGTATTAAATAGCATATATATATATATATATATATATATATATATAACTCGTTTTAATGAAATCATCGAACAGTTTACTTAAAATAAAGTATTTAAAGCAATAAAATAAAAAAACTAAAAATAAAATTTTCAGTTTTATTTACTCAAGCAAAATCATTACTTAAATTTATACATGTAAAAGTTGGAGTTCAAAAAGTCTTCTATTCCTTAAGATTTTAATGTGCTAATCATATTTCTTTTGAAATTCATTGTGAAGAAAATTTAATCATCAATATATATAATGGTTATACATGCTGGACCCCTTCGATCACAAAATCCTAGCTACGGCCCTGCTCAATTAAATTAGCAAAACCATCGTCGACATTTAAGTTCCTTAACTTAACAATGATATTCCTTACCCCTCCGGGAGGGGAGGGGTAAAATCGTTCTCCAAAATATTCAGTCCCTGCAGAGTAGATGGCCCAGGGCCCCGCAAACTATGACGCCGACTGGTCTTGCACCTCACGTTCTTTCAGGCAGATTGTTTCCAGCCTGCTTCTTGTCAGGCTTCGTTCCAATCTACAGATTTTGTAATCGATATGGTTGCGTGGTTGGGTTTCATAAGCAAAAAAAAAATGTTATGAATTATGTAAAATATTATTTCTTATTTCTCATCTAATGAAAGTCACACAATTACATTTGTACATAAATTATAGTGCTTTATGTATGTTTTAACGTTATAATTGAATACGTGTGCGTCGTTGGCTTATTTTGAGCTCACAAATTAGGTGTGGTGTTTAACATATACGATAACGTTTGAGAAATAGCGAGACATTTTTTAAATAAACTCTGAATATCTTGAAATGTGTTATTAACCTCGTCGTAATGGTGCCGCGAGTGATAAGCAAATAACTGATGAATGCATTTCAATTGGAGTCTACCGATCACCAAAAAAAAAAATACGAATCGACAAATAGTTACTTATACGGCCCCGTAGTCGGGGCTTGTAGGAAGCAAGTAAGATTTAAAAAACAGGAAAATTTTCCATCCGCCTGGGCGACTTAAGGCCCCCGCCTACCTGGGCACACACGCGGTGCGCAGAGCTTCAGGAAAACCAACGTGATTTCAAAACTACTCAAGATATCCGAGTAGGGTCTGTTTACGAAAAGCATTAAAGAATTCGCTGAGGACCGAAAAGTACTTTTGATTTCGGATTAAGTTTTTAAAGTCATTTTTAGAATAGTTAAAATGGCTAAAAACACTTGTTTTCAGAGTAATTTTTAGGCTTAAGACAACCGGTACAGATTATTGGAAGCACTTAAGAGACTTACATTACACCTTTACCTACATTTCTATGCCATATATTACGATCAGCGCTCAAATTTCACAGTCGTCCTATGAACGACGACAAGACTGCGCGCCAGTTCAAAGCTTTGCGCTAGAAGCACCAGCGAGCGTCGCGCTTATCATCCCGCCTCACTAACACACATACACCCAGACTAGACGGGCCCCTTAACGAACCTCGTATCTTTCCTCCCTCTCCGTATTTTATTTATTCCTCGTACGCCCCTCGAGGCGACGCGTGTGTTGCCTTCCACCCGCTCGGAGCGCTCAATACGCCCTCCGCTCTCGCGGCAGCGCTCCTAGCGGCGCCCGCCGGAACTGTGGACATGGTAACGATCTCGGACGCGCCCGCTGGGAGCAGCACCTCCGCCACACTCGTCCCCCTTCCCCCCTCCTCTTCCCACCTCCATCGTGTGACTGCATCTCCCCCTTGACCATGCCGCAGGGCCACCGAGAAACTTATCTCATCTGCAACGTTTCAAACCCTATAACCTAAAAAAAAAACTAAATACATTAAACGTTACTGTATTCATGACTGTAAACGAAACTGCATTTCTTGTAAGGTTTCCCAAGCAGTTTACAGACAATTGACTTGTCAACTTCGACGTATACAGCTAAACCTAAACATTAAAAAAAAAAACTCGGAACTCCTGTGGAGTCCTGAAAACCCGTAAATATTATCAGAGAGAAAAATACATATACAGAATGAGTAAGTCCGTCACGTTTCCAACTTATGACATATCCAGTTGTGAAACCATCAAGTGTAAGTCCTCTACCATCGTCGCTCGATTAGTTCCTCAATGTTTAATAATGATAGCCATTGGCGCGGAATAATTAGAGCAGTCAACCACGTGAGGTAATTAGTTATTTAATCTTGGCATTAACGCAATGGAGCCTATTAATAAACATCAAGACTTTAACTTCTAGATTGAGATTATATGGACACAGACCTTAGACTACAACCTACCTAGGTACGTGTGTCTTTTTTTATTTGGTCCAATGATTTTCTTTTTTTTTTCATTTCAGTTGACCTGTCGTATTGTATTTTCGTTGTCTCATATTAGCAATGATAAAGTCCTTTTGAATTAATTTACTCTTAAGACTTCATCATTCCCACCAATATTTCAAAATTAATATATTTAATTAATACTTTGTGGTACTAATAATTTTAATATAGAAATTTTTTAAAGAAATTGTTAATTACAAAGGGCTTTAATCGTTTCGAACTTGCGTTTTCACCTTCCATATTTGAAGTCAAGTGTTAGAAAAATTTTTATTGGTGCGAGTGACGTAAAGTGAATAGAAAGCTACGAATTTCTATTTATCACACGCATCATGTTTCCACTTACTAAACTACCTCAATGCAAAAGCAAATGACGCTTTTGATTTCAATTATAAATAATTTCACATTTTTTCGTACGGTAAAAAAAATTGAGAATATGTATGTAAAGAAACCCGACGAAAAAAAGTCTTGTACATTTTTACAGTCTAAAGATGTGAGGGTGGCAACACTTTGTGACTTGTTTCTTACGTTTGTCACTACTGCGTCCCTTGCGGAAGCTTACGAACCCGGCCTCCATCCAGCCGCGAGGCGGCGATTTCGAGCGGTCGCCGCACACAATCGACGCGGGGCAGATATCGACCGGGCGAGCGCCAGGACTCGTCTGCAGCGGGAGCCCAGCGTGTTGGCATGGCAACGCCGCGTCTCGGCGCGCGCGGCCCCTGCGGTCGCCCTGGAGCGAGCGTAGCGCGCCGAGACGCACCGGAGCAGTCGTGTATTCGACCAAGGATCGTGATATGTTCCAGACTTGGCCCGACCCCGGGTCATTTACTTTTGGAGTGGGGCCTCCTCGCCCATGGCGGTCTGAGGGTAGTGGAACCGTCGCCAGAGAATACTCCCCCGAGACCGTTCGTGAAATATGTTGCCCAGAAATAGCAAAGGATAAATATCAGGAAAAGTCCCAAATTAGTTGTAATTATGCAAGGTGAAATAAAAAGAGTTTTGAAGCTTGCTAAGTTTTGTGCTGGACTCATCACATTATTGTTGACGTGATTTTATTTTTTATTTTTTGGGGAAGGGTTCTACAATTAATGCTACTTCCATCTCAGTATATTGAAAATTCAATTGATGATTTAAAAAATTCTAATAACAGTTGATTGAAATCATCCTTGAATTTAGAATTCGTTTATAGTTTTGCTAATTTATGGTAATATTTTTTATATTATTTTTTAAAATGCAAATAAATGAGGTTCATGTTCTAAAACAAGAGGTCCATAATAGAATGACTAAACAGTGATCAAAGAGTCTGGGCAGTTAACTCGCACTAGGCGCGCCCTGAATGGGCACGAAATGGAACACTGGGTAAATAACAACGTGAGACAAGTGACGTCAGCGGAGTGTCCCTACGTGTGTTCATGCAGCGCGCGAGGTGTGGGGAACTGCTGGAAGGGAGTGCCGAGACCTGCCTCGCGCTGCGCCAATGCTAATTGGCGAGTTGTGCCCAGATTCCTGTGCGAAGATCCCTTGGGGAGGGGGGCCACCACCTGCACTTGCAAAATCGTGACTGTGAAACAGATTTGATGTCAGCACTATGCTTTATGGAAAACTTTCGGTGTATTTTAAAGTTTTCTGCTTATTGCACATCTGGCAAACCCACTATGTTTGCAGATGATACTTCCATAATACTGTGTGATAGGAATATAGAGATACTCCATTCTAATGTAAATATTACTCTACAAGAGATGGATAACTGGTTTAGAATTAATAAATTAACACCTAATATACATAAATCTTCACTGGTTTTTTTCTCGAATAGTAACTCCTCCTTAATGAAAAAAGTACCTGTGACTCCAATAAAATTAAAAAATGAAATTTTTCCTATAAATGATAATATTAAATTACTTGGATTAGCAATAGACAATAATTTGTCTTGGAAAACACATATCACAAATTTATGTAGCAGACTAAGCTCATTATGTTATGCTTTTAATGCTCTTAGGAAAACATGTACTCATGATACAGTAAGAACAATGTATTTTGCTAATGTTAATTCTATTATCAGCTATGGGGTTATATTTTGGGAGGCATCTAGCTATTGGAAAAATGTATTCATTTTGCAAAAAAAATTATACGGATAATTCAAAACGTTAAATCTTCAATTACATGTAAACCCCATTTTGAATACCTAAAAATTCTTACTGTGCCAAGTTTATATATATATCAAACAATAATTTTTGGGTTAACAAACATTAAGTTTCCCCATAATAATGATATCCACTTTTATAATACTCGAAAAAAGGCTGATATATATTTTAAATCTCATCGAACAACATTATATGAAAAGAATCCTTATTTTTCAGCAGCAAAATTAATAAATAAACTTCCTAAAGATCTTCAATTATCTTTTAAAATAAATAAATTTCCAGTTTTCAAAGAAAGTTTAAAACAATTACTTATTAAGAAAGCCTATTACAGCGTGGATGAATACCTAATATCTTCTCATAATTGTGATTAATGTATAGATGCTTATTAATTGTCTTGTCAATTTTATTATTTTATTGTGAATTTTTGTTTTATATTCATTAGCTTTTACATAATATGTCTTTTTTATACTTTGTGTGATGTTTATTATATTGTTTGTTATGATTTTTATCATTTATAATATTGTAATCAATTGAAAACTCCTATTTCACCTTGTGAGTGTATAAAACAGGAAGATAATAAATAAATAAATAAAATAAATAAATTTAGGCCAAACTATGGGCAGTATACCTACAACAGACAAGCACCGCATCCAGGGATGACGTGTCGATTAAAACCCAAGTGCAAGACTCTTGTCCCCCCCCCCCCCCCTTACCTTCTTAAAATTGCCTCAGGCCCAACCTTGGGAATCCTACATATTTGTGCCCCTGTCCAGTCTATTGTCCTATTTCGATATACAGGTGCACGCAATAGGCGCATCGTATGTGAAAGCTGGTGAAATTGTGCTTAAACAAGGGCAACACACGAAGAATTATTTCAAAAGTGGTTCAACTCCCCTTTTAAAAGATACCTGAGGTTCATTTACAAGAAATAAAGGTTTATCTCTCGTAAAAACAATTTTGTAAGTATCTCAGCAACATAATTTTCACGGCTCATTTATACTAAACAAACTTTATCTTAAAATGAACAGAATTTGATGTGTTCAACTATTGAAATAAGGCGTTCACATATTATTCCAAGTTAGTATTCCCTGCATAATAGTTATTAAAACTTTAATTATTTTAAATATATAGTCTTTATATTCTAAGATTGTTTCATATTCGCCAAGTTGTCAGATGTACTGACTGAGCGTACTGTACAAATCAGAAACGTTTTTAGCCACGTTAAAAATTTTCATTCATTCAGTTTACAGTCAACTTTTCAGTATTACGTGTGTTAGTTTATTTTAGACTTTGAGTGTCGTAGCCCGGATAATTTTATTTTGTGGGGGGAGGGAAGATTGGTTATTATTTTGGGAGAGTGGTGTTAAAGAATGTGTGGTGAGGTTTCATGTGGATCTTTGTTTAGCCATCGTAACCTAACGGGTTTAAAACACAAGCAAAAACGTTTTCCTCAAGTTTCTGACACATGCATACAATAAGTTTATTTCGTTTTATGATAGTGTTTGACGTCACTCTGAAATGCACACAAAACTGTGGGAACACAAGTAGATGGGGGACAGAAATGTCAGTGAACGTTAGGCCCGAAAATGATTGTGTTCATTGCTAGAGCCGTCACCGCGTACGAGACACACTCGATCCCTGTTATGTGGAAAGCCATTTTGACGAACTGTTCACTGTTTGCATAATACAGGGTCCGGTATGGTTAATCATAGGTCCATGCATATTTTCGCGAAAAAAAAAAATTTGACCAATTATTAGGCTGCAATAAAGTATACACGCTTCAGAGGTTTCTTCCTTGTGATTGTCGGCTGTATACAATATAAGTATTTGGCCGGGCAATTCAGGACGTGTTCTCTTCCGCAATGACTGGCAAGTGATAGGTGTGCCGACAGCAGACACGTCCCTGGAAGAAACTCAGCCAATCACATACAGGCGATGCCACAGTGTTTCAACATACAACTAGTCTCGAAATCTTTCCGCGGAAAATGCATAGCTCTATTTATTTTTGTACTTTGTCGATATATGGCATTCCACATGACAGGGCGCCAGTGTGTCTCAGGAGCGCTGTAACGGCTCTAGTGATGAACAGAAGCATTTTCGGACGTACTTTCATTGGTATTTATGCCTCCTGCACATATATAGCATATGCGCCCAGAGTTTTGACGTGGGCAGGTCAAGCTTATGCTATCTGAATTGTCATAGTCGGTACCTAATGTAGAATTTTAAGTGTGTGATGTTTCACGCACCACTGCTTGAGCCAAACTATACCTACTCGACTGGCGCAATAGTGTGCTTATTTGCTGCTATTTTTTTTATCCTTGCACCCTGGTTCAGGAGCGAAAGTATAATTTAATCACTGGGGGGAAAGAGGGCGTAGAACCACTTTGCTCGCTGTTTGCTTTCAGATTCTTTACTTTTGTTGGTGGGAATGATAAATTTTTTTTTATTATTTCGGGAGATGAAAATATATATCCCCCCCCCCCCACACACACACACACACACACGTGCGCGTTCCATCTCTTGGCTTAATACGGACCTGGGTGTCACAGGTGAGTGGCCTCGACTGTGGTCTAAGCATCAAATTGAAGCAGTCGTGTGTTTTGAAGAAGTTACCGACCAGCACAGAGCTGGAATTTTTCTCCCCCCCCCCCCTCCCTCCTCACATCAAGTGGTTGAACGCGGTGGACGTTGCCTTCAGCCGGTGAATTTTCTCGAAGTGATCCATTTTTCTTCTCAGCCGTCATTGCATTCCACCATCGCTCCATGCTCATCTCATGGCCGGAGACCCTGTCGTTTCCCGGTGCATTTGCAGGTACTGGAAGTGTGGTGGACTGTCCATTAACTGCAGCTCAAGCTATAGAAGCTAGATACCATAGTGATCTTTGACATTAATAGGGCCATGTATTTTTTTCGTAAAATGATTCCAAGACTAGCTATGTGTTATGACATTGTAGAATCGTTTGTTTTTTGATTGGTTGAGTTTCTCTTAGGTGGCATACATGTCTACTGTCAGGATACGAATCGAATCGCAGCAGTTTTGTGCGGAAGCAAGCTCGTCCTGATTGGCCTGGTCAAAGGAGGCGATGGTCGCCCGTTGCAACGAACAAATTGTTAGCGCGGGCATACTTTATTGCAGCCTAACGAACTCTAGGAGTGTTTCCTGAAAAATTAATTCCCCTACACATGAATTAAACTGAATTCACCCTCCCGAGAAATAGGTTTTGATCATTGGCTAGATTATCTTCCAGGGCGAGCATAATTAAGGTTGGTCCAGTCACGCGATAAAATAAAAAAAACGTAAAGATACTTTAAGGGCAGCTTAGTGATAAAATATATAGTTTGAAATTATCATCGTTTTGGACATATCTTTTTTCGCGCTCGTTAGACTGCAATGAAGTATGTCCGCGCCAACAGTTTCCTCGTTGTTGTCGGCCGACTGCAAGGGAAGCCACTGCCACCTCCGACCAGGCCAATCAGGGAGAGCTTGCCTTCGCACTAAACAGCTGTGTAACGACATCAGACATGCTACTGAGAGGAACTCAAACCAATCAAGAAACACAGACGATGCTACAATGTTTAAATACATAGCTAGTCTCGAAATATGTTCGCTAAAAGTAAATTACCCTAATCATAGTCAAAGTAGATAGATACAGCGTGTAACCCAACTGTGCAGGAGAAATTTCTCGATGCTAACATTTAACGGGTTTTCTGCCAATAGAAGTGTCGAAAGGATCTGTCATGGCGGGCGGCAGTTTGCCGTTTGGCGCGTCTTTGAGTATCATGAATCATTGTAGCCATTCGTTTCAATGCTGCGAACGTATTTTACATTTCATTATTAGTGTATTACAAATAAGTTCTGGGCCAAATAGTAGTCTAACAATAAGTTAAAAAAAACTCATATTATTTGAAGTACCATTCGTAAACAAAAGCAAGTGAAAGTGTTTACAAGAGTTCATTCTGATAGTTGTGTTGGAGGGTCGTAAAGCCAATGATGACTTTGTACGAGGAAAGAAAAGAACCTGTCTCTATCATGTGATTGGTCCATGACTGAATTCACAACTTGGGCGAGAGCATAATGCGGTTGTTGCGAAATCGGCTCATAATTGATTTCTTACGTCTTAATTTTAGGCAATGGAATTTCGTGATGAAATTAACCTATGTTGGGAGTGTCAGTAAAAAATATTTTAAGTATGACTAATAGCCTGTGAACTTTATATTTTAACTCACAAATGTTGTTAAGTAATCGTAAAACCAACAAAAATATTTAGTAAACAACATTCAAGGAACCGAAATAATATTTTTGGTTTTTTTTTTTTTTTACTTTTTTCACTAATCACTTATCTAAGTAATGATGGTGATAATTTACATCAAGGTAATTTCTTACCATCATATGACAAATTAATATAAAAAGTTCCTAAATCTCCGATAATGCTACCCTACTCTGCTTTTCATTGGCTGTTGCACCATGCATCCGTAACATAAATAGAATGTACATATTTATTTTCCTCCTATGCGCACGACCTCTCTCCCATGTACTTGACGTAGCTGTGAGTCAGTAGGTTTAAAATAATTGTGGACAAATCTTGTGCACACAAACTGCTGTTATTGTAAGGTTTGGTTTATAAATTACGCGCAAAACTCAACCAACGCAAGAAAATAACATTTACTTGTAAAGAACGCAAGTTGCAAGGCGTCACCATACCTTTAACTTAAAATTGTGAAACATTATAAAACGTATTTTCCCCCGGGGCTTTCTGTGATTATTCATATTTATCCCGAAAACAAAAGAAAATTTCAATAGGTTAAATTGATTTTAAAATGTTTTTCCTATCTCTGTGTGAAATTTTTATAAGTGTAAACAAGATTTAAATAAAATCATGTGCTTATATGCACGTAGGGACTGGTAAATTTCGCTGTTTCAACTACTTCCAGGATAGACTCCACAATCCTCACACCAGCTCATTGGCTACTGACTTGTGAGACCTGTTATCTGGGAGGCTTGTGATTCGATACTTCTTTCGTTGGCTAAGAGTCATTCAGGTAAATTGTGTTACAATACTGAAGCAGCATAAAGTTAAACGCATTTGGATTCTAGCCTATCGCGAAATGAAACCGCGAATTTTTCCGGTCTCTATAGGTACATAAAGTGTGCGTCTTCTCTTCAAATATGGTCGTCGAAGACGCAAGCCAAAACTCAGTAACGTTGGAAGTAGAACAATACTCGCGTTGCGTTGTTGTGTTTTTGTTAGTTGCTGTTAATTGTTCATAGTGGATCGAAGCTGAGCGAGGCCAAGAGCTGTGACGCTGTGAAGGTGCAGTGGCCCGGTGACCGCAGCCGGCTTGTCTGCTCTCTGCCCGCAGTGAAGAAGGCGCTGTTGCGGTTTCGTCAGATGTTGCTGCCGGGCCGCAGCGGGCCCGCCTGGCAGGCCGCCATGCAGCTGGCTGTGTAACTGCGGCCGCCAGAGGTCAGGTCGGGCGCCGCGGCCCGCACGCCACACTCGCGGCTCGCGGCAGCGGCCGGCCAGTACACACACCGTACATCACACTTGCTGATATGGGGGGGAACATGTATGAACTCTTAGACAAAAAAATCATTTTGTTCTTGCCATTATAACTTTTTTATTACGATTTAATTTTTTTAAAAAAAAAACGTAGACGCTTTTGGCGCCTACAGGTGCATGTGAAAGCCCAACGTGATGTGCGATATGAGTTTGTAAAAGCCTGAGGTGTAATGTACTACATAGTCCGAGTGCAAGTTATGAATATTTCCCTTCGACTTCCAGAACACCACCGTTTCCCGTGTGTCGTCCCCGACTCGACCTTGACTCCCTCCCTCCCACTTACCTCTGTCGCCATCCCGAACACCCGCTCCCCGCTCCCCTTACGAGCCTTGGTACTAGCTCAAAAAATAAACAAATCACACCACAAAGTTTTTTCTTTCTAAGGTTTTTATCTTTCACATGTTCACTTTCTTAGTCTCTCTCTCTTTCTCTCACACAAGACATACGTTACACACACAGTATCTGAATACGACAAATGTAGATAGGTTATGCCACACGAGTCTCGCCCCAACGCCGTACGGAGTTGCGGTGCGACGGACCGAGATCTGGCAACGTCCTATATAAAGACAAGCGTAACTCGTAGGTACTTCCCATTTAGAGTATTGTCTGCCCTTTAAGTAGAAGTAATTTTAGAACTTCCTTAAAAGCAAATATGATTTTACCAAAAAAAATTATTATTAAAAATCATAAAACTAAAGAAAACAGCTTTTATTCTAATTAAAGAAAATATGTTATTACTTTTAAGAGAAGCCACAAATCAATATAAAGTTTAAAATAGGTTTCAAAGTAAGTAAGTAAGCAACGCAAATCAAAGCCTGCCATATTTAAATAGCTTCTTAAGAATTTCTCTCGTTTCTCAACTAGTATTATAGAAGAAAAAAAAAGGACACACCAGTTTACAGAGAAGCTAAGCTAGTTACATTGGAAATGAAAATTACTATTACTAATATTCCAAAATAAAGTTAAACTGCTAAAGAGCTGTAGGCAAAGCAAGTCCGTAGTTAAAACTTGTAGATGTATATATTGCGCATATACTTCCAGAATTTCCACTAGGTTCATCCAGCACTGCGCGTCGTGGAAATCTGCGGAAGAGTATTTTTCGAGTAGCGCCAATATCGTAGGACTGTAGGAACTTTCGTGAAAACTGAAAAAATATTAATAATATCGAGTTGTTACTGTTTATCCCAGTCATTCCGCCATACTTTTTGCAACCGGAAGTGATGTGATTGTGGTGGTTGTTTGCACACGCGGATCTCTGCAGCTCAAGATGTTCTGTCGCGTGTGTGTGCGTGCGTGAGTGTAGGGGCGGTCGTCACCATCCGACTTGGTGATGTTTGTTATTTCATAGTTGTGAACGAATGGGGCTATTACTACAATACATTAAAAAATCTTTAAAAATATTACGAGGATATTTGAGCGCTCACGAAACCGTATAAATAAAAAAACACGTAGGTTACTTTATTGAAAATAAAAATAAAGAGAACATTGTATAAGGTACTGCAAAACTCAAGATACTTTCTTGTTAAATTCTTGATCGTGAACAAAAAATTAGATTTGGGCACTGTTTTAAGTGCTTTTTTTTATTATTTTCTGGGCTGTGTGGAAGCTAACTTAGAGTTCGATTTAGCCTTTTGCCTAGCTCTAAATTTTGACGTTATTGCGTTCAGATTCATTCCTCACAACATTATCATAATAATAAATATTACTAACAATACATTAATAAATTTTCTGTCCATTTCCTTCGAGTTTTCCCTGTAGAATCCCATCAGGCCAAGTTACTCTAGTGAGTCCCAGCCAGTTCCTGCCTCCATATTGTAGTCTGTGAAACTTGCTACACATGCTTGTAGCAGTAATCTGCAAATTTGGACTCAAATATAACGTACTATACATATCCATACCGCTTTTAATAATTATAAACAAGCTCTGTGTAAGAACGGCTGGTCAACATTGCCAACGTAATCCATAATTATGTTGAATATGTTACAAATAATTCAGCAGGTTGTGAAAGTTTTGAAATCAAATAAATATGTAAAATAAAACCTTATATTGTACCTAGTTCAAAAATATCACCTGTCCAAAGTGAGTATAGCATGTCCATCAAAAATTATGTACTGCCAACATGACGAAAATGTATTTTGAAAATATTGTTGTGTTATTATTTATGTATATTTTCTAAAATGTTAATTTTAAAATATATAATGGA
Source organism: Bacillus rossius redtenbacheri (assembly GCF_032445375.1). NCBI lineage: Eukaryota > Metazoa > Arthropoda > Insecta > Phasmatodea > Bacillidae > Bacillus > Bacillus rossius. The sequence continues at coordinate 129,452,396 of NC_086330.1, read as the reverse complement.
TAGTCTGACATGTTAATTATGTAAATAAGTCTGAATATGTCCTTAAGCTTAAGTAAATTAGATATTAGAAAAATAAATTTATAATGGCACTAGTTGTAATGTTGTTATGAATTGAGAAAATAATTTATATGTGTTGAAATATATTCACTACATTCCTCTATTCTATATTTTAGTCTATTAGCGAAGAGAATTGGCTTAAAGGCAAGGGTTGTGTAACATATGTGAGAGATTAGCGCTTGCGAAATACTGTAAATGATGGCAGCCTACAGCAAATATTTATTAGCGTATTTTCAGTACGTTAATAACGAAAACTTTCGTTATACAAATTCATTTATACAAATAAAAATAAAGTCATGACTAATTCTTTTAAAGAAACATTTCATAGCATTGAATTAATCTGCTTTAAATAAAACTTTAAAAAGCTTTCGTTTCAGTTTTATGAAATGAGCTTTTTAAAGAATATTATTGGTGTGTAAAGATCATTTGCAAATAAGCATAAGTGTTCGAAATTGTGCAACCGGGACAACTTTTCCCAGTTATCTTAATCCTTGCTTTTCTTGTTCTTTGAAAAACAAATGTGAGTTATTTTCTTATACACGACATTAATTTCGGGCTGCTGCTTTTCACAGTATAAATGTTTTATTTATGAGTTATATAGGTAGCCAATTGCTTCCATGGATTATGACTTTTTAAACGATTACACTGAAGTGATGGATGTTTGCAGGCTGTGTTAAGTTTCATGCATAATGACTGGATATATTTCTTGTCTGCGTTGAGTTATATCTGAAGAGATGAGGGATAGTGTACATTTAAAGGTTGTTTCTAGGCAACGTTATGCAAAGTTTTAGTAAATAGCAAATTATTTAATATTAAATAGTAATTATAATCAATACATAAAATACCTCATTCAGGACTTTCATAATAAAAAAACAGTAGATAATAATCCTTTCAGTGCTTCTTTGGGTTCAACACATAATCCTAAACACATAATATAAAATTGGGGTATATGCAATTTGTATCCGTATTGCTCGTATTTTTCAGTTGTGATAGAACCGAAATAATACTACAAAGCATGCCGATACAACATATAAACCGACATGCATGGTAATACATCATTTAGCACCGTACTGTAACTAAAAATCATGATCAATTAGCGGTTTTCAAAACTTAACTCAAATAACAGTTTTATCTTTAAACTATAGTTAATTAATTTAGGTAATTCATTAAGTATGAATTTATACCAAAATGTATGAACCAAATGGATGGAAAAAAATTGATATTGCCATGTTTTGACATTAATGACGTTGCCACAGTTTTCAAACACATAAAAATTGCCTATTCATATTTATTTTTCCTAGTAGTATAACTCTAGACATGCTTATAATTAATGATTTTATTTTTAAATGAAATACATCAGTCAAAATAAGGATATTTTGGTGAAACAAATATAAATAAATATTTTAGTTTCATTTTAGTTAAATGATTCTCTATTATTATGAGTAAAGACAATATATAATAATAGAAACAATAACACCGAAATCTCCCGTTTTATAAACAAAGTCTGCCTAGAAATAAAACATTTAAATCTGGTAATAAGCTGTTTAATGACTCAATTGGCAATATTTTATGCGGCCATAAACTTTCTGTCATTCTAGTCGTAGTATAATATATGCCTTGCCATAAACTAAAATTCTTACAAATGTTTTAACATTTCATGTGAATATTAATTTTATTTAAGTTACAGGTAGGCAGAACATTAAATAAAATCCTTCTGTAATCAAGTCATTTTTTTTACTTGACTCTGCTACCTCAGTTTTATTGATTTTCTACAAACAAAATACTACGTAACCAAATTTAGACTTTGACATGGCAGATTATAGCCAGATATTAAACTAATTACTGTTTTAAATCTCTACTTAAACCAATTGAATTTCTGTAGTAAATAAAAATACATTTATAAAACTTTTTGCACTTTCAAATATGCTTTTATTACATAAAATCACTTGAAAAAATTAAAGAAAAATACTTGAAGACTTTCGAGATTTTGGTCAGGAAACACGAGATCGACTTGGATTTTTGACGTCATAAATCAGTATTAAGACATTATTTAAGGCACAATACTCTGATTTGAAAGATTATGAAATAACAAACAGAGCCCTTTCAGTGTGTGACATAAAACATGTTTTATCAGAAATAAAAAATTTCCATTTTAATTGCTTCAATATGGTTTATGTCATGCTTTATGCATCTAATATTTCAGTGGCTCATTATGCAGGCTAATATCAAATCTTTGTTATTTTTTAAGATTAGACAATTTTGTGCCTGGTTTTTTTTTTCAGAAAGTTTAAAATAAAAACCATGTAGGCTACTCTTCGGTAAAAGTTTTGTATGATTACGTTTAATGATTTTTTGGTGAGTTTTAGATAGTAAATTGTTTCCCTTTAAGCTTCATTCAAAGGCTACTGCTATGACAGTTTCTGCCGAAGGTGCTCCATATAGGTGACATTATTTTCTCATTTCGGTAGTTCAAGCGGCCACCAACGTAGATAGCTGGCAAGGATAATACGAGGATGACCCACGGTATAGCTCCCAGCAAGACTCGGAGAACTGGTGGTAGATACGATTATTTTTACAGTACACGTGTCTAAATATTTGAGTTTATCTTTAAAAAATACAGACACAGGTTAAAAATGAGAAACAGCTATAGGTAAGAACCAAGCGACACTATTCTTGATGTAATAGAGCCGAACATCATTCATATTATCACTACTCTTCTTAATACATTAAATTACGCTATGACTGAACTCGTGACAATAGATGTAGTATAGTACAGCACGAATGTTTAGGAATTGTTTCGTTTTTTTTTTTTTTCGTTTTAAGACTATAAAGAGACTGTTCTTATTTCCTTCAATTAAACGCTTCTTTTGAAAGTATAATCTACTAATGTGGTTCATATTACAAGTCTTAAGTGATTACAAATCGCATCATTTAAAACGATGACATTACTGATCTGGTTAGGCAGGGTTGAGAATTAAACAGCTTTATTTTTAGTTTTGGGCCATTTGGTATGCGGTTTCCGAACCACTTGATCCACGAGCGGGCCTTAGTGTACGTCGCCACCTACCACCTATTTAGCACCATTACGTCATCTGTTAGTGAGGACTATAATTTATTTTTTTTAACTCACGTGAAATACAAGAGGCGCCTGACGTGGTTCTTTAATGCCTTTTGTGAAAAGGTCAATAGCTTAAACCGGCTGACGACAACAGTTTTAAAGTTATTGTAAAAATTTATTTTTAAAACTTCTGTAAATTGTTGGTTGTTAATATCATTCTAGAAAATGGAGGGGGTATATTGTGTATCTCTATCATTCCAATATTCCTAGCAAATGAAGTTACTAAAGCCTTACTTTACCGTTCGTACTCGGATTAGAGAGATTGCATTTACGTCCCCATGGGTGAGAATTCGTTAGTTATTACATTCTCTGCTCCTATTTTCAAGCTTTAAAGGCCTGTAGCCTTTAAAACGTTCTGTAATTATTCAGTTGTGTAACAGCAGTAAAGGTAGCTGACTGGTCAGACGCGTGAGTTCTTAAAGCACGGGGGTAATAAGGGCGACACTAGCTATCGTATCACACGCCTTACAGCCTCTATGCGCCACGCACAGAACTGGTATGCAGTCTTCGCGTCGGTAACGCGGGTCTGAGAGACTTGTAGCGGTCACCCTATCATTTTAAGATAGAATATCAAAGGTAAAGGCTCCCTACACTTCCCTATACTACTTACAAAACTGTTTGTTGAATTTTTCATGCCTGAAAATGTCTGTGAATACACCCGTTTTAGCCATTTTCACTGTCCAAAAAATACACGTTATACACTAAATCATGGAACGAAACTTGTATAGAAACATTCAATGGTTCTTAATTGTTATTCGTAATCAGACACTGACAATAAATCTTGAGCGGTTTGTAAATGGCGCAATAACACGTGGTGCAGTTGGGCGACAGAGAAAGGCGGCCACCTTAAATGATGTAACTGATTTGGATTCTTTAGTGTTCAGCCCATGAAAATGTTTGTAGTAGAATCTGGCTCGATGCCCAATTTCACCACTTATTCAGAATATGCGTCTGGGGAATGTTTTAAATGGTTCGTTGGTTTAAAAATAATAAAGCTTTTCCGCACCCTTCACAAAGTTTCCTTTCCCCTACCAAAGTTTATTTTATTTACTATAATTGAATATGGACGATAAACTGATGTCGTTATGAAGTTAGTTAGCTCGGTGGCATCTTTCATTTCTGTGTATGTGTGTGTAATTTCAGGTGGTCATTTGAGCAAATTATTTTCTGATTTATGAATTCGAAACATTTCTCACCAAATTTTAGTAAAATTGTAAAGACAGCTATGCTTCCAACGGATGATAATTCAATGTTACGATTTAGAAATTCCTTGTATGCACGCAGTGAAATGGCACCATCATTGCCATAGATTAGCGCTTACGGATTGTGGAAGACGTCAAACCCCAAGTCGCAATCGCAACGCATGCGGCGCCGTTGTGAGACAAGTTCAAGCAGTCACGCGAAACAAATATGTGCGTTGTTTTTTTTTTCTTCGGAACACGCCTGCGACTCACAAAGATAAGTCCATATGCCAGCAACTGGCTGACGAGGTGTGTGCGCAAGGGCTAGGTACGACTGCATGTCGTTTCCTTGTATTCTACTTTAACTGTTCTAATTAATGCAGAGGTTATCTTCAAACATTCTTGATTTCTCAAATTGTAAAATTCTTAATAGGTTATTTTTTTGCATGTAAACATGAACGTATCGTGAGTGAAGTTTGGTATACCGCTTACAACAAACTTCGCAATATTGTATAAACTAGGGCCTATTTAAAATAGCCTGAAAAAAAATTAAATTATAATTAGCTTTTCTACAAGTTTCTGTTTCGTTTTCATATTCAATTGATATGTCAGCAGCTATTATAATTTTATGTAGTTTTATTTACTTTACTACGTGTTTGTGAGAGTGTGTTTATAAATGTATATAACCTGTAGCCATCTATATCTTAAGCAAATTTTAATTATATGTATTCTTAGAAAATTATTTTTTATTTACTTATATTTAGGCTGTTTCATTATTTTCGTAAATACCTTAAAATTTTTGAATTTACAAAATTTAGAAATAAAATATAGGAAGGGAAGCACTGTTTATATTTCTATGCTTGTCCAATGATTCGCTATTAGAAACTATTTTAATTTCATCATGCCAATCATTTTCATAACGTTGCTTGGAAGTGTAACGTTTTGTTGGTGTTAGTAAATAATATATTTTAATGTACAAATATCAATGAACAGTGTTATAACGCTGCTTATTGTTATGAACATATCTAAAGAAAGTAATAGTTAAAATAAGACAATACATTGTTATTATATTCAGAAATTGTCAAGAATGAAAAAAAACAACTAAAAATTACAATGTAAATACACCAACTCATTTAAGAGTGTAAAACAATTGTCAAAAAATTAGGTATACATTCAAAAACAATAAAAAATTATTTTATTTTTGAAAGTGGTTATGAATAGCATATTTAAAAAATGTCAATGCATTATTTGTAGCTCGGGAATACAGTTTACTATTTAAAAAAATATGTATTCTGAGTAAAAATATGTATAAGGATGTTTACTATCATATATGTTATAATGAGTTGGGAGCCTATACTGTCATACTATTTTGTTATTTATCATTTACAGCAAAATATTTGATCACAAGAAACGTCAAAGGTACTAAATGCTGGGTCAGACTGCAAAATAATCTTTCTGTGTGAGTAATTTTTTTTATCTGTACGACAGCCAAAGGAAATGCAAATAGAGTGACTAAACATTTCTTTCATAGTGTTATGGTTACAACTCAGTTAAAGAACTCTATAAAAAATAGTAGATATTTAAAGGAGAAATTTATTTCGCTTACATAATAATACCAAATAATTTCCCAAAACCACCCATGGAAGTAGTATTTTTATTTACATAGTGGATATTTTAAATAACATTTTCCATACATATATATGAAATATTTGGCTTATATAAGATACGTAAGTCTCAGTCTCACACGCCGAGTTAGTAATTTCATTTTATTGTTATTACTATTAATTAACAGATGTTCCTGTAAATGTATTCCTATATATATTTTGCATTGCCGTTGGATCACACATTTTCTAGCTGTAAAAGTCACATAGGTGCGTCATAATTATGAACATTTGCGTGAATATTTGCCGCTATTAGATCATCTTTAGTAAATATCTGTTTGGAAAATTTTAGACGAAACATTAAATGCAAGAGATCATGATAAGTATTATGTTCTGCACATGTCTCCATTTATTAAAGACATAACTCTCAAACATTGCAGTTTCTCTCTCACAACCGTGGATGCAGTTCAACCCATAACATACATAATACCAATCAGGCAAAACATAGCTTAACCAAGATAATGCCAACCTAACCATACAAACTAACTTAACCTAAAGACATAACAGTAAAGCTGGACTCACAGTGATACGTCTTATCCGCCCGTCACCTGTCCGTCCGTCAATCACGTGGCCTGCATCCAATCAGAAGCCCCGAAAAATTCAATTCGTCCTTCCGTCAAAACCTTGTCAAGCTTTAATTTTCGACGGACGGACGGATGAAATCATAACCTCACAAACGTCTGAAAGGATTGTCTTTATTTAAAAAAAAAAAAAAATATTTTGTTTATTTGTTTAGCTGCTTCCATATTATATTTTTAACTCACCTATGAACACATTTTAAGTTTGATATTCGAAACAAAAAGTTGTCTGAGACACAAAAGTAATTAATAATGCACAGTAACTCGAAATTATATTTAAATAAATATTTTAGAGTTTGTTTTACTATTTATAAGTTCTTGGCTTTCTTAATCGGCAACTGGTAGACCTTTACAAGAGAAATGTTCTTTAAAATTCAAGCCTTAATAGTAAGTTGGCAGCGTCCAAGTATAGAAATATATATTAAACGTGCGGATAGTGGCGAATCGTACAGCTTGTTGACGGAAAGACGAATGGTGGACGGACGGGGGACAGACGGACGCGACAGATAATTGTGAGTCCAGATTAAGAATAATAGTCTAATGACAAAAAAAAACTCAAGTTACCAAAATGGTACGTGAGACTGAGGGAAAATCTGAATTTCCTACACAAAACTATTTTTTTTTTATTTCTTCCATGTATAAGTACCTGTTTATATAAAAGGTGGGTAAGTAAATGGCCTGAAAAATAAATCTCCGGCAGTTTTTCAAAGAGAGAGTGGGAGATCGTGCGAAAAAACAACCCAGCCGCTCCGCCTCAATGTATGTGTTGGTATTTAATACACTAACTCAAAAAAATGCTGCAGTGGATCCATGAATTTTGTTTCTCATCTTGCAAACTGTAATATCAGCATCCAATATTCCTCTTAACTTAACTGGAGTTTTTTTTTTAAAAAAAAACCTCTACTTCTCACGCTCCTCAGTGAGAGAATTTGTTTTTCCCTCGCTCATTTGTCATAGAAATGTTTCGGTATTCTTCAGTTTAATGAAGAAGGAAGGTGTTTAATAATTGCAACTTTCGGCCAACGATGTGTACCAGTGCGGCGTCTTTGTAAAGCCTCAATTACACTGAGCATGTTTACTAGCTCCTCACTTGCGAATTCGCTCGTTGCAAACAAACTAGCACAGTGTAATCAAGCTGACTTGCAATCTCGCCACTCGTTTTGCTCCAGAGAGTAAATACTTTTCCCGCTGCTTTCTTACCAGTTGTTTATTTTGATTGTGAGTTAAAGTCTACGTAAACCGTTAAAGATCTTAATTGCTAACAACAATAAATTATATTAATATTTCAATTTAAAAAACAAATAGAAAAAAAAATAAACAAATGAAAATCAACTATGAAATAACGTGATTCGAGAAAGTAAATTTAACTTTGATGGGCGAGTAAGCTAGTTTTTCTCGCCTTAACGATAGACATTAAACATTCATGAGCTAGTGGCTTAATACTCAGTCTCACGTGCCCCGCTGGTTATTTATTTTTCTGGTCATTACTATTATTTGAGTATATTTCATGTAAATTCATCCCAATAGCTATGTGGCTTATTATGTTTCTCAGATTTTCTTAAACACATAGTTACTAAAGATTATCTAATAGCGGTAATATGTCACATGATTTTTCATAACATGGCATTTTACATGGCATGACATTTTACAACCATTATATAGCGTTTCGTTAATATTTGGTGAGAACATTAGGCACACATCGGAATAAATTCACAGAGTTCCCTTGATTAAACGTAATGACAAGGAAATGAAATAACCAACTGGTGTGTGAGACCTACCCTTAATGTTACATTATGCATATGAGTGATTGGCGTGTTTACATTATTCCTCCAGGAGATAGAAGTAACATGTTATTGATGTGTAAACATCTTAGCTCTCGGTATACGGCATTTGGTAGGAGTAATTTCGAGAATGGAACGGAAGTCGAATGAACGGAAGTGTTTAACACGGTGCCAAAGTTCTCAATATGGCGGACCCACGTGTAGCACCAAATGTATTAGTGTGACAAATGAAACTTTTTGATTGTGAAACTACCCTGGAGTATATTTGGTATACTAAAATACTCATAGTAAGTAGTAACCACAAGTTTTAAAATACGTAAGAATATTGGCATTACACTGATGATATACATATTCTCTTTTAAAAACTGAATAGGCTCCGTAGCACAGCGCTAAAGCGCGCACTTGAAAGTTCAAGAGTGAAATTTTGTCGTGGTTCAAACCTTGTTACTGGAAATAAATAAACATTTGTTTTGCTATTTTTAATAACATAATGACATGATATATTAATATTATATAATATTTATTTTATCAGCGCAATAAGGTTGTTTGCTTGTAGGACGTATTTACAGATTGATTTCAGTCGTTTAAGCAAAAAATCTACTAACATATACTTACTGTTGAAATATGTGTTTTAAAATGTTTCCGGTTGATATTTTAGCTGTGCCATCAAACTATAACTTCTAACGTGTGCGGAAACTTTATAGTAATAGTTTTTTAATGAATTTTAAAATATGGACAGTATTTTAATGAAATTACTTGTCAGAATTCAGGTCCAAAGCCAGTATATAGAATTTTTTCGAGTCTATTTTCGCTTTTATCGGAGCCGTTTCTAAGAGTTTATAGTTCCCGTTCTGTTTCGTTTTGCTATCTGCGCTTGATGGTGGCAAGCAAAGTTTATGATTCAGGCAGAGAATTATAGCGGCAGGCGCAGAAATTACATGTTTGATTCGCGTCCAGAAGTTTTAGTACTTGGAAAGCTTATATTTTATTTATCACGCTCGGCATTATTTTAAAGAATTCTACGTTTTATTTCGTGTCCCGAGTTTCATAATATAAGTTTATGTACAATTGAACGACATAAGAACACGTGAATGTTCTCGTTACCGAGCTTAGATGTTCGCACATCACTGCCAAGTACTGAAAGACTCGCTCATGTGTTATTTTTATACATAGAAGAGTTTCGATTAACAGAGCTTCGATTAACCCAGGTTCCGTATTATCCGAGCCGAACAAAGCGCCATTGCCAGCAAAGACGGTCAGAACATTTGATTACGGACCTAGAAAATGGTCTAACTGTTGTTGAAAGCCTAAAGAAATTTAACTTCAAAGATGATATTTACTGGTTACGCGAATCGTGTATTGAAGATAATGAATCCACACCAAAAAAAAAGTTTGGAAAAAAACATCACCCCAAAAAAATTATACCACTGGACCAACTGAAAACCAATACGGTGTGCTTATTCTATCCGTGTTATCCGAGATTTTGCTTATTTGGGGTTGCTGTGTTCCACACTTACTCGGTTAATAAAGAATACTACATGAATACGTTAACTCCTTGACTCCAGATTGACGACTCTATATTAAAGGCTTCACTTTCAGCTAGGATCCGAACTTAAGTCTTCTCCAGGTTTCTGTTTGCTTGTTAATGGGAGGATTAAAGAAGGTTGCTAGTTCAATAGTCTAGTATCAGGCGCAAACAATTGCATAACTATTGAACGTGTAAGTACATTAATATGGCAGGTATCAGTGGCAACTTTTGCTTTAGGTTGAGCGATGCTTATTTGTCTTTAGTCCGGCCCCTAGGGGCATTTCAACAATCAAAGTAACTTATATTTTGTGGCCATTCTACAGTTTCATCTCGGTAAAACTTTTTATTTATTCATTTCGTGATTTTTTTTATTTTGCGGTCTTACTCAAACCAACTCATTTATGTAATTATGTTTCATTGAATTTTGTTTGCGGTTTGTAATCATTACAAAAATACATAATGTTTTGGTTCATGTTTTTTTTTACATTTAGAACACCTGTCTTTTCTTTCTATTTATTATGTATTTGTTTTGAGAAAATTACAAGTACTTTGTTGTAAACTACGAAAATTGTAAGTATTGAATATGTACTAGCTGCCAAATGTTTTTGGTTCAGCAATTGAAACAGCACTAGTTTTTGACTTGTACACCTAAAAATGAAATTGTTCAACATGTATTGTTTTTAAATTGAGTTCTGTTCTGACTTCAAATATGTCTAAAAATACTAAACACATAATTTAATTGTCTTTAAAGAAATTTTCTCATTTTTACTAAAGTACTCTGTATTGGCTAGACAAGTTCTGGAGATTTTTAAAGAATATTTTAGTATTTTTTTTTAATACTTGCGTGTATTTGTTTTTGTTATTTGTTTAAATGTGTGCCTTTCAGTATAAATATGTTTAAAACCTTTACGTGCATATGTTGCTACATTATATTTAATATACTATAGTATGTTTATTTGCAAAAGGTAGCAAACTACATACTACCTATACTCATGTAACAACGTGATACTTAAGTTAGCTTTCAAAATTTTGCAAGTATTGTAAGATTGCTACAGTTGTAAATGCGCTATCATTATTACTTTATGGGATTCTTGATTCTTTAGTATAATTATTTTGAGAGAGCGCTTTGGGTGCTTATATTTAGTGAAGCACTTTCGTTAGCTTAAACATTTACATCAGTATGAGTGGCGTTTCCTGTACAAAAACGACTACCTTAGTAATGAATGTAATATTAACATATCCATATTATCCATACGAAAATGTCGAAAACATCAGAACGTAACTTTTAAGCAGGGAATTTCGACAGTGGTACAGCAATAAATCATGTCTAGTTGTTTATATTATTAAAAAAATATTTGTACAAATAATTTCAATTTAGCATCGTATGTTTTAAATCATTGGTGTGCAGTATGTTTATTATCAGTGTGAGCAAAAAATTGTCAGTTTAAAAAGGTGGCACTGAAATGAATAAAATAAAGGCATGGCACAGATCAAGCCACGAAATATCAGTACAATATCATGGAGTTGTATAAATCCAACAGTAAAAGTAACATAAAATTTTGAATGGAACTGAATTTGAATATAGTAGTATTCAAACCGTTTTTGAGGTTGTGTGGTTGCAATTGTTTTGTATAGTATATAAATTTACGAGTTTGCTGTATTCAGAATTTGTATTTTGTTGATGGACATGCTATAAGTTATATTACTCAAGCAGAAAAGCATGTTTGTTATAAAAACAATATACTTTATACTTTGAGACAGTGGTTTTCGCTGGTACGTTCCTGTCAGCGAACACTTACTTTCATTACAGCAAAGAGTTTTCTTATACAAAGTGTACGTAGAATTGTACATAATTTTAGGCAGAAAATTATGGACAAAATTCAAGGTGATCTTTGCTGCACAATTTGTAGACGAGAAAAAGCCTTGGTGCTACTTATTATTGAGCCAATTCACAGTGAATTTGTTATCAAGTTTATATATAATAATGTGTATGTTGCTGCAAAAAAAGTAGCATACAAATCCGCTAATACTTTCACGTCTGAACATTATGAAGCATAAAGCCTGCTTTCATTCTTACAATATGAGTCAATTAAATACACTTAACCATCATTTTTATAACTGCTTCTTTGTATTGCAATATGTACATAAAGTGTAAATAAGACACCATTGTTTGTTTTACACCCGGTATTGTTAAGAGTTTTCGAGTAGGCATGACGTGTTTATTATTTTCTTTATTGAGTGGATTATGAAGGAATCGAAATCGCTCGTTTCTTCTCCATTGTTTGCAAAACAAACCCACTGTGAAATGCACGTTTAAAATAACACTCAAATAAAATTGTTGATGCTACACTTTGATTCAATTTCGTCGATGTTCTGAAATGCTAATAATATTTCCAATCCATATGGCTTTCAGAAATAGAAGTTTTGTATTATATTGAGATGAATGAAATTAATTATTACATCAGCCACTGTTTTTACTTCATAAAAAGAAAGGTTAAGGCATTACGCATTTGAACCGCATGAACATTTCGTTAAGACACTGTTGAGATGAGTTCAAGATACAGCCACCATATTGTAAATGCATTTGTAGCTTTGCCTAAACATGCAGACACGAGTAAAAATTGTTTGTTTAACACTAAATGCAAAACATGTGTACAGTAATAAATGGTGAGCATAATTATTTTTCGCCAATGTTATGGACACACCACGAGAAGTAATTTTTTTTTACTAAAAAAAATTTACTTGTAATAAAGTATTATTTCCTATTGTTGTTCGAATATAAATAAGATTTTTTATGTCACTCACCAGAAGCGAATGTTTTTTTGCGTTGTGGAAATGTTTTAAGGTTATGTTCTGGCAAGCACGCGCTACTGACGTTGTTTTCTTGTGTCGAGGCATGTGTTATGTGTGACTTTTACTGTGTAATACAATAGCCTTGCCCGTTTCGCCCTCGGTTCGAAAGCGCCTCGCAGCACCCCCTCCCCCTCTCGACCTTGTTTCGCCCCGCCCCGCCGCAGCTGACCCTGGCCGCATCGTCCCGCGCCGGATTCTGTCCAAACGTGTCAGGGAAATACTTCAGATGGTAAGATTAAAACCGCCCGCAGCCGCTCTTCTCGATCCACGCTCAAAAAAAAAAATTACCGCCGTGGTTCCGAAGTGTGTGCATTTTTTTATTTCTATGCCAATAAAAGTTTTAAAAAAAAATTGACTTCTAATTGTGTGAGTCACTGTTATTTCTTAGAGGTTCACTGCGTCAAAAAGGATTATTGTTTATTTTTCACATGACAAGTAATATTTATCTCTTGTAGTTTTAACCTGCCTCTCGTTTTTTATGCATTTCATTGTTGTCTTGCACTCACTTGTTCATATAAATAGTACACTTCCCTTCCTCTGCCACTTGGTTCATCATTGTTTATTGATTGTTATTCCTTGGCTGTGCAAATATTGCTATCAGGGTTGCGCATGAGTGATCCCAATACTAAACAAATGAAACTATTGTATCCGAGGTATGTTACGTAAAAAAAATTGTGTGGGCAGTATCGTATTAACAAATGCCATTACCCATGCATCTCACACATTGTTAAAGATAAGCAATTTTCAAATAAAATATTCAATGACTGATATTATTTTATTGTTTTCATATAGCCAGTGCCTGTCTGTGTGACGCTTGTGTAGTGCGGTACGGCTTATAGGTCCAACAAGCATATGCCGTGGGCCGTTTTCGGAACTAGACACGACGTCAGCTGGAAATACAGGTACGAAGCGTAAAAATGTTATAAATAACCAAAACACAAAAAATAAATCACGTAAGGGTCTGTCATATAGTATACACAATGAAAACAAACTTAAAGAATTTTAATTTTTTTTCCTGCGTGATATATTTGCACTAAAAACACGTGACCATTGAAGTCACTGGTGTGAACAACATGAGTATTTGTATTTTTTTTTTTTTTTCGAATATTCCGTTTGAAAGTAGCTATGGTGTTCGGATGTCAAGGCTTTTTTATAAGCTTAACTTCCCTTCACTGGTTTTTTCCAATACATTTTATTCTCAATTTACAGTCATGCTTCCCAATCCATTAAGGCCCGTCTACAACAGTCCGAACCTGTGGGCGGTCCGTATCCTTATCTCCGTGTGTGAATGACGTCACATTATCGCACGGAAAACTACCCTGTCTACAATTACGATGTCTACTGTCCGAATGCACTGATTTATAAAGTATTCAAAAGAGCGTAGTAAATATATAGTGCAAAAATTAATCTATTGAAATGTTTTTGTTTATTTATATCATTCATTGTAAAAGAGTAAAAAGCTACGTTTTGACTATTCACTTAACTTGTGAAAATTGTGTGAGTTTAATAATATTTATTCATCATGTAAGGCAAAATTAAATTCTAACAAAAGAAATTTCTAAGCACACTGCAAAAAAATTATTCGTGTGTTCGGCCTTTGAAAACGGACAGCACTGATCAATATATTATCTCGGTTTCTTAGCTTCCTACCACATCCATCCGTTATATTCAGTTTACCTTTATGAAACAGGAAATGGAAACAGATTATATCGTGAGTGTTCTTCTATGCTTCCAAAGGACACAGATTGGGACAAAAATTTCAAGTTGACCAATGTATTCGGACCAGGGAGATTCGGAACATCGCCCACGTCCCCCATGACGTCAAAGGGTCACATGGACCCACAACAATCGGTGTACATCGGACACAATTAAGTCATTGCAATAGTAAACGGGCCTTTATTTTGACACCACCATACTTCAACACACTATACCAGTATATCTCACTCCACATCCATACATGCAACATATTCACCAACATGTCATCACTTTACATCCCTACCTGCAAAATTATCCATCAACCTTACTTCACTCCACATCCCTACCTGCAACATATCAACTAACCTTCTTCACTCCTCATCCCTACATGCAACACAAAGGCTACTCTCTATGATCAGAAAATTCGAGTCTGTCAAGGTCTTGTTTTTATAAACTCGGCTATATACGAGACTTTTTCATATTAAACACGCTACATACCAACTGGAGCATTCCCATGGGCCGTCAAGAGAAACAAAGGACCCGTAAACAAAAAATATTTTAAGAGCTTGTTTCCTATTACTTAATGTATAAATTTCCAAACCCTCCTTAAATGTAACCGTTGTCATAACTGAAAAGAGATTGGCAGGTATCACGTACCTTGGAAGGTTTCCAAGTTTCCAATCAATTGTATTAGCAATAGACATGTAATTGTAATCCCTGTATCAAGCGTAGGCTGCGTTCCCGATAGCACGCAAACAGCATATAAATAGCACAGTTGCACACGTACGACATAGAATCCGATGCCATATTCGTACACTACACAGCAGTTTCAATCATTCTAACAGATTTGTCCCTCGTTTACTTCCGTCAAAATTTGCTTTTTTCAAAAATTTGAATTTTCAGCTAATATTTACATTCGCTTTTCTGTTTTTATAGTTTAGAAATAAAAAAAAACTCTAATTGAATTCCTTACAAAAATAGATATTCGAATTAGATTCACTCTTTATCTTTGAAATGCATTTACCAAAACAACAATCAGTTATGCTGTCGCTGACGTAGTGTACGCTGGTTGGCCGCAAACAGAAATGGCGCACAGCAAAGAGAAAAGCTAAAGTTCGTCAGCTTTCTGTCCACCGTGCACAGGCTGTTTTGCTGTGAGTGAGCTGTTATTCAATGTGGCAGCTGCTGTTTGTGTACATTCAGCTTCCGTGCGCCTGTGCTGCACGCGTGTTGCGAATGTTATACAATCTCACGTATAAAAAAAATTCAAAACACAACCGAGTCCCGGGGAATTACGGCCTACCCCCCATCCCCCCAACACAACATTTGGCCGGTCCTCTAAACCTTTCTCTACCATAAAACTGGTAAATGGTTTATATTTCAAGACCGATGCATACAGTACCTATGGTTTCTAATGTTAAGCGATACACAGGAGAGCGCCGAATTTCTCTGACACTTCACTGTTATGTGTCTCTATGTCGGAATGAACTAATCTGAAGTTGTTATTGCAGTCGCATACTTCCGTGGCAAAGCCAGGATTCCAACCTGAAACTTCGTGATAAAAATAATTCCTAACAATGCCATTCACAGAGGTTGCATACATAGTCAATGAATAAGAACAAAATAAGTATTGTATAAAATGTTTACGCTGGAAGACAAGTGCTTCTGGGAAGAGTGTGTCAGCAGATACTTAAGGAAAGAGACACTTTAGCATTCTGAAAAAGCTGAAAATGTTTTTTGTTACTTTGTTATCCCTACATTTTATTAGCGTATTGCAGTGATGTGCAACTGGCGGCCCGCGGGCCAAATGTGGTCCACGACATTTTTTCGTACGGCCCGCTTTCAAGCTTTCAACAAAGAAATACAGTGTGTCCATAAAAGAATGTCCCAGTTTCAATTATATATTATAACAGTTTAATTTAGACTATTTATAATATTGAAGGTAAAATAACCTAATTTTTTTTACAAATGTCCAATATGTGCACTTTAAAATATACAGCACACATCATCCAACCTAAAGTCCAATTCTTCCCACACTTTAGTTAACTCGAAAGGAGTAAAGAAGCAAAAGCCTATTCAATTCTTTGTCTCAACTTTGGCAAATCATTAGGTAGCGGCGGAACGTAGACACGATATTGTATAAAGCCCCGAAGAAAAAAATTGCATGCTGTTATGTCAGGTGAACGCGGAGGCTATCGAAAAAGAGCTCGAATTGCTTATACCATAGCGGATATTTTTGGCAAAGGAGGGGGGGGGGGGGTAACAATTAAACTTTGAACAAAACGCACGGTGAACTGAAATTACAGATTCACTCTTAGCAAATTGAGAACACAAAAAGCTTTTCGCTCAGGAGTCGCCATTTTGCGTAGGTGCCGCTGCAAGCGAGGAAACAACAAAGCAGTATTCGTGCATGTACGTATCTAAAACTGTTTGAGTTACCCTTAATGGCGACCTTGAACTAATATTCTTCAACACTTAATATTAAAATTTATAACTGGGATATTATTTTATGGACATACTGTATTATCAGGTGCTACTGTCTTGTACTAGCCATCTCTGTTCGCATATGTAGAATAAGTTGTCAGCAGACACTGACATGGATCGTAATCCATATGTTGTCTCGTGGTTTTTATTCTTATATTTTAAGCCTTATTTTTAATGTTTTAAATAATATTTTATAAACAATCAATTTTTGTTTTTTCATCACATGTTACGTATTTATGGAACATTTTACAGAATAACCCAACAAAAAAAAATATTACATTTATTATTAATTCTTACTGTCTGGCCCTCGGAAAAGTTACCAAAATTATTCTTAGCCCTCGAAATGAGTGAAGTGTGTCATCGAGGATGTAGTAAATGCATACTCCTTGCTGCACTAAACATTGCAGATATCTTCGTTTTAGTGGGCAAGTATAACCAGTCATCCTGCAAAAACTCCATACACAGTTCGTTGCATAATAATTGGCGCCAGCGTTACTTACAGCTATAACCCAAGGTCAGTCCACAAGGAGGTCCCATTAACCTCACATTTTCACTCGAGAGATAAGCCGCTGAGATGTCTCTGTTTACGGAATGGAAGCAAGTACACTCGTATGTACACCCACATTGTCTTCAGCGATCGTTTACCAGTGTACGCGAATAACCCATGATTCGTGTGGGTACACCTGCTAGTTTAGTGTTGCCACACATGGGTGATCGATTGTAAACAACCAATCGTGGAAGTATCTCAAATAGTCCGCAGTTTTTTTCTCACTGATTCCCGAATACCAGGCTAATACCAAATCTACGAATGAGTGTTGGCTCGTTCTATGAAATAAATGTATGAAATATGTTTCTTGAGGAAGTTACACTTCTATAGGTCTTCAAGATTGAAATTTTACTATCCAACGGAAATTGAATGAAATGCGTGCGCACTACACAACGTAAATTAAACAGTTCTAAAGCCCAATTTTTATTCGCTTTTATGTTAATCGCCACCATTTGAAGTCGTCAGAATGGTGGGTGGCAGCATATACCAGTATATATTCATTTTCGTTAACATCGGGGGATGTGTTGTGTCAACGAAACATTATGATAGTAAAACTATCCTGGAATACACTTTGTAAACTTGAATAGTCATACCAACACACAATCGCAACTTTGAAAATAATATGATTTATTAGTCAAGAAAAATTGCGAGATTGGAAGATATTTAACAAATTTGGCTATCTACAGTATTACGAAGTTTTTTTTCGGACTAAAGGTTGGTTGCAGTCCAAAAAATACATTAAAACAAAGGTATAACTTCTAACGCGTGTACATAAGTACATGCATTTTTTTTTTTCATTTCAATGCTAAGTTCTCATTATAATGCGGTGGAAATGTTTCACTCCTAATTAGCTCAGAAATAAAATAAAAAATGTTGGTTCAGCATATTACATGCTTGGCTTGTGTTTCATTACGAGAATTTCTCTTCCCCCACCTCTTCTACGGCGTATTATGCGTCCAGTGCTTACAGTTACCTTCCTTTCAGGCAACTGGATTAACCGACCATGATCGAGTTCTAATACGTCACCAGTGACGTCACGCCCAGTTGGGAAATCACCGCTGGTCACGTGGACACGTGCTTCGAGCCGTGGGTAACATCAGCGGCGATGTCTGCAAACGCATGACACTAGCGCTTGACCAATCAGCATAGAGGATGCATACCGAAACCAAACAAAAGAAACTTCGAGTGAACATAACTACAATGACAAAATTCAAACTGTTCACCAAAAATTTAAAACTTATAAATCATATTTCATATTTATATTTATGTTTCGTCACCACAAAATATGTGTATGCCTGCAAACATCCAACATCAAAATCAAATGTCATGTCACACGCTTGGAAAATACGTTAGTTTCTTACATCGATTCTAGAATTTTGCCATTGCTAAAAACGGAAAAACAAAAGTTCAAACTTGCTCTACATCTACAGAATGAGTCCGAAATCTAACGAAAATATTTAACTGCAGTTTCAATACGAAAATTATTTAGAAGCTTACAGTCTGAAGGTCTTTCCAAGTTGGAGCTCAACTATTGGTTTACTAAAAATAATGGAGGAAGTATTTGAACTGAAACACCAAGAGTCTGGATAATTTTAATTGAACAATTGCAATGCCTGACAGACAGGCACCCCGCACAACTCCCAGTATGCAAGTCTCGCTACCTACGAAGGTATTTTATTGAGAACATCTAATTAATAATTAAATTCAATTTTGGCCCGCGGAGAAATAATTTATCTTTAATACCTGTTTTTTACTTCTACATCAGATACATTTATGGAAAACAATTGTGTTACCTAAATTATTTCAATCAAATCGTTTTACAACAATGATAAGCATTTATTGTATAACAATATTCAATTAGCACTATCCAGTCCAGACATACGTTCTCTATTATTTGCAGTATATCATTTGTTGAGTTACAACTGTACCATCTTTTTGAAGCATTTTATACCATACGTCCTACGTATTTGCTTTAAACTTATTTTTGATGTGTAACATTCTAGCTCTCAGTATGTGGCATTTGGTAGGAGTAATTTCGTGAATGGAAGGGAAGTCAAATTGAATGGAAATGTGTAACCACGGTGCTGCTATCTGTGGCAGATGACATGAGCCAAAGTTCACAAAGCCAGAGGGAAACTTTATAGTATTAACTGTTTAGTGAATTTTAACAAGATGGGAAGTATTTCAATAAAAACCTTGTCCAAAATTAGATCCAAAGCTAGGGTATAGTATTTTTTTTTAAGTCTCTTTCACTTTTATCAGAACTGTTTCATTATCTAGTTTAAAACTTCACGCTGCATATATAGGCCTAATAATTCTGTAGTCGATGTAGCTCTTCGGCAGTGAAATCTAGCGGCGGGTGCTGAAACTACGTGTGATTGTCGCCAAGAAATGTAGTTTAAAACAGAATTTTCGTATATATTTATCGCGCTCTGCTTATGTTTAAGAATTATACGTTAAATTCCGTGTCCGAGTTTCGTATTATGAGTGTATTTGCAACATGAGAACATATGAATTCGCTCGTTACCGATGTCAGATGTTTCACATCTCTGGCAAGTACTGAAATAATCGCTCACTTTTTTTCTATCCTGAAGCTGTAGTTTCCTGGTTGACTCCAGACTTACCCGCAAGTGTATTTAGGTACTCCACGCATCGAACGCTCCCCGAAGCAGCCCCGACGGAAAATTTAATCCCCGCGGAGCACAATGCGGACTGAATTTACACTACAATCACAGCAACAGTAAAACTGAACATCTTTGGCTTGGTTTTTCATTAATTATTTTTCCACGAACTACCACTCTGTAAGCCCGTGGTTGTTATTATGACGGAACATTGAAAACCAATGAAGAAATGATCTTATTTCGAATTTAAGTTTTCATGTACAAGAGCAGAAAGTGTTTGCAATTTACACAGGGGATAGAAAATAAGGTATTTTTATTGCCAACATTACGGAATGAAACACTGCACTGATACTGTTAATTAAAATCAAAAGAAAATTAATACAATCTTTCATAAAGTTTTCAGTCTTCTATTTTATCAACACAATATAATAAAAGTTTCATGTTGTGCCACGAATTTGAAAAAATTAGTACAAATTTATTTTTCACATAAAACCCCTAATATAAATTTTTTAGCCATGGTTTATCCTGATAGATATTTTCTATTACAATCCCGCTACATTTCCCCACCTCCGCAACCGAGAGCCTGGTGTGATTTCACCAGCCAAGTATTAGACATCATTTTTCTTCCCGCCTCAAGTCACGAACGTGACAAGTAACAGTGTCCGGCTTTGTGACCGAGAGTGCTTTTCTCAGCTTCCTCCCAGGGTTGCCCGCTTCTCAGAACACAGGTTAGGTTAGCAGCTCCAGTCATGCCCCATTCTAATGTTCCAGGGCTGTCGGGCATGTATCAGCGCCCGCCCTAACACATTTCTCACGAGCTAGCAATTCCCCCTCCCCCCACTCCGTCATCTTTTCCAGAAACTTCACCAAGACCGATGACTGGGCTTTAACATCGACTCTCGGTGAGCCGAATTCAATGACATCTCGCTGGACAGCGAAAAGTCAGCCTTCGACATCTCGTGGTGAAGATACCAACTACTTTACTTTAGTTCAACGAGTAACGAAGCCTCTAGCGGCCACTACCACACCTATCTCTATTTCCCTTTTAGCCTGACAGAACATAAACCAGTTGGTTCCATAAAAGTCATGCTTACGCTAGTAGCTCTTGCGGGACTTTCGTGAACTAACCCCGAGTCTGTTTCGCCTGTGCCCCGACAGAGCGCCCTGCTTTCGGACCACAAGTTACCTCCGATGCCTCTTAAGTTAGGCTACCAGCCACCTTTGTTATTTTTTTCTCTTGGTCGGCGGAGCGAGCCCTCTATCACTATCTTCAGCCAATCAGTGGCCAGTTCCCCCACTTCCTAAGCCTCCGGGCCCCTAGTGCGTGTTTTAACTACATGCAGCTCAAAGGGACTATTGATGTGTCCTTCTGCCGCCACCGTGGTCGCTTCTTTTCGGTGATTCTCCCCCGCTACCCCTTTCGTGAAGCAGTCTCGCAGCGACCAGCTTAAGGGATGTGATCCCCGGGAGTCCGGGAGTGATCCCTATTTTATTTATTTCTAGTTTGATATTCACTTAGTTCTGATTACTATGTAATCTTATAGCATGTATCGCGCCTGGTTTGTGCAAGCATAATTCATCTACAGAGGGAGTAATTTTCATCATTCTACCCTGCCTATAGCTGACATTCTACTTAACTTTTGCCCTTATTTCACTATCCCTGTTTCTTGTCACCTTTATTTCTATTCTTGACCACTGGACCTTTTTTTTTCGTTTGGTACCAGTGGGATCTAAGAGATGGTCCATGAGTTCGGAATTTTTCTCCGGCTCAAATCCATCGCCAAAATCAGATAAATTTACATGCTTCCTTCTTGAATGGACATGAATTCCAAGCATCTCTCAAGCCGGCTAACGTTTGAGCCATCACCGATTCTCCTCTCTTCTAGTCACCACCAGTAAACAATCAACGATATCAGTTATTGTTAAATCAGAAATAGTTACCTAAATTATACATGGGCTAACAAATGTTTAACTATAAACAATCCTAGTTAAATTGTTTATGTTAGCTTTTTTTGTGAAAGCTTGATTATGACATGTCTTAGTTGATCCAAGGAAACTGTTAAATTTGTATTCCAGGTATAATTAATAATATTTTTGTAATCAATGCGTTTTGATTGCCGGGCCCCCAGTAACTTTTGCTCTGTGTAATTTTGTAATCCCTTTAAGCTATCAAAAAATAATAATGAATTTATAATTAACAATAAAAAGGATAAGCTTTAAGCAAACCTCTTCGTTTTTTTTTTATTTCTTCAAATACGATCCATTTTCTACTTCCTCTTGTGAGAAGTAATATTCATTTTTTAATGTTTCTCGCTTGTGTAACTCTCAGTATATTGTAGGGTCATTCGCCCACTTAAAGCAGCTTCCAGGGCTTTTATATCCTAATTAATATAAAGCTCTCTTTAACTACACAAGGGCAGTAACAATGTTATCCTTAATTATAAATACTTAAAAGATTTTTGCTCCCCTGCCCTGTGAACACCACTTATAAAATGGTTTACACTAGCCCAGTAGTTCAGTCGAGTGGTGAGTGAATGTCCACGCAAGGCAAAAAACAAGTTCAGTGGATGGTCTAGTGTCGATAAATACAAAATACTGACATGTTTTCCTAATTTTTATGTTTTATCTCCTCTACGCCTTACTCTGGTACACCCACGACAAATTTGAAGCTTACAATGATCGTATAAACAAAAAACCTAACTACGTCAGAGGAAACTTTAACCTGCTGAGGAGTTAAACAATAACATATTGAAATAAGTGTTACACATTATAAGACATGTACGTCGTTTCTCTCCTTATGATAGGAGCACCAGATACTACCTAGAAAAAAAGATAAATTTATGAAGCACAACAATATAAATTTATTCATATATAATTCTTTTTCAACTTGGTAACCCATCATTCACAAAGATTATTACAATAATTTACATTCCCAATATAAAATGAACAAGGCTCGGTTTAACAATTTAGCATGCAGACTAGCTCTTAATGTACGCACCATCAGTAAATTACTGTTAAAAGTTAAGTCAAACACAAACATGACATATAATTAATCTGAACGTGAGGCTATCATAAAGTGTTGACTTTATTGGAATTGCCGCAGAGAAACCAAACAGGAAGACGATTTTGGACGGATTCTTGTTATACAGAAATGCAAAAAAAAAATACTTAAATAAAGCACAATTTGGAATATGGCGAAAGAAAGAGAATTTAGAAAAAGGAGAATGCGAACAAAATTTAATCTACATGCCACTTAAAGACAACTAACACATAAACTCCCCAAGTACTCACTTGTCCATGAGCGTCTCCACAGCATTCCGAGTAGCTGTCAGCCTCAAAAACTAAACGCACAAGAATTTTTTTTTCCTAACCTAAATTAAAACTAAGTGTATTTGGGAGGGGTCTGGGTTAGGGAGAGACTCTAAGTGCGTCTCAGGCCGAAGCCTATACGCTCTAATCATGCAGGGGTTAGCCATGCGGGAGAGGGTGCATGCATTGTGTGCTAGGAGGGGATTGGCCAGCCATGGCAGCAATTGGTGCCATGACTAACTCCCCTCACTGACTATTCTAGACTAAAAACTAGATAATTTGGGCCCAGGTAAAACCTGCATAGACACAGGGAAAACCCTGGGCACTTACATGCGGGATGCAAAAATTCATGCATTATTGGCAAGCAGGTTGATTACGGGAAACAGAAGGATGGTTCAGGATGAAGAGTTGGACAGAGTAGAAAAGAGTCTACCATGCGGGGTGTTGGGGGCTTGCACATTGCTGTGCGCATTGTTTTGGGCGGTACTGGTTGTTTCGGGGGCGACTTTAGCACAAGAAGGAGCCGAGCTAAAAACAGAGTATATAAGGTGTAAAGAAGAAATACATCCGCAGAAGGAAAATACTTCCCGAAGGTGGTGGGGAGCGGAGCATGCACACTACCAGACAGAATCAGGGGGAGTTTGGTGGCACAAAAAAAGGAGGGGAGTGAGAAAGGAGGGGAGTGAGAAAGGAGGGGAAGGGTAGTGACGATCGCTACCTAAGAATCAACCCGACGTTAACGGAAATAAAAACATAGCTCATGCAGTATACTGCAAATTCAATTTCTACCATTGCAGTTGACCTTGCTAATTTGTTTTTTTAATTCGTCACTCCAACGAGTCATGATGCTGGCGAGAGATGTTTCGAAGGTTAATGCAATCCAATGATGAACTCTACTTCTTAAAGGTCGTAGTCCATACTTTTCTAGCAAAGGACGAGTGAGGTGGTGTGAGCTTTTCGACCATCTTCTACTATTCCACTCCACTGATAATATTTTGGATTTTTAAATTTTTTTTTTCTGAAAGCTTATATTTCTAACAAAGTCTGGAGTAGTGTGTAAATGTATTTCCTGCGCCAGGATTCAGTATGTGGAGCCGGAAGCCGGGTCAATGACCGACCTCTTAGACGTCATGGCGGCCATCTTGGACTTAAAAATTCCTCAAAAATGCTTCAAAATTACTCAAAAATTCCCGTTTTGAAGAAAATTTTCCCGTTTTCGAGGGAAAAATTCCCATTGCGAGGGAAAATTTCCCGTTTTAGTCCATAAAAATACCAAAGGCTGAAAATGTCAATATAGACGCTTAGGAATCCATGTCTACAGCCTCCGATAAGCCTCTGACGTCATCCTAGATTATGACGTCACCGTTGCATTTTCCGTTACGCCCGCCATCTTTAACTTTTCTATCATCCGATTTTAATGAAAAAATTTTTAAAATTTATAAAAAAAAATTCAATTAATAAAATTTTAATTAAAAAAATTTTAAAAAACATACATTTACGGCACGAAGCTCGGAGTCCTCGTTTCGAACTCGGTGAGGGGAAAAAATTAAAATGGCGACCAATCCTTCCCTCACTGTCGCTGCAGGCAGACTAACCCCCACCACTTTTAACCATGCATATATCATTAGGTAGTATGTCTTAAAATTTGGACGCCATCTTGAAAATCTTTATTTATTTTCCGATTTTAATGAAAAAAATTCCAAAATTCCAAAATTTATCAAAAAATTAACTTATTAGAATAATTCTGTTTGATTAGATCGATTTCCGTCCTTGGTTCGAATCCGCTAAGAGCAAAAAAAATCAACAGATCCTTCCTCCACAGAAGCCACCTACAGACTGACCTACCACCAAGACCAAGGTATATAATGTCAACTGGCATGACGTCATGTCCGCCATCTTGTCTTCGTCCGCTGGAGGCCACCATCTTGTTTTCGCCTGCAAAGTGTGCTGGTGACATGTTAGTATAATTTTCTGTTCACCATACCTGTAACCACGACTGTTGTCATTGAACTTTGACCTTGACCTTTAAATATGACCTTGACCTTGAAATTTGACCTTCACCTAGAAATTTGACCTTGACCTTGAAATTTGACTTTGAATTGTCCTTGACCTCTGACTTTGAACTTGACGACCATCATGGATCCGACATTTTATGTTCAGTACATGCTACCAGGAGCTACCGCCTGCTAGTGGTTATTGCCACCATCTTGTTTTCGTCTGCTGGAGGACACCATCTTGTGTGTACTAGTCTTACCATCATGCTAGTTTTATTCTAACATGCTACAGTGCAGTAATCATTTATTATTACTGAGGTGCCCGCCATCTTGAAATCATGTAATTATTTAGCTAGAAATGCGGGAAAAATTCTAAAAGTCTCCGAAAAAATCAAATAATTAATATATAAATTGAATCGATGGATTCAAGTCCACGGTTCGATTATTGACCTGTGACAGTTGTAACTAAATATAAAATAAAGTTTAGATTCTGTTTTCCATTACCTTTCGCGGAGTTTATTAATCATTCACTCTACGAAAAACAACTCAAGACAATATACCTGACCAACGAATTAAATAAAGTGCCGATTAGCCTAACATGAAAGTCTAATTTTTCGATAATCTGAATAACCTATAAGACGTTCATGTACAAAGCCACACATACAGGCCAATTGTCTTCAGACCATGAGACCGAGTCATGACAATATCAGACGTATAGGCTAGTCATTTCAGGACCGCATGACCTTCTTCGTCGTTAACTAATTATATTCAATTAGTCCATTGAGACATTTTTATACATACTAAAGGACCAAGTGACCATGAAAAATATTTTAGTAACACCAAGATGTTTTGAACTAGTAAATATTCAGTCACTACATATTGTACTACGCGCAATCAACAAAAAGGAAGCACCGTCAACGAAAAGGCAGCACATTTGGAAGCACCGTCAACAAAAAGGAAGCACATTTTAGAAGCACCCTCAATAAAAGGCAGCACATTTGGAAGCACCGCCAACGAAAAGGCAGCACATTTGTCATTGGCTCCAATATTCATTGGCTCCAATTTTCATTGGCTCCAATATTCATTGGCTCCAATATTCATTGGCTCCAATATTCATTGACTCCAATATTCATTGGCTCCAATATTCATTGGCTCCAATATTCATTGGCTCCAATATTCATGGGCACCAATATTCATTGGCTCCAATTGCTCCAATTGCTCCAAAAGGCTCCAATTGTTCCAAATGCTCCAACAAATCCAAAAGACTCCAACCGCTCCAAAATGCTCCAAATGCTCCAAAAGGCTCCAAATGATTCAAATGCTCCAAAAGGCTCAAAATGCTCAAAATGCTCCAAAAGCTTCAAAAGGCTCCAAAAGGCTCCAATTGCTCCAAATGCTCCAAAAGGCTCCAATGCACCAAATGCTCAAAATGCTCCAACAGGCTCATAAGGCTCCAAGAGTCTTTTGGCTCCAACAATATTTTGTCTCCATCAGTCTTTTGGCTCCAATATTCATTCGCTCCAATAGTCATTGGCTCCAATAGTCATTGTCTAAAATATTTATTGGCTACAATATTCATTGTCTCCATTATTCATTGGCTCCAATATTCATTGGCTCCAATATTCATTGGCTCCAATATTCATTGGCTCCAATATTCATTGGCTCCAATATTCATGGGCTCCATCAGCTAGTGACTCCATCAGTCATGGGCTCCTACAGTCATTTGCTCCATCTGCCTTTTGTCTCATCAGGTCCAAATATATTTGGCTAGAATTCTACGAGTCTAAGAGACTACGAGGCCACAAGGCTACGAGTCTAAAAGGATCTAACTGGTTACGTGTTATACATGGCTACGAGACTGCATGGCTAAAAGACTGTGTGGCTACGAAACTACATGTCATTGAAGCTACAAGGATACAAGTCTACTCTGCTCCAAATGTCCTCAAGGCGACATGGCTACAAGACCACTTGGATACAATGCTTCAATTCTACGTGTCTACAAGACTCCACCAACTACCTTCGAGTGTATAAAGCTCCAACTACTCCAGCAGCATTATGTTATAAGATTACATGACTACTTGTTTACGTAGCTACAAGTCTACGAGGCTACTTGGCTACGTAGCTACAATTCTACGAGGTCCCAAGACATCATGACTACGCGACTACGAGCCATGAGGTTACGAGACTACGTGACTACGAATCTTCAAGTTTACGAGACTGCAAGGCTACAGAGCTACGAAGCTTCTAGAACACGAGTTTACGTGACTGCGAGGATACAGGACTACAAGTCTGCATGAGTACTTGACCACGAAGCTACTCGTCTACAAGGCTCCAATTGCCGCATCTGTCTTCGACGGAATTTTCTCTTGTGCTCCAACTACTCCAGCAGCATTATGTCATAAGATTACATGACTAATTGTTTATGTAGCTACAAGTCTACGAGGCTACATGGCTACGTAGCTACAAGTCTACGAGGCTACATGGCTACATAGCTACAATTCTACGAGGTCCCAAGACATCATGACTACGCGACAACGAGCCATGAGGTTACGAGACTACGTGACTACGAATCTTCAAGTTTACGAGACTGCGAGGCTACAGAGCTACGAAGCTTCTAGAACACAAGTTTACATTACTGCGAGGATACAGGACTACAAGTCTGCATGAGTACTTGACTACGAAGCTACTTGTCTACAAGGCTCCAATTGCTGCATCTGTCTTAGATGGAATTTTCTCTTTTGCTCCAACTGCACCATCAGCATTATGTTAGAAGATTACAAGGCTACTTGCTTACGTAGCTTCAAGTCTAACGAGGCTCCAATGCATCATGACTACGACACTATGAGCCATGAGGTTACGAGACTATGCGATTGCGAGTCTTCAAGGTTACATGATCGCGAGGCTATAGAACTACGAAGCTTCCAGAACGCATGGTTACGAGACTGCATGACTAATTGGCTGCGTGGCTACGAAACTTCAAGACTCTAACTGACTACAATAGAACCATTCAGTGGTGAAATTTTATTTAACTCATGCAAAGGTACTTGTTGCAAGTAGTTCCGCTTTTCTTCAACAGATGACGCCACGTGTTGCTTGCAGGTAAATAATATTTATTTCTTTTATGCGGGTTGCGGGATGCTCACTATCGATCACAAAAGAAGGATGGCTTCGCTAGACTCCAAGGAGAAGGAAGTTCGTCCTTCCTGTTAGTGCTTCTCAGATCCACCATCTTGGATTGTGACATCACGGCGGCCTTCTCGGATGAGTGTGACCTTGACCTTTGTCCGAAACCACAGGAATGATCACAAGCACACAGAAAAAACCATCAAAATATTGATAAGAATAATCAGGAGCTCACGGAGAAAACCATCAATTATTGGCAAGAATAATCAGGAGCACACGGAGAAAACCATCATAATATTGACATGGATAAACGGGAGAATACGGAGAAAACCGCACACACATTTTCTTTGATAGCATAAAATAAAAAAAAATTTAAATTTAAAATAAACAAATTACAAAAATACGTAAAATTCTGGCTTGAACTAGAACTCTATCTTTGCTCATCAATGAGAAGTTCACAAGCCAGAATTTTATGTATATTTTGTAATTTTGTATTATAATTTTTTTAATTTTTTTCTAAGTGCGTTTGTGACCCCTTCTATCCAGACTCGCCAAACAACACGTCTGTACGGGCGCCTGCCATCGACGTGGTGGGTTCCTTCTCCCCTGGACCGACCTACTCTCGTCCGACTCCTCCCCCTCCGAGTCCGGCTCAGTAACCGAAACATAAAACTAGAGGTAGTCAGGCTGATGTCCACTGGCCAGACGGGACTATACCAGTCCCCTAAAGTCTCTGTGTCTTCGTTGTCCCATTCTGGCTCCGTGACTATTCCCTCTCGCTATTCCCCAGCCAGCTCGTGGCTTGATGGCCACACCATCATGTCCCTTTCTTCCGATTCCGGTACCTCCATCTCCCTATCTCCATTACTCGTCACTTCCAGTGACCGCCCTATGCCGTGTTCCCCTTCCGGCCTCTGCTTTTTCCCTCCTGATCCTTCGGACACGACACCTGCTCCGCTTTCCCATTACGCGATGAAGCCTGACATTGGCCCCACCCCTTTACACACGCTACCCCTTCCCCACAAGCTTGCGGGCTCCTTTCATGTTCCTTCCTGGGACTCGTGTCCCCTGTCTGTGCAGCGAAAGCTCGCACCTGGCTCTCGTGTGACTCGGCGTCCGTGGCCCTCTGCACCCAACGTCGGCTCCTGCCACCACTCTCCCGCTCACCCCTATGTGGCGTTTCCACCTCCCGGTCCCCGGACTGCGTCTGCCCCCTACTCTCCTGTGACCCATCCCGCGGCCCTGTCGTTCCGGACTCTGACTGGTCCCCTCCTGCCCTCCGAAGGTCGTCCCTATGTATCTTCGCAGGTCGTCTGCTCGGCGTCCGTACCAAGTACGTCGTGGGTCGGAACTTGCGGATGACCTGCCTTGGCTCAGACCACTTCGGAGCAAGCCCGGCGTTGAAGTCCTTTGCCTTAAATGACAGGTAGTGCTGCCTCACATGTACCATGTCGCTGGGTTCCAGCAGCGGGGGAGAACATCCCATCATCGGCATTGTCTTCTGGACGTATGCCTCTTGGCGCTGACGTGCCTGTTTCCGCATGACTGACAGCTCTGTTCTGAGCGACTCCCCCAGCTCTCCCTCCGTCGCCGCTGCGGCCACCTGGCACTCGCCTGGCAGGGCCAGGTTCCGGCCCTGGACCAGCTCCACGGGCGAGTACCCAGTAGCGGCGTTGGTCCAACGTCTAAGGCAGTATAGCAGGTTTGGTATATGCAAGTCCCACTTCGTGTGATCATTTCCCAACCGGAGATGGAGTTGAGCCTTGACCTCCTGGTTCCGTCTCTCAGTTGGGTTGACACGTGGGTGGTACGTGGGGGTCATGTGGTTCTCGACCCCCCACATCCTGCATGCCGCCCACCAACGGGCACTTCTGAACTGCCGCCTGTTGTCACTCAACAGCACAGCAGGAGAGCCAAACTGGGTGAACACCTCCCCCTCTAACAGCGCCACCAGTGTACCCGATCTCACATTGTACACCCGGTATGCTTCCACCCAATGCGTGAACATATTGGTCACGACCACCAGGAACCGTTTCCCCTTGGCTGTCTGGGGATACGGTCCCATGATGTCAAGTGCTACCCTCTGGAACAGCTGCTGTGGTCGGCGGGGTCGCAGTTGCTCCTCCCCGTCTGACTTCCGTGCTTTGCGTTGTTGACACATCTGGCACTGGTGGTCGTATTCCCGGACATCGCGCATCACACCCAGCCAGTGGAACTTCCTGCGCACCCTCTCTATTGTCTGGTCAGCCCCGTGGTGTCCCACTAAGCTGTGATGTTGGAAAAATTTAAGTATGGCGGCTCGTGCCCCCTTTGGCATGTACGTACACCAGGTCCCCATGGCCCCCGGACTCCGGGTCTGCACGACTCCATCCACGCAGCGCTGGAACGGCGAGAACTCTCTCTCACATGAATCCCTCATTGTCAAGGTGTCTGCGTCCCCCACCTGGGTCCGCTTTACATCCTACACTAAGTCGTGTAGGGTATCCACCGGCCCTGGGTTTGCCTATGGCATGGGCAGTGCAGTAGCGTACAGTACTGAGGGCGCGTTGACATCCATGGCGGCGTGTTCCCTGCCCCCTGGTGATACAATGTCGTCCCAACTGCCCTCGCCCTCATATTCTACTGTCGTGTCCAGGTGTCAGGAGAGCTCATCGGCCAACTCATTAGCTTTTCCCAGGACATGCTCCACCTGGAAGTCGTAATTCTGCAGTGTTATGGCCCCACGCGCAAACTTGTACTTTCGTCCTTGCATAGTATTGAGCCACTTCAGGCACTGATTGTCTGTGCGCAGGGTGAATTTACGTCCTTCCAGATGGTGCCAGTAGCGGCTAATCGCACACACCACGGCCAAGCATTCCTGCTCGTTGACATCGTACCTCTGCGTGGCCGGGCCGAACTTCGCGCTGGCATACTCAATCACGCGCCACTCGTTGTCGGGCCCAACCTGGTACAGTATGGCTCCCATACCTACTTGACTGGCATCAGTCTGTAGGTACAGGGGCTCGTCCAGGGTCAGCCTCGCCAAGGTACGATAGTCGCAGAACAAACCCTTGATCGCGGTCAGTGCGCGGTCCACCACCTCTGTCCACTGGTACATTTTCTTAGGTATAGTAGGTCAGTCATGGGTGCTGTCACTGTGGCGAAGTCTGGGATGAATGACCTAAGCCAATTCAGCAGCCTCATGAGTTTCTGCAATTGATAACGTGTCTTGGGTACTGGCTTGGTCGCAATCAAGTCCAGGTGCGCGGGTAGCGGCCAGCACCCGTCCGCACTGACAAGGTGCCCCAGAAACTGCAGCTCTGCTGCTCCGACATGGCACTTACGTGGATTGCAGGTTAATCCATGTCTGGCCAGCCGCTCCAAGACCAGGGACAAATGTTGTGCGTGCTCTTCCCATGTGTCAGACCAGATAATCACATCGTCCAGGTAGGCTGTAACGAAGTCGCCAACAAACCCGTCCAGGATGTGGACGATCATGGCCTGAAACTTCGCAGGAGCATCCATTAGCTCGAACGGCATGGCACAGAACTGGAATCTGCGGCCGTCGGGAGCGGCGAACGCCGTCTTGGGGCGGTCCTCCGGGCGGACTGGCACCTTTCAGTACCCGTACTTTAGGTCAGTGAAGTGAAATTTTTTGCCTTCCCCAGGCCAGCCAGGGCATCAGCTATGTTGATCAGTGGCGGCGGGGCAGGAACAGTCACAGTATTAATGGGTTTAAATTTCACGCAAAATCTTAGCGAGCCGTCTTTTTTCTTTTCCATAACTATGGTGACTCGCTAGGTTCTATGACTCCATCACGTAACATGTCTTTAATTTGTTCCTGTATGACCCGCCGCTCACCTGGGCCGAACTCAAACAGTTTCTTAAAAATAGGGGCATGTGGACGAGTCGGGACCTTGTGTTTGGCGTACATCGTGCGCCGCACGAGGTCCGCCTCTCCAAACACATGAGGCTGCTGCTCCAACACCTCCTCAAACAGGGGCGCGTACTCGGGCAGCACCTCGTTGCGAATCCCTGCCAGACCTATGGATGGGGGCATCGGGGAGGTCGTGGTGGTCCAACGCTTTACGGAGTACGTCGCCCTTGCCGGCCCACGTGCAGCTTACCATCGCCGATGTCGATCGCGGTGTCCTCCTGGATCAAACAGGGTAGCCCAGGCTCAGGTCCTCCCGCAAGCCTGGGTTCGCCAATGCGGTGGTCTGACTGAGCTTGTCTCGCATGGCGAAGGTTACCTGTATGCGCCCAGACGTGAGCGAGTTTACTCCCTCTGTGGCCAGCTGGATGACGTCCTCCCTGGGCAGCAGGCGGGCCTCCGGCACCAGGCGGGCGGCAACGAACGTGTGGCTCGCCGCCGTGTCCACCAGGATGTGGATAGGTCGCCCATCCAGGCAGACAGAGACCCGCATAAGCTGCGCCGCGCCGTCCCCCAGCTGTCCCAGTCGGACAGGCGTGGTGTCCGGTTCCGTGTCGGTGGCTGCACCTCCCGCAGTGTCTGGTCATGTGACGGCAGGGGCACCCACCTCAACATGGAGATAGGTTGAAGCTGGTGGTCCCCTCAGAGTCGAAGTTGCCGCGGGACACCTTGTGCTCTGGGTGTGTGGCGGTGCCGGTGTTCGCGTCCGACGTCCATCATGGCTCCGTGTCGGCCATGATTCCCGCGGTGCGTGTTTTGCTCTGCTCATTCTTGCTCCTGCGGCTGTGCTGGGTGGTAGTTTTGAAGTGGCGTCCTCTTCTGGTGATGTTGTTCTGTTTATGTCGGAAGGTCCGGTCTCTAGGGGGCAGTGTCTGACTATGCCACTATCCCCAACTGTCCGTTTTCCAGCTGGCATCCTTCCCTCGCCATTTTCTCCCACAATCTGGCCTTGGACGGACACTCGGCATGCCAATGATACTCCACATTGCGGCAGTATAGGCAATGCGGTGGCCGCCCGCTATCTCCCCCTCTGTCCGGGTGCCTCGACTCCTGTCTCCCCGACTCCTGTCTCCCCGGGATGGGCGGTGCTGGTCTGATTTGGCACCGCAGGTCGGTTGGTGTCGGCGTGGATACATACGGCACCACTGCCAATGCCTCCTCGGTCTCCATCTGTTCCTGTATCTGTGTCCTTCCGCCCAGCTCCTGCGACTTGTGCGCACTTCTAAATCTACACAGATCTTGCTCCACTCCCCAGGCTATTTCCACAAAGTCTATTAAATCCTGGTCTGCCACTCCCCTCAAAAACAGTCTCAGTTCTGGTAGCACTAATTCGTCGATGACAGGGATGATTTTTTCACGGGTATGTTCGGGTCCAGTCGGCGATGCAATCGTGCTTTCTTGTGTATGACAGCTTCGACATTTTTATCCCTGCCTTGCTCTTCGCAATGTAGTGCCTGTCAGCAATGTGCCCGCGTGAGATTTCCGTCGAAACGGCGTTCGAGTGTCCATTCGAATTCGTCCCAATCTGTTAGGTAATTACCCGTTTCGGTCCACCACAGTAAGGCCCGCCCTCGTAGTTGTCTGCTCCCTCTAGCTACCCAGGTGTTCCGCGGAACGTCCCACAGTTTATCCCGGCACGTCTGGATAAAGGCTCGTGGATTATCGTGTATTTCTTCCGCGAACTCCGGCAGCGGGGTCGACCTTTCCACTACTTGCAGCACCATTGGCAACTAGTTACGTCCGGCCAATGTCACCACTACCCCTACTCCACTGTTCATGACTTCCCCCCATATCTCCCTTCACACCCGCACTGGTCATTGTTTCGGCTTCACCTCCCGTGTCCACAAACATGCACACAATCTCTCTGAGTCCCGCCTGCGTCGCTATCATCCGGATGAGGTAAGTCACACCACTCTTACTTTCCTGACATTATCAGTTCCATCAACATTCACTATCTTCCCGTTACTATCTTCCCGGTGTAGCTGCCCGGCTTCCGTTACGTGCCAGCGCTGTGGGACGCGTCGTAACCAGTTCCGCCGCTATCTTGTCGCGCTGCCCTGTTTACGCCAGCTTCCACTCGCAGCTGCGTCTCTCACGCTCGGCCCTGCCGCGCCGCGTCTCTGCCCGGCTTGCTCAGAATTTAATAAATGTTTCATAAAAATGTTTAGCATGAATTTATTATGAACTGGCCACACAAGTTGGGCGACACTTGTAGTCGCGGATATCACCCCCCTGTGATACTGGTTCGCGTTCTATACTAGGGTCGGTGTTCAGGCAGGGGGGGGGGAACACTACTATCCGCACTACAATAAAAGTTTGCCAGTTTGGATACAGCTTATTTAGTTAATCCCTTACACAGTCCCTTTACATGGGGCTACCTGAGGCACATCACCCATCCCTCCGCGGAGTGAAGCTCGGCTGCACGTGTTTCGGCGGGCAGACGCCTAGTGCAGGCTGCCCCCTATGGTCCTCGTGGTATGTTCGTGCGAAAGACTAGCTATGGCCCCTTCGCGATGATAGCGGTGAAGAAATTATATTAGGATGTCGGTGACTGAGGCATTAATTCCGTCCCGCTAATGTAGAGACACGCCCGCTGGTATGTGCAATGTCTAGTCCCAAAAACCTCTTATACAATTAGAAATATTTACAATTATGTTTCGCGGTGTGTCACACATAGTCCTGAACTCCCCAGTTCTCACGTTTAGTCACACCAGTCGCTGCTCTCCGACCTGGGCCTCCGTGCACATCCGTCTCGTCCTGTCGCCAGATGCCAACTGCCTCCCCTGCCACGCGTGGCCCTATCTCGGCCCATCCTTCCCCCACTCCGCGACACGCGCAGCACTCAGAGAGATTCCGGGTGTTGGCCTCGGCTTCGTCACCCGGTGGACAAAGTTGCGTAAATATTTATTACTACAAAATATTACGTAAATAACATTAAACATATTACATATTACATATAGGTACATTCTTGTTCTGTCATAATGTTTTTAATACACAATTAACACAATATCACTTAATACACTGCATGGGGCAGGGGTGGATCGGGGGTTGGCGCAGCATAGCGGTCTTTATGAGCAGGGGAGACACTTGGGTCGACGTCAACTGTTTGAATGGCCGAAGGAATATTCAGATAATGTATGTCCTGCTTAGTTTTTGCGTTATGACCTTGAACGTTAACCATAAAGACATAACAGTCGTTAATATTTTTCTGTGGCTCCCTCCAAACCATTGGAATTGCAAAGGGTATTGATTTTTTTACAGTGTCATTCCCTCGACACATGTACGACATACCTTCTGCGGTGCCCCGTTTTGTCTTGATCACCAAGCTTTATGCCGAAGTAAGCATAATATACATTTCTCACAAAACTACTGAGGTCTTGTCTTTGCTTAGCAGTTGCACAACTGCCATATAATGAGGTTAATAGAATCACTGGGGTGAATTGGATCAATATTTAGGAAAATGTTTTATGGTTATAAATTTTCCTAAATTTAATAGGTAGACACATCCACCCCCCTTAATTGGTTAGTATATCTTTGACTATTTCATGGTATTCCAAGTCTTTATGTTGGTTCTCCTGTTTGGTAAAAAATATAGTAAGATAAACTGTTTTGGAGTGAAGAAACATAACCTAAAAAAATTTTGTACCCATTCTTTTTTTTTATCTGCATAAATGAGTAAATATTTATATTTTGTGCCTCAAAGTATTTGGAAAGTGTAATGTAATTATTATTACATTTTCTGAAAGACATTGCTTACTTATTAATTGTAATTGGATTAGTGTAATTTGCATATTTTGTCGAGGTGAATAGAATCACCATGCCACGAATTTATATAAACCAGTTCAAGGTGGTAAGACATACACCAAACCTAACAAATTGAACGTTGTGTGTGCAATTAATGCTATGACAAGCATGTAAAGAATATATTTACCTTCTGTGCTTTATCGTCATTTTAAAAAAGGAGACAATGTGAAAAAACAAGGTGGACAAACGTCACTTTCAGAAAGTGAGGAGAAAATAATTGTTGACAGGTTATTAGTTTGTGCTGAATAGGGTTATCCCATGGATGCCTTCTCTTTATGATTGTTTATTAATGATTATTTGGAAAGAAAGGGCAAAACAGTAAAAAAAAATTCAGACAACATGCCTGGAGAAGATTTTGCTGCTAGGTTCATGAAAAGACACAAGGATAAATTATCTACCTACCTACAGTTTCTGTCCCCTCCGTGGAATTCACAGGCTATGGAGGGGACATTATTGTACACGAAGTGAAATATTTCCAGAGTTGAATTAATGAGAACTGTATGAAAGTGTTAGTGCTATTTCTAGTACCAGAACTGCTGACATTGCAGCATAGGCCTAGCACCAGACCATATCATATATTTGTGTACTTAATCATTGATGAAATATATACATTAACTAGATAATGCCCGGCATGCGTTGCAATGCCTCAATCAATTTTTTTTTGTAATTTTTTAAACGTATACTAAGCATCTCTCTTTATCTCTCTAATTCTCTATCTCTCTATGTATATCTCTATAACTCTCTCTATCTTTCTATTTATATCTCTATCTCTCTATATATCTTTCTAGCGGACCCGACAGACATTGTCCTGCCCAAATGTACTTTTTGTGAGATATGGATATGGCGGTAAGTATTTCTACGCTGGACATTTTGTATCTTCTCATTATACATACCCCTCCTCTTGGGCACGCCACTGCCGTTAACAAAAACCTTTCCCATGGTTACGCAGAAGGCAACAACAATGCAAAAGCCCGTTGCCATGGAGGCTAATTATCAACAATGCTTAGTTTTTTGCTTTTAAAGCGTGTATTTTTAGTTTTTCTTAACTCAGAATCGAGATAAAATATCCAATTGTGAATCTAAACCATCCTCGAATCCCCGTGAACTCACACACAAAATTTCATCAAAATCGCGTACAAACAGACAGACAGAAAAAGTACTGTTTTATTATAGTAAGATAGATAGATTATTCTTACATGTTCGCATCCATGCAGTATATGAAAAATCAGCATGCATAGCCCCACACCTATAACTATACGTATCTGCTACCCACGACTTTTTCCGCATGGAATTTTGTATTATCTTGCACCATTTAGAAATTTAAACATTATAACATAACAGTTGATACAGTTGTAGTAGTTTTCTTATGTTCACAAATGATAATTTTTCTCACCTCTATTTCAGTCTTTGTAATAAAAATATGTTATAGACTACTAAGTGTTTCTACTTTCAAATGTAATGACGGGAAGACACTTCATAAAATGTCTTTGTAGACCACATTTACTGTTTTTTCCGTCTCTAGCTAGAATGTGGGGGACGCGGATTTGTGTCGAAAAGAATAGTGACTATTCCGCCTAAGCAATGGCAAAAAACGGATTTGTGTCGAATCGGAATAGTCACTATTCCATACAAGATTTAAATCTCACAAGTTGGCACGGACTTGTGCCGACCCGGAATAGTCACTATTCCGGTTCGACACATTTCCGTGTAGTGAAGATTCCGGGTATGGTGGAAGTCGGGTTAGTTGTATGCGGAAAAGTTTCGAATTTTTTTCGATGGAATTCATGTAGTTTGGTCAAACATGGTCCGATCCGGATTT
The DNA here is from genome assembly GCF_032445375.1 of Bacillus rossius redtenbacheri. Lineage (NCBI taxonomy): Eukaryota > Metazoa > Arthropoda > Insecta > Phasmatodea > Bacillidae > Bacillus > Bacillus rossius. Next base: position 129,414,330 of record NC_086330.1, on the reverse strand, counting down.
TATTCGAATATGAATTTTTCAAGTAGTACCTACATAACGACGTTAGAGTGCAGTGCTCGCGTGGTTTAGCAACGCTATCTGTCAAGTTTACTCATAACTAATTGTTGAAGCTCATTGCGAATTATCACTGAGCAGGGTGCGCCAGTATACCCTTTTCCATTTATAATTTTATAATTTATTGTGTATCTCGGTTTCTATTTGCACACATGATTTATTTTATGCCTGTACTTTTTAAGTGCATAAGTTGTCAATTCATACACTGACTATGTTTCTTTATTTTCTGTGCAATACAGAATAAATTTTTACTTTTAAATATAAAAAATAAATGTCTCTGAAACATCAAAACTGCCAATCTCCTGTTCCACAATACCAGACCAAAAACTTGAATTATAATCGGTTGACACAGCTCGACAGGAGTTCTAGATCACGTACGGCATGTATTATGTTGTATAATAATATGTTGTACATATTTGTAGTGTCCCGCACATGGTGATGTGATAATTATAAAACTGACTTAGTGGTAGACGCGTGAGCCCTGTTTCATTAAATATATTGTATTATATTTACTAACAAGTTGAGTAGAATTCATACAGTAATGCTATTATTGTAACATTAAGCCGATTGCAGGTTCAGCTTTTTTGAATTCTGCAAAAAAAAATTATAAAACGTGTTACCACATCATTACTGAAATTTTAACGAATTCAAAAGTTAGCTAACTTATGTGAAATTTATGTTGATAGATTTATATTTAAAATTTAAATTAATTTGCCGATTCTCTTGCATCTTATATAGCATTAATATTTTATAATTCAACTTCTTTTTGAACAATTTTAAGAAAGATATTTAAATGTATGCAATTTTGATGTTGCCACACATTTATTTAATTAATTTTTTAAGTACGATTTTAAAATAATTGTGTAATTTTGAAGTTGCCAATGTACAGTTCTTGGTTGAAAAACGTAGATTTTAAAACTAATTTGCAAGAGTAGGCAGCAAGTTTTGTTAATCTTTTTCGTTCGTTTCTTGATGTTTTAATGAGTTGCAAATAAGGTGGAAAGTCGGTTTTTAGGAGAAATTTTTATTGTTATTTGTTTGATGCTTACTTAATTACTATCAATTCAAAACATTATTTTTGTAACACGATAAAATTATAGTTAGGTATATATGTGTTTATAGATATTTATTTTCTGTCTAATATATAAAGCGAGTTTTTTTTTTTTTTTTTTTTTTTTTTTTTTTTACAAAGACCATCCTTGAAAGAGAAGATTTTCTCAATTTTGGAGGACTCGAAAATAGTACAAACAAATAGCCTACTATGTTAATATGATGAAAACATTTGTTTCAGTTGCAGTGTCTAACATTCAGGTTTCTCCTGATGTATAGGCCTATTTGATGGTTTTGTGTGGGGTAGGCTCAATGTGTGTTAACTGCCTTTATCTAAAGTTATTTGCAAAAAAAAAATTCTTAAAAAACTCTAATAATTTCTTAAATTCTTAAGCTACAACAAATACTAATACACCATCTCAGAAAAAAAATTGGTTGTCTGTAAGGTCGGTTTACGGACGATAGTTTAACGTGGCAACGTCATAACAAAACATTGATGAAATGATTGCATACTTTTATAAATAAAATTTAATCATTTTTATTTAATTATCACTATTTTGTATGGATGCAAAGAAGGAGTGAAATGAAATCTACAATTTAATTGATAAATTTACTTTTATTTGCACTCATTAATTCAAATATGTTTATTACTTTAGCGAAGAGATTATTTTAACTATAACTTTTATACATGTTTGCTATTTAACTTCTTCCAAACTGTGTTATTCTGTTAAGGATACGACGGTGATAGGAAAAGTAGGAAACGAATGGGAGTGTTTCAAGTTTAATGTGCCTCGAAAAAGTCAAATCGATGGTTGTTCCAATCGAGTGGAAGCGTACAATGAGCGTAACGGGACACAGTGTAACGGGACAACGTGCATTACGGGACACTTTTGACGTGACAACATCTAATAAATCGATGAATGCCGGCTGCACGGACAGATTGGAAGAAGTTAAATAGCAAACATGTATAAAAGTTATAGTTAAAATAATCTCTTCGTTAAAGTAATAAACATATTTGAATTAATGAGTGCAAATAAAAGTAAATTTATCAATTAAATTGTAGATTTCATTTCACATCTTCTTTGTATCCATACAAAATATTGATAATTCAATAAAAATGATTCAATTCTATTCATAAAAGTATGCAATCATTTCATCAATGTTTTGTTATGACGTTGTCACGTTAAACTATCGTCCGTAAACCGACTTTACAGACAACCAATTTTTTGGAAAAATATTTTGTTTTAAATTTTGGATATTGATTATTCTTATGTGTTTCTGATTAAGTTCGCTTGTCTTTCATGCTTTCATAAATATAATTATATATAATTTTAACTGTAAAGCCATTTTATGATGGCCTGGATTTGATGATATTATTTCAAAACTAGTTTATCTTTTATATTTAAGTTAAATATCTTCGTTTCTGATTTGAGTACGAATTATAGGTTACGAGCTGCAATGTTGCACATTTAAGGTTCAATCGTAACTTATCCCAAACGTCTGGTATCTCAAATAGGTGCATATATATTTTACCAAGAATAAAAATTTTTATTTAAAATTATCTGTCTACAGCGATTCCAAACCGAAATGCACTTCAAACTGCAGACGATGCCTACGAATTCAAAAATTCACCTTAAACCTTTGCTAAAGCCAGGGTATGTCTTCCGGGACGAAGCGCAACACCCCGTGGCCCTTCCATAAATAAAAATAAATCAGTTCACATTCGTAAAAAAAAACCTACTTAAGAGTTTATTTCTGAATATTATATTGTTCTTGTAAATATTGATTGGGTGGGGTCACACTTCCAGCGCGCTGCCTTTGTTAATGTGGCAGAGTTTTAGCCGACTTTTTCTTGTGAAGCAGTGCGCAATAACGTGGTTTGAAAACAGCGATGGCCGTGGTCTGCCAAAGGTTATTTCATGTAAGCAAGGAGAAAATGGTTGTAGTACTTAATTAAATTATATTTATGGCTCCACATGCGAACGTAAGTAAATTTTGGGCAAATGTCTCAGAAAAATAAGATGACAATAACTTGTTAATTTAATTAATGAGTTTTCTGTGAGACATTTTATTGCACTACATTTAAAATATAACTTTTAAGATCGATTGAAAGCTGTTTGAAAATTCTGGTCTTTAGTTACACAATTATATAGTTATTTTGATTTTTAATAACTATAAAATATTTTATTGCCCTTGAGGCTGATATGAGTAAGCATATTCAGACAGCAGAATTTTTTAAATAACATAATTTTAGTCGTTATGATTTTGAATATAAATATATAGGTAACTTAGCTGAAATGCTGTATATTTTTATTGATATATCTTTATACATAAAAATCCCGTTTCACGATGTTCGTCCACGCTAATCTCCGAAACTACTTAACCGATTTTAATGAAATTTTGCACATATACGTAACTTAGTCCAACTTGAGGGGTAGGATAGTTTTTATCTCAATTAATGACCTAAATATTTGTTTTTTCAAATGAAAAGTTTTTTTATAGGACAAAGGCTTATAGACATACAAACAGCAATTGTGTGTTATTTCTCTATGACCACCACACTCTCATATAGTGCTATAAATTTCGTTTTAAGGGCAAGCTTCAAGGTCGCGGTTGTGAATCATGGTCACCAGGTAGTGCTGGGGTGGAAATGAGAGCGAGAGATCGCAGACAGAGATATGACCGTGGCAGCTAGTAGGCTGAAGGGTGGAAGGGGTGCGCTGGCGGGATCACGTGTTCATCCGGTGTTGCCAGTTCTGTGTCCCACTGAGAACAGCCGCGTGTCTAGCTAGGGGCGGACTTTCGGCGAGGCACACTCACTCAGCAGTGTTTCAGCACTAGAAGCCCGGGACAGCAGGAATCTTCATTGGGCATCATATAGAGCAGGGTTTTTTGGAGATGAATTCAGATACTAAATTGATAACGTATTTTTAATATATTTTTTTAGTTATAATTCTACAACCAATGGTCAGTTAAACTGGACTCTTATCACATGTCATGTTCAAGGATTACGTGCACTTACACGTCCCGTAACACCGTAACATAAGCCCCGACACTCTGGTGGGTTTTCCTAGAAACACACATTTAATTTTATGAGCAAACCTATTTTTTTTATTTAGAATATTTTAACTTCTCCACATAATGTATGCGGATATTACGCTTGTGACCAAATGTTTGAATTATGTTATATATATAGATTCGAGTTATAGGGCAGGACTATTTTTGAAATATTAAACAATTTGTAAAACACTGAATAATTTAACAGTAGTCGAGATGAGTCAAGACACAAATATTTCGTAAGAAATAAAACACCATGTACATACGTATACTTGCTACACATTGACAATTTAACGAAATGTAAAAAATGAGGACCTAATACATTGACGTATTAAAACTTAAGTTTATAAAACAATTGCCAAGTGCAAGTACAATAGTCAAACCAAGAGCCCCGTATCGTTCATGGATATTTGTTCTTAACTTGCAAACTTATAAACTGAAGTAATATATATGTATATATATAGCCTATATATATATTTCCTTTTCGTTTCCTATTAAGAAGGAAATAATGATATATCAGCATTTATTTATACATACAGAGATTTTCAATTGAGTAAAAATTGTGCTATATGCATGAAAAATAATTATATATATATATATATATATATATAGTAGTAGGAAAATACCGGTTCTGGGACAGGCGCAGGATCCAGGATCCGGCGGCCATCTTGGATGACGTCATCTAATCCGTATGCTAATCCATGCTAATCCGTATGCTAATCCATGCTAATCCGTATGCTAATCTATGCTAATCTATGCTAATCCTAGCCAATCTATGCCAATCCATATGCCAATCTATGCTAATCCGTATGCCAATCTATGCCAATTCGTATGCCAATCTATGCTAATTCGTATGCCAATCTATGCTAATCCATATGCCAATCTATGCTAATCCATATGTTAATCCATGCTAATCCATGCTAATCCATCCGCCATTTTGTATTTCTAGAAATTTCCACCAACTTCGAATCGTGACGTCACCGTTGCACTTTTCGTCACGGCCGCCATCTTGGATTCGAATTTTTTTTTTTTCGAACTTCAACTTTTCGAAATTCGATGTAATCATCAGCCGCCATCTTGTTTCGTCTGCTGGTGGCCGCCATATTGTTTTCGTCTGCTGGTGGCCGCCATCTTGATTCGTCTGCTGGAGGCAGCCATCTTGTGACGTCATATAGTTCTGTTGGTCGCCACCAGATAGCAGCAGGGATTATTTTATCTTTTTCTTTAACTAAAATATTTTCAGTGCCGAGGCTGGGATTCGATCCATGGGACGTGAAAACGTCCAGGATGTCGTGGTTACGAGGCGGACGCCTTGACCACTAGACCACGAGACCAATTGGGATATGGTGGAATAAATAATCTATATATGCTACGTACTGACGGCAAGTTTATGATAAATGGGGGGAGGGTGTTTTTGCCTTCCTTAATGCATACCTAAGGCGCCACATTTGAAATTAAAATTATTATACAGCCGCCATCTTTAATTCCAGCACAGACTACCAGATGGCGCTAAATTCAAAAAATTAGTTGCCAGAGGCGCCGCCATCTTGGTTCTCAAGTTGGCTGGTAGATGTCGCTAGTATCGCACGCCAAATTCAAAAATTAGTTGCCAGAGGTGCCGCCATCTTGGTTTTCAAGTTGGCTGGTAGATGTCGCTAGTATCGCGCGCCAAATTCAAAAATTAGTTGCCAGAGACGCCGCCATCTTGGTTCTCAAGTTGGCTGGTAGATGTCGCTAGTATCGCGCGCCAAATTCAAAAATTAGTTGCCAGAGGCACCGCCATCTTGGTTCTCAAGTTGACTGGTAGATGGCGCCACCGTCGCCATATTTTAGTTCATACAATCGATACCAGATGACGCCACCATCGCCATCTTTAGTTCCTAGTGTTGCTACCAGAGTGTGCCACCATCGCCATCTTTAATTCTTAAAGTTACCGCCGGAGCGCGCCACCGTCGCCATCTTTAATTCTTAAAGTTACTGCCGGATGGCGCCAAGTGTTATGTAGTCAGTCTAGACAAGTCGGGATAAGTTTGGAACCTGTAGCCATATTATTATTAATTAATAATGTATGTTTATTAAATATGATAGAGTATTTATAAAATATTGGTGTTGTGTAGAGACTCTCTCTTCTTCTCGTAGTGGCGGAAGACATCTCGAAGGTAGTGTTAGAATTTATGTATTAAAGCAATCACTCTAGCTGAGGAGACTAATAACTTATAGTTACAATTCAATAATAGCGGCAATTAAATGTTTTGAAATTAAAGCAAACAACGTAAATGTTAAACACATATTTATTTAAATCTTATTACAAACAGCAAGGGGTAAGAACAATTGATGATTTAAAAGAAGTAAATAACGAGTAATAAAATCACATAATATTCACACACTACACATCATAGTGACAAAGGCAACATTAACTCGAGACCCAATACCTAAATATTAAGCATAACTACAAGTTACATAGAGTATAATAAACTCTGAAATACATATTAAAGAGAAAATTGATATAAATAACATTATACTTTGCTCAATAGTTCCAGAAGTAATGAACGTACAGCTACACGGGCAATCTCAACAGTTCTTTCATCACTAGTGTTTTCTGTGGAACATACTTGAGTGGTGTCTTCACTGATCGGACCTAGATGACTGAGATCTCGGGTTCGACTCTTGCGAGATGTAGGAAGGCGAAGCTGACGCCGGCGTTTAGGCTGGACTGCTACTGATGTAGTAGGTGCTGGCGATGTAGCACCCATCTGGGTACAGGCAGTTGATGTCTGTACTGGCGAAGTCTGGCCACATGCAGATGCTGGTGGTGACCGAATAACTGGTAGGTTGAATGCATGTGCGAAAACCTCTTCAGGTGTTGCAGGGAGAACTGTATCGTCTCTCATCATATTCACACTACAATGTCCATAGCCCAGGCAGTTGATAACTTTTAGAGGTGTATCTTGAGGTCCTGGGTTTAAAACCTGTTTCACGTGAAACACAGCGTCACATCTCTCCGAAAAATGTTTTAAAACCCCGTCGATAGACTCACTGTAATCAACAGTACCTAGACCGGGCGTTACACTGGAGTATATCATGTTCGGTTGAAAGTTAGACATCTTGGTTAACTACTTCTGCTGTAGGTCCTTACACCACCACAGTTTCAGCTCGACTGCCATCGCACGAGGCGAGGGTCGTATCACTTGGATACAACATTCCAACACGGTGATCAACCATCCAAGCCCTAAGCATGCTCGCATTGTGTCTTGAGATCGGACCTGGACATGTATTATTGCACGTGTACAATTTATTTAATTCTTTCAATGATGGACAGTCATATTCTGCTTGTACATCTAATATTAGCACATGATGCTTACAATAGTTAGTTAGCCACCGTTTCTGCTCTATTCCTACAACCAATACAGGTCCGGTGAAATGACTTGCCAATATGTTGGGTATTGAAGCATAAGAAAGAGTCCGTGTTCCCAATGTAAACCATGAAAATTTCTAGTGAGCCAAGCATTTGTTTTTTGATGCTTCCTGGTGAGATATCGCCATTCAAATGGAGGTTGAAAGTTACGTGTTATTACATTTCCTTCTTCATCTGCAATGCTAAGTTCCTTGATAATAAACCCATACTGACTAGAGAAGCCTTGGAGGTTTACACATTTCGTCATGGAGGTCGAGACGAGACTAAGCCGGTAATGTACTGTCAGGTCTTAGATAATGGACGACACAATCTACCTTGTTGCAGGATGTCTCGATTATGTCCGGAGCCTCCTCGTCACAATCACTGGCCCAGTGATGACCGAAGTTGCAGACCTCTAGTTGAAGTAACCATCCTCGGTGACGTAGTGCACACGGCAGAATCCTGGAGTTACTTCCGCGTACTTTGCAGTTGGATCGAACAGCATTTGCTTGAATTTGTAGCAGCAGCTCTATACCCACACGACTATGTGTTTACTGCTGTGTCTAGGGTGTTGACCTCAATTTATACCGCTAGGACCCCCCTCCAGTCCAGTCACGTGTACCGTTGCTTCCGTTGTTGTCCCCCCGCCTTGCTGGCGGCCTCCAACATTCGAACGAGGTGATCAACCATCCAAGCCCTAAGCATGCTCGCATTGTGTCTTGAGATCGGGCCTGGACATCCAAGTTACATAGAGTATAATATACTCTGAAATACATAATAAAGAGAAAATTGATATAAATAACATTATACTTTGCTTAATAGTTCCAGAAGTAATGAACGCACTGCTTGACCAGTGACAGGTGTAACTAAATATTAAATATATTTTATATTTTATTTTCCATTACCTTTCGTGGAATTTATTAATCATTCACTCTACGAAAAACAACTCAAGACAATATACCCGACCATCGAATTAAATACAGTACCGCTATGCCTTACATGAAAGTCTAATTATTCGATAATCTGAATAACCTATAAATCATTCATGTACAAAGCCACACATACAGGCCAATTGTCTATGGACCATGAGACCAAGTCATGACAATATCAGACGTATAGGTTAGAATTTTCAGAACCGCAGGACCTTCTTCGTCTTTAGATAATTACAGTCATTTAGACCATCATGAAATCTTAATACATACTAAAGGACCAAGCAACCTTGAAAAATATTTTAGTAACACCAAGAGGTTTTGAACTAGTAAATATTCAGTCACTACATATTTTACTATGCGCAATCAACAAAAAGGAAGCACCATCAACGAAAAGGCAGCACATTTGTAAACACCATCAACAAAAAGGAAGCACAATCGGAAGCACATTCATAGAAAAGGAAGCACAATCGGAAGCACAATCACAAAAAGGAAGCACATTTGGAAGCACAATCACAAAAAGGAAGCACATTTGGAAGCACAATCCACAAAAAGGAAGCACATTTAGAAGCACATTCAACGAAAAAGGAAGCACAATCATAGAAACAACGCACAATCGGAAGCACAATCAACAAAAAGGAAGCACAATCGGAAGCACATTCATAGAAAAGGAAGCACAATCGGAAGCACATTCATAGAAAAGGAAGCACAATCGGAAGCACAATCACAAAAAGGAAGCACATTTGGAAGCACAATCACAAAAAGGAAGCACATTTGGAAGCACAATCCACAAAAAGGAAGCACATTTGGAAGCACATTCAACGAAAAAGGAAGCACAATCAACAAAAAGGAAGCACATTTTGGAAGCACCATCAACAAAAAGGAAGCACATTTTGGAAGCACAATCACAAAAAGGAAGCACATTTGGAAGCACAATCCACAAAAAGGAAGCACATTTGGAAGCACATTCAACGAAAAAGGAAGCACAATCATAGAAACAACGCACAATCGGAAGCACAATCCACAAAAAGGAAGCACATTTGGAAGCACATTCAACGAAAAAGGAAGCACAATCATAGAAACAACGCACAATCGGAAGCACAATCAACAAAAAGGAAGCACATTTTGGAAGCACCATCAACAAAAAGGAAGCACATTTTGGAAGCACCATCAAAAAGGCAGCACATTTTGGAAGCACAATCAAAAAAGGCATCACATTTGGAAGCACATATACGACAAAAAGAAGGAAGCACATTTTGGAAGCACCATCAAAAGGCAGCACATTTGGTAACACAAGTTACGAGAACTAAGTCTTAGTTAGAAATCAGAATGCAAGAAATAAAAACATTAAATTTTTACTTTTAATATTTAATTTATTTCTTAAGATTATACAAATAGAAGTAAAATAAGCCATTATTGTATGTAGCCAGCTTTCCTCAGTTCTTCGAGTATGAAGGATATTTCTTTTATGCACGAATAGTTTCCTGCACAAAGCGAGCCATGTAGAAGTCTTAGCCGGTCAACCAATAAGTTTGGATCTTTCCACGATGTGTAATCAATCTCTTCTACCACCATCTCACTTGCTTGTTTATTATAAATACTTTTAATATCACAATCGTCCCAGTGATCATAATAAGCGTTATCAGATTTATTTATTTTAACACGTCGTTTCCATCGTTTCGGTCTCAGGACACCGTTACATTCTTCGATCTTGTCAGCGTTAGGTGCTTCATCACAGTCTATGCTTTTGTCAACAGCCTCAGAGTCACTGTAACAATCACTGTAGAAGGCATCCTCTTCACCCAGATTACCATATGAATTCGATATCGATGATGTCGAAGTGCCATTATCGTCTTCATGCTTCCTTTTTAGGAGTCCATCATCATTTTTACAAAGTAAGAAAGATCTACTTGAATTCGGCTGGAATGTATTCTCACTTTTCACGTTAAGGATTCTTCCATTGTCTTCATTCTTCCATAAATCATCATCGTCCTTCAATTTAAGTTCTTCGTCGAGATCGGAAGAGCCACGAACAAAATCTCTCTCAAGACAAGGAAAATTATTGCCGTAATGCACATCACTATTCCTTAGTCTAGTAGATCCATCGTTGTACTCTGGCTTGTAAGCAGGCTTAACGTTACAAGTTCTGTCATGTCTTTTTAAGCTCTCTCTCCGCGTAAACGACTTGCTACATCGAACGCAACTTATCATATTGCGTAGTGGATTTTTAACACAGTCATTCTTCTGGTGTTGTCTTCCATTCTTACTCAAGATAAATTCTTTGCTGCAAAACTTACACCTGTGTCCTTTCGATACAGCGACAGACACCGAATCAGGATTCATATTAGTTACTGTGACTAATGTTAGATACAAACAGACAGTTTTCCAATTGGAACCATTACTTAAATATAATTTTTTAAATATTTCTTAAGCGAGAGTTATCTCATGCAAAGGTACTTGTTGTAAGTAGTTCTGCTTTTCAACAACAGATGACACCACGTATTGCTTGCAGGTAAATATTATTTCTTTCTTTCATGCGGGATGCAGGATTCTCACTAACGATCGCAATACAGGGATGGCATCGCTAGACTCCAAGGAGAAGGTAGTTTGTTCATCCAGTTAGTGTTTCTCAAATTTCTCAGGGTATATATTATTATTTGACTTAATAATGATTTTTTTTAAATTCCACCTAATAAAAATAAAATAGAAGCACTCATAGAAAACCATCAGGGATGATGTCGTTTATAAACATCATAAATTAACATTTTTTTTTAAAAAAGTCCAAATTTAATCATGCTTAACGTATAATTATCCTTGTCAACATAATCATCATCGTCATCTTCATCATCATCATCATCTTCGTCATCATCGCATGAAGACGATAATGGCACTTCGACATCATCGATATCGAATTCATATGGTAATCTGGGTGAAGAGGATGCCTTCTACAGTGATTGTTACAGTGACTCTGAGGCTGTTGACAAAAGCATAGACTGTGATGAAGCACCTAACGCTGACAAGATCGAAGAATGTAACGGTGTCCTGAGACCGAAACGATGGAAACGACGTGTTAAAATAAATAAATCTGATAACGCTTATTATGATCACTGGGACGATTGTGATATTAAAAGTATTTATAATAAACAAGCAAGTGAGATGGTGGTAGAAGAGATTGATTACACATCGTGGAAAGATCCAAACTTATTGGTTGACCGGCTAAGACTTCTACATGGCTCGCTTTGTGCAGGAAACTATTCGTGCATAAAAGAAATATCCTTCATACTCGAAGAACTGAGGAAAGCTGGCTACATACAATAATGGCTTATTTTACTTCTATTTGTATAATCTTAAGAAATAAATTAAATATTAAAAGTAAAAATTTAATGTTTTTATTTCTTGCATTCTGATTTCTAACTAAGACTTAGTTCTCGTAACTTGTGTTACCAAATGTGCTGCCTTTTGATGGTGCTTCCAAAATGTGCTTCCTTCTTTTTGTCGTATATGTGCTTCCAAATGTGCTGCCTTTTTTGATTGTGCTTCCAAAATGTGCTGCCTTTTTGATGGTGCTTCCAAAATGTGCTTCCTTTTTCGTTGAATGTGCTTCCAAATGTGCTTCCTTTTTGTGGATTGTGCTTCCGATTGTGCGTTGTTTCTATGATTGTGCTTCCTTTTTCGTTGAATGTGCTTCCAAATGTGCTTCCTTTTTGTGGATTGTGCTTCCAAATGTGCTTCCTTTTTGTGATTGTGCTTCCAAAATGTGCTTCCTTTTTGTTGATGGTGCTTCCAAAATGTGCTTCCTTTTTGTTGATTGTGCTTCCTTTTTCGTTGAATGTGCTTCCAAATGTGCTTCCTTTTTGTGGATTGTGCTTCCAAATGTGCTTCCTTTTTGTGATTGTGCTTCCAAATGTGCTTCCTTTTTGTGATTGTGCTTCCGATTGTGCTTCCTTTTCTATGAATGTGCTTCCGATTGTGCTTCCTTTTCTATGAATGTGCTTCCGATTGTGCTTCCTTTTTGTTGATTGTGCTTCCGATTGTGCGTTGTTTCTATGATTGTGCTTCCTTTTTCGTTGAATGTGCTTCTAAATGTGCTTCCTTTTTGTGGATTGTGCTTCCAAATGTGCTTCCTTTTTGTGATTGTGCTTCCAAATGTGCTTCCTTTTTGTGATTGTGCTTCCGATTGTGCTTCCTTTTCTATGAATGTGCTTCCGATTGTGCTTCCTTTTTGTTGATGGTGTTTACAAATGTGCTGCCTTTTCGTTGATGGTGCTTCCTTTTTGTTGATTGCGCATAGTAAAATATGTAGTGACTGAATATTTACTAGTTCAAAACCTCTTGGTGTTACTAAAATATTTTTCAAGGTTGCTTGGTCCTTTAGTATGTATTAAGATTTCATGATGGTCTAAATGACTGTAATTATCTAAAGACGAAGAAGGTCCTGCAGTTCTGAAAATTCTAACCTATACGTCTGATATTGTCATGACTTGGTCTCATGGTCCATAGACAATTGGCCTGTATGTGTGGCTTTGTACATGAATGATTTATAGGTTATTCAGATTATCGAATAATTAGACTTTCATGTAAGGCATAGCGGTACTGTATTTAATTCGATGGTCGGGTATATTGTCTTGAGTTGTTTTTCGTAGAGTGAATGATTAATAAATTCCACGAAAGGTAATGGAAAATAAAATATAAAATATATTTAATATTTAGTTACACCTGTCACTGGTCAAGCAGTGCGTTCATTACTTCTGGAACTATTAAGCAAAGTATAATGTTATTTATATCAATTTTCTCTTTATTATGTATTTCAGAGTATATTATACTCTATGTAACTTGGATGTCCAGGCCCGATCTCAAGACACAATGCGAGCATGCTTAGGGCTTGGATGGTTGATCACCTCGTTCGAATGTTGGAGGCCGCCAGCAAGGCGGGGGGACAACAACGGAAGCAACGGTACACGTGACTGGACTGGAGGGGGGTCCTAGCGGTATAAATTGAGGTCAACACCCTAGACACAGCAGTCAACACATAGTCGTGTGGGTATAGAGCTGCTGCTACAAATTCAAGCAAATGCTGTTCGATCCAACTGCAAAGTACGCGGAAGTAACTCCAGGATTCTGCCGTGTGCACTACGTCACCGAGGATGGTTACTTCAACTAGAGGTCTGCAACTTCGGTCATCACTGGGCCAGTGATTGTGACGAGGAGGCTCCGGACATAATCGAGACATCCTGCAACAAGGTAGATTGTGTCGTCCATTATCTAAGACCTGACAGTACATTACCGGCTTAGTCTCGTCTCGACCTCCATGACGAAATGTGTAAACCTCCAAGGCTTCTCTAGTCAGTATGGGTTTATTATCAAGGAACTTAGCATTGCAGATGAAGAAGGAAATGTAATAACACGTAACTTTCAACCTCCATTTGAATGGCGATATCTCACCAGGAAGCATCAAAAAACAAATGCTTGGCTCACTAGAAATTTTCATGGTTTACATTGGGAACACGGACTCTTTCTTATGCTTCAATACCCAACATATTGGCAAGTCATTTCACCGGACCTGTATTGGTTGTAGGAATAGAGCAGAAACGGTGGCTAACTAACTATTGTAAGCATCATGTGCTAATATTAGATGTACAAGCAGAATATGACTGTCCATCATTGAAAGAATTAAATAAATTGTACACGTGCAATAATACATGTCCAGGTCCGATCTCAAGACACAATGCGAGCATGCTTAGGGCTTGGATGGTTGATCACCGTGTTGGAATGTTGTATCCAAGTGATACGACCCTCGCCTCGTGCGATGGCAGTCGAGCTGAAACTGTGGTGGTGTAAGGACCTACAGCAGAAGTAGTTAACCAAGATGTCTAACTTTCAACCGAACATGATATACTCCAGTGTAACGCCCGGTCTAGGTACTGTTGATTACAGTGAGTCTATCGACGGGGTTTTAAAACATTTTTCGGAGAGATGTGACGCTGTGTTTCACGTGAAACAGGTTTTAAACCCAGGACCTCAAGATACACCTCTAAAAGTTATCAACTGCCTGGGCTATGGACATTGTAGTGTGAATATGATGAGAGACGATACAGTTCTCCCTGCAACACCTGAAGAGGTTTTCGCACATGCATTCAACCTACCAGTTATTCGGTCACCACCAGCATCTGCATGTGGCCAGACTTCGCCAGTACAGACATCAACTGCCTGTACCCAGATGGGTGCTACATCGCCAGCACCTACTACATCAGTAGCAGTCCAGCCTAAACGCCGGCGTCAGCTTCGCCTTCCTACATCTCGCAAGAGTCGAACCCGAGATCTCAGTCATCTAGGTCCGATCAGTGAAGACACCACTCAAGTATGTTCCACAGAAAACACTAGTGATGAAAGAACTGTTGAGATTGCCCGTGTAGCTGTACGTTCATTACTTCTGGAACTATTGAGCAAAGTATAATGTTATTTATATCAATTTTCTCTTTAATATGTATTTCAGAGTTTATTATACTCTATGTAACTTGTAGTTATGCTTAATATTTAGGTATTGGGTCTCGAGTTAATGTTGCCTTTGTCACTATGATGTGTAGTGTGTGAATATTATGTGATTTTATTACTCGTTATTTACTTCTTTTAAATCATCAATTGTTCTTACCCCTTGCTGTTTGTAATAAGATTTAAATAAATATGTGTTTAACATTTACGTTGTTTGCTTTAATTTCAAAACATTTAATTGCCGCTATTATTGAATTGTAACTATAAGTTATTAGTCTCCTCAGCTAGAGTGATTGCTTTAATACATAAATTCTAACACTACCTTCGAGATGTCTTCCGCCACTACGAGAAGAAGAGAGAGTCTCTACACAACACCAATATTTTATAAATACTCTATCATATTTAATAAACATACATTATTAATTAATAATAATATGGCTACAGGTTCCAAACTTATCCCGACTTGTCTAGACTGACTACATAACACTTGGCGCCATCCGGCAGTAACTTTAAGAATTAAAGATGGCGACGGTGGCGCGCTCCGGCGGTAACTTTAAGAATTAAAGATGGCGATGGTGGCACACTCTGGTAGCAACACTAGGAACTAAAGATGGCGATGGTGGCGTCATCTGGTATCGATTGTATGAACTAAAATATGGCGACGGTGGCGCCATCTACCAGTCAACTTGAGAACCAAGATGGCGGTGCCTCTGGCAACTAATTTTTGAATTTGGCGCGCGATACTAGCGACATCTACCAGCCAACTTGAGAACCAAGATGGCGGCGTCTCTGGCAACTAATTTTTGAATTTGGCGCGCGATACTAGCGACATCTACCAGCCAACTTGAAAACCAAGATGGCGGCGCCTCTGGCAACTAATTTTTGAATTTGGCGCGCGATACTAGCGACATCTACCAGCCAACTTGAGAACCAAGATGGCGGCGCCTCTGGCAACTAATTTTTTGAATTTAGCGCCATCTGGTAGTCTGTGCTGGAATTAAAGATGGCGGCTGTATAATAATTTTAATTTCAAATGTGGCGCCTTAGGTATGCATTAAGGAAGGCAAAAACACCCTCCCCCCATTTATCATAAACTTGCCGTCAGTACGTAGCATATATAGATTATTTATTCCACCATATCCCAATTGGTCTCGTGGTCTAGTGGTCAAGGCGTCCGCCTCGTAACCACGACATCCTGGACGTTTTCACGTCCCATGGATCGAATCCCAGCCTCGGCACTGAAAATATTTTAGTTAAAGAAAAAGATAAAATAATCCCTGCTGCTATCTGGTGGCGACCAACAGAACTATATGACGTCACAAGATGGCTGCCTCCAGCAGACGAAAACAAGATGGCGGCCACCAGCAGACGAAAACAAGATGGCGGTCACCAGCAGACGAAACAAGATGGCGGCTGATGATTACATCGAATTTCGAAAAGTTGAAGTTCGAAAAAAAAAAATTCGAATCCAAGATGGCGGCCGTGACGAAAAGTGCAACGGTGACGTCACGATTCGAAGTTGGTGGAAATTTCTAGAAATACAAAATGGCGGATGGATTAGCATGGATTAGCATGGATTAACATATGGATTAGCATAGATTGGCATATGGATTAGCATAGATTGGCATACGAATTAGCATAGATTGGCATACGAATTGGCATAGATTGGCATACGGATTAGCATAGATTGGCATATGGATTGGCATAGATTGGCAAGGATTAGCATAGATTAGCATAGATTAGCATACGGATTAGCATGGATTAGCATACGGATTAGCATGGATTAGCATACGGATTAGATGACGTCATCCAAGATGGCCGCCGGATCCTGGATCCTGCGCCTGTCCCAGAACCGGTATTTTCCTACTACTATATATATATAGATATATAGACAAGCTGCAGTACCCGACGTTGCCCGGGCTGAACACAGGGTGAATGGGACCTTTTTTGAAATAAGATGTAGATAGTAATTGTTTTCTTAATTTGAATGTCAAGTGTGCAAAATAATTTATATCACTTTCAGATCCCGACAGACGTTTTGCCAGTGCATAGTTATTTACCTGTATATATCTCAAAATTGGTAGTCTGTATGTAATCTAGACTCTATAAAGCACAATAGACAAAAAGCTGAAAAATAAGAAACATACTAATATTGAAAAGAAAAACCATATCACTGATAGTAGAAACGCAGTTTACATCAACATAGAGACCAAAAGACATGTATATTACTAGAACATCCATTTCAATAAATAAATCAATTTTCGTTTTTTTTTTACATCATAGTATACACAAAATAAACAACTACATATAACAGTTCTTCGAAATTCACTGTAAACAATATTTTAAAAGGTATGTCTCCACAGAACATAAAATATAAACTTCAAATAAAATTAGAAGCTTATATAAAACTCATGAACAGTTACTTCCAAAAATATTTTTTTCTCTCGTTTAACTTAATGTTTTCGATGTTAGAACAAATTTGAACACAACAGAAAATTTTATGGCTAATCGTCCAGAGTTTCAAAGAACAAAAATATCTTACTTCAATTATATTTACATTCATTTATCCCTTGCTGTTTCCAGCTCAGTTTTTAACGTCTTGATTGCTGTTTCTCTACCAAGCTTTTTCAGCTTACAAAATGTAGTCTGGTTCTCTAATGGCGCTGCCTATGCTTTGATTTGGCACCACTACCTCAGGCAGTAAACACCTACGATAAAATCTAGTCAGTTTCGGCAACATTTCTGTTTTCCACATGAGCTTATCTCTTTCTGCTCTTTCTACGTGTAAATTCTGACGAACGCCAGACATTACTGTGAAGTAACAATATTCGCGCTTTGTTAAAGTCCTTTGCAGCTGATAAAAATAAAGGTGTGAACGTTTAAGTATTAAACTTCCATCGTCATTCACACGTAGAAAAAACTTTCTTTTTCTTATTGCAGATTCTTGGAGCCCTTGGTCAACTACAAAAGGCACACACTTGATTTCAACAATCGCATTTTCTTCGACCACAAGTCCGTCGGGGCTAGCACTCAAATCTCCCTATTATAGATCCAAAAATAAATCACATTTCTGTACAACTAATCCGGTTTGTGCTTGAAACCTCTGAATGGCAATATGCTCATTGCGACGACCGTATTCCATTGCCAGTGTCGAAAACGGGGGCTTGTTAAGTAGGTAACTGTTTAACAAGATTTGAACAGGACGTAGATTCTTTCCGGCGACAAACAACGCCAAAATGACTGGCTTTTAACCGCACACGTCTCATTTTGTGCCATAGCTCACAATCAGCTTGCATTTTTGTTCGTTCTACGATATTATTTCTTTCTTCCAAAGTGACTTGCAGTGATGGATGCAATCAACATTAATTACATAAGTTGTTTTGCCACAGAAATGATACTCCTAAATATACTAACATTGTGCACCTGTTAGATGTTAGACATGCAATTATAACATGACGTTAATAATATACATTTTGATACTATTCATTACTGTCAAATAAAACTATATAAACGTTAATTATATAACGTTTTTCAGTCACATTGTAGCAAATATAAGACGTGTGTATAATCACAATGGCAGTCCATCGGTGAGTGGGCAAAGTCGTCACCAAAACTCAGAAAATCTAATTTAGTACTACTTTTAATGTAAATAGATTCTTACATTAAGTGAATTGTTAATAAAAAGTTTGTTTTACGTATACGTCTAAAAAAATATATACACATGGTAAAATTTTAAAATGGAATAACATAAAGAATATTTTACAGAAATATTTCTGGATTGTTTTCTCAGTTTCTGTTTTATAATCTTTTGTCGCTGGCAAATAAGTGCCAGCACGTGAAATTGACAGTAAAGATTACAAAAAATTGTATAGACATAAAATTGCATCCTAATAAAAATGGTATTTATAGCTGCATATAAAAATCAAAATTGTCCCGTATGCATCCGCACTTTTACGGTTAACATTGTCACTAGCACACAAGTGTAATGTATCATTAATAAATTTTCAATATATAGGCATATAGAAATTATTTTTAAGCATAAAAGAAAACCTTAAATCCGTTTGAAATGTGTTTAGAGCAAATATTTTTTTTTTCAACTGTTAATAATGTAAAAAATGAATTTCCAGGACAGTCAGTTTTCAACCTTATTTTAAAAGTTTTACAGTAGGTCACACATAAATGTCTCATATACATGTATGCATAAAAATAAATATAACACTCAATGTACATAGGTACCTTTTTTATTTTTAGCATACGTGCCAGAAGCATTTTCTTTTTTGCGGATTTCTTTCGCTTTGTTTGTTTGTTTGTTTGTTTATCGTCTTTATTGGTGGCGAAGTTAAGGCGGTACGCCTTCTCTTACACTTAACCACTTTTCTGCAATTACATCAAAGATTTGAATATTAAAACTAAGCATGATATAGACTAAATATTAAGAGAACAAATTAAAATTTTAACTTAATGTTCAAATATTAACTATTACAAAAGATTCAACCATAACTAATTATAAAGTAATTAAAAACTAAGCATAGACATACATAAAAAGGAAAGTAATTAAACATACAGCAAAATATCAAAACCGAAAAAAAAAAAGAAAAAAAAACATTTGACAATTTATTGTGGCCGTTTCTTGAGGAATTTTGTGCTGCCCATAATCGCACACTGCGTACCAAGACTTGATAAAACTTCGTTGAATAAGTCACACGTAGTCGAGCGTTCCGAACACTAATACTACACAAGAGAGAATGAGTGACCTCGGTGAGACGCTGGCGTCACACACCTTTCCCCATCCCTTCCCATCATGCTCGGTAGCCGAGGGCGCAGCTAGCCACGGACCTCGACGACATCAAATTTTTTTCTTAAAAAAAAGTCTAATTGACAGAATGTGAGTGTCGCTAGATTTTTTTATCTACACGGCTCTACCAAAAATATCAAAGTTTGAAACAAATGTAATCGTTTGTGCGTCTTCAGAAACATTTGAATTTTCAGGAGCAGCCTAAATCTATATATAGCAAAAACTATTCTGTGTTATTTTTAAAACTCGCTATTAAAATAAAATTTTATCAAGTGTGTGTAGATATTCAGATAGGAATTTGAGATCTCTTGTCATAATAAATGTGAAGTTAAAAAAATTAATAAGCACTTGGTTTAGACAGGATTGTTTCGAAGAAGCCTCGGTGTGCATAACAGTGTGACATAAAATCATCCTAAATTATATATGAAAAAACGACCACAGAAAAAACTATTTAAAGTAATGTACAAATTTAATTTGTGAAGACGAACTGCGTAAGCACAATTTTTATTATTTTTAATGCATGACCATCATGCTATCAGTTTTTGTTTTTATATGCTGTCCTGTAAAGAGTTGAACACTAACCACTGAAGTTGTAAATGCAGAACTGTCACTACCTCGCGCGCAAGGCGTGTTCGTCTCCCTGGCTCACAGTCGCGAGGGGTGGGTGACCTTCCAGGAAGGAGCTGACAACACGGCAGCCTGTCTCCGCCACCTCGCGCGTCATCCTCTCCCCCTGCCACCCCTCGACCAAAACCACGTGCTGGGCCAACACCCCTGGATACAAGCTTTCTAAACGGAGGGAGGCGTGTGACGTCAGCAGGAGTGGTCCTAGCCTGCCCCGGCCGGCAAGGGTCGAGCCTAGCGCGCGCACGTGTTCCTTCCCTTCTGTAGCTTGCCAGAGGTCAGTTTTTGTACAGATTTCGTGCTGAGCGGTCAGTTCACATGCTGGTTCACTGCTTTGTTACTCGATGTCGGATTTTGCTGCAATTCGAACCGAGGTATCACTTAACATTCCGTATAGTCGTTGTGTCGGGATGTGGATTTCTTATGTGATTTGGAACTGAGAGATCAGTTAACATGCCGTATCGCTGTTGTGTTACCGAATGTAACGAACTATAAAACAAAAGCATTTATAACCAAAGAGAAAAAATAAATATAATACAGTAAAGAAAAGGCCTATTAGAATTATATTTGAAATTTCCTGCAAGAAGCATTAAATTTACAAGTCACTAATACTCACGCTATATATAAACATGTATACTTACATACATACATATACATCCACTTTCAAATGTATAATGCTATTGATATTTAAACTACCATATATATTGGAGAAGGTAATATTTAAATGTGTTATGCATGAATGTTAAATTATGAATTCTTTAAAAATACTTGAAAACATTTCAAGGAGCAATTTTCTCTTAAAAAATAAAAATGCATCATTTAAGGAATTTAGAGGGAAAAAAAACATTTTTAATTCGATTACATCTTTGTTTCATGTATAGAATGTTAGATGGTCATATCTTCTGTATGGGCCTTTTTGTAGATAAACATGAGAATTCTGATGCATAGTGTAAGAGAAAACGATTTTTTATTTGTTTGTTAATTTTACAAATTAATACAGGTTAACATAAATTGTATTTAAATTTACATTTTTTCGGTAACTCTGATAACTAAAGCTCATTTTGGTTCAAAATTAATATGTCTATTTATTCGTGAGACCATGAACTAATTACGTTGGTACATATTTTTTAGTTATAGCTTCATAAACATTACTAAAAGTTGCGTAGTATTATTTTTTCGTATTATTTTGAAATAAAATTAACGAATATTAATTCTCATTACTAAAATTATATGCGCAGAAATTGTTTTGATTTCTTAATAACATTGGATTTAAGTGGTTTCAAATGCATAAAACTATCGCTAAGACTGTCAAATTTAACTTGCTCTTTCCCCACAATGCCAGTAAAATAAACGAGCATGCTTAGTCAATGATACCACTGCTTGGTATCAAATAAAATTTATAGTATTTTATACTTACTGATTAATAGGTTTCTCGGATGTATATTTCAATTACGTGGTTTAATACTGAATAATCTTATAAAACACTATTCAAACGTCAGAAAATTACTTACACTTCCTCTTTATATTGGCAGAAAAATGTTTACTGTTAAACTTCATAATAAACGTAGGATAAGAAAGATTGCTAAATAACTATATTTTCTATGTAAACGCAATTAACTGACCCTGAAATCTTAATAAAGGTCAAACCTACACCAATAAATGAAAAATATTATACACTATAAACCAAATTTGTATTTGCTCAACTGGTCTTGTTAAAATGAATGCATTGTTTCAAATAATTATTTTCTTTATTTTAAGGTGTGCGAGTTGCATTTCTAGTCAGACTACATACTGAAGGAAACAAACTGTTTTGATTCTAGAACTGGCAAACATCTGACTGCTCCACTGGCACACCCAAGATTATGTGATGATGCCGTTCCAGAAATATTTCCCAACTGCCCTTCTTATTTGTCAGCACCTAGTCATAGTCAAGAAAGCCCTGAAATAAAAATAATTTTTTGCAACAGGAGTTAGCACATGTTCAATTAAACTCAAATTTTTGTTATTTCATTTTTTGAACAGTCTGTCCACCTGGAATTTGAAAACATACATTTTAATTATTTCCCTGTAACTTGAAATTCTCAATTTGTGTATTCCATTACACCTCATGCCCATAAGATTCTTTTAGGAACCCAGGAAGAAATAATTTTGCCTCATTTTTACACAAAAAAAAATTGCCCGTTCAACAATAATAACAAATAAAATTTTAATTTCTTGAAACACTACAAAGTAAGTATCAGTTACATACGAGAGAAGAGTACTTTTTCTCTGGTTGACTAAATTCACTTGAAACCGTATTATGACTACAAAGTGCACTTGTTTTTATGGTCATTATAGCCTTTTATCGTCGGATGAAGATGATGTTTACATTTAACCATTAAAACCAATTACTGCTGAAATATACTAATCACTATATCTTACTCTGCTGGTATTTATTGTAACAATATACTGTGAATGATGTTCAAAGTTTGTTCTGTAACAGGAAAACTGTCTTCAGCAATTATGAAATCTAATAAAGTTACGTCTTGTTATAATATCGTTTATTATGTGTAGGTATGTTTTTATGTTATGTAGCTATATTCAGTCATAAACTGAAAGTCCATTTGGATCTTTTTTTCGTAACCTAACTAAAACTAAGCGTATTTGTTTGGGAGGCGTCTGGGTTAGGTAAGACTATAAGTGCGTTCTAAAATAATTCCAGTGGTAATTATTTTGCTTTATAAACATATTGTCATCATAAGTTTAAAAACATCCAAAACAGTTTATGGATAATAAATGGAATGACAGAATTTTTTTTTAATTACTTCAGCAGAGTTCGTTTGTTTCGATGAGCTTAGTCAAACTGAACTAGCTTCTTGATAAGAACCTAAAATTCATTAAAATAAAGAAAATATAGTTTGCTTCGGTGGCCTGCTGTCGTGATAAAACAGTCTATAACTGTGTTTATTAACGAAACTAGCACTGCTGTGAGTAGAAACGTTTTTACAAAACATCCAAAGTATATTTTAAAAGCGCACGTTAGAAAATGTAATAAATAAAAAAATGACTATGTCTATAAACTTTAAGTCAATTTCTTAAAACCGTATTATAACACTCTGATACGTTTTTGTAATGGTTATCTTAGCCACGCATTTTCATTCTTAAAAATATCAGTTTTAATTACATTATACGATTAAATTTTAAATGATTGACGAATACGCATTAATGAAATGTGTCTAATACTATATTAGACAAGCTAAGATTATGTGTGTCGAAGATTTCCTCTTCGAGAAATTACTGATTTTGTACTCCGGATTTAAATCGCATGACTTAACTAGTTAAATTTTAATCCACAATTACTTTTAATTAATGTTATATGAGATGTCCATACAGTGAGACAGAATTATAAGATTATAAAAGTAATAAAATAACAGCGAAAAGCAGCTAAAACGCTGTGAAACAGGCGCGCCGTAGAGCGGAGTGAGGGACCACTCTTGATGACGTCACGCGCTTGAAAGCAGGCCTTGTGTCCAGAGGGTGTTGGCTGGGCCTCTCGGCCTCAATGTTTCCATTACAAATAACCATGCTGTCAGGGGCGCAACAACAGGGGGGGGGGGGGAAGGGTATTTTGCCCCCCCCCCCCCCTTCTGAAATCTTGAAGTGGGGGCAAATGGGGGCAAAGAAAGTGCTGTGTAATCAATTTTTAGATAATAAAACTGCTTAAATAGCACCATTTTCCACCTAAAATAAAAATTTTCCCGGGGGAGGACCCCCGGACCCCCAGCTTCAATACGGGGGATAGATGATTCTTTATAAAAAGGTATATTGCCCACCCTTTGGAAATTTAGTTGTTGCGCCCCTACATGCTGTGTCTTTGTTTTTAGAGATAGAGTATCAGTCCCGCTGACTTTTTTTTAAAGAATTCAACTCAGTCAAGGGTGCAGTACAGCTGTTTAAGCGATTTAATTAATAGCCTGAAAACTATGATACTTCGAATATTATATCACATGATATCACCATCTTTAAATAAAAAATTAAAACTTTTGAAGCCATAGCACTGTTAAAGGTCTTCAAAATCTACAACAATGTTTTTGTTTGACGCTATTATCACAAAAATTGTGGAAATCGCGCAATAATTTGTTTTGCATGTAAATGCCTATCCCGCGGCCGGAGTGAATTTTGTTGAAGCCCGGCCTTACTCGCGGACAATATATCACTCTGGGTTCAGCCTGGCAAACGTTGGGTACTGCAGCTAGTATTATATATAAACCATATGGACATTAATTATATTCTATTTAAACTCCATTTAAAAATAGTTACAGGTAAAGGTGTATGTGACTGCGTACAGTGAAGTTAGCGTAAGAATTAGTGTGTAGATAATTTTTAAAAGTTGTAATATGTTCACATTTCCCGTAATAGACGCTTGGGCATGAGTTTTAGGCCCTTGACAACGTTAATTTGACCGCTGGGCGGAAGGATACCAAACAAGATAAATAATATGATAGCACAGTGGTAGAATCGACTATGCTTAATAACATACTGAAAGTTTGCCGCTGTAGACCTTGTGCGTATCACCGAAAATTTGCAGTTAAGCCCTAGATGACAGCGACTGACAGCAGTTCATTAAAATGCTTTCCATTTACGCACTCTTTACCGTAGACTCTCGATAGCTTTATGAAAATAATCTTAAAACACTACTACACACATTTATAATGAATGAAGTTCTAAGTGTTAATATAAAAGGTAAGAAAAAAATTGTTTCATTAATGAAATAAGTTTTTTTTACATCAGTCAAGGAAATAAAAATATTATTCACTTAAAAATAAAGGGTGCAACGTGCGCTTCGGCATTCAGAGGCCCGCCGGCTCCTCCCCTTCCCTCGTTCCCCTTAAAGCCCCATCCCGCACTCCCTTGTGACGTCCGCGTGACGAAGGCGCCTCCTTCCAGGCCTACTGAGTGCGACACTAGCGCCATCTGGATTTTTTATATATAGGGGTGTAATTATTTTGCTCGTTCTGTTCTGTTCCGGGAGCGATCGCCGTAAGGGGTGCTTCGGCGTCGCGCCGTGTTACGCATGGCTACGAGGTGTTCTCTGGTCGGTGTCTTACATTTTTTTTTTTTTTTGATAATTTGTAATTTGCCTTCTGCGTCATGTTTGGTTTGCCTCCTTTTTGGCCTCATAAAGTAATGTTTGCTGGACACCGAATTTGTTTCGTAATTCCTGGTTTGCATTGCCAGTGTGTTTCACCTTGTGCATTTCTTTGAATTTGTTTCTTGCTTTCGACCCATTTCCCGTCGGGGCGTTTGTCGTTTTTTCTCCGCCGCACCTCTCACGTCCGGACAGACAGCATTCTACCTGCTATTACCATGACTTAAATAACGTTAGCACATAACATTTGTATATTGGCTATTTGTATTGCTCATCAGTACCTGTTTACGTAATTCTTGTTATATGTTGCCCCTCTATATTCATATGGGGCTTGATTTAAAGAATAATAAAATTGTGTATTTTTGTATTTCTGATATTTATGCTTATTTCTTTAGGGGTTACACAACACGTCTGGCACTCTGCCTGTCCCTTTACAAGGGCCATAGTTTTTTTTTATGTTTCTTATTGTTAACGTCATTGAGGTAAAGTGAGGTGGATTTCCCCTTCCCCTTCACGATACTTCAAATTCTGCGCAACTCTGCTTGCGGAGTGTTTTTGCTGTTGTGTTTACTGTTTCAGAGCCATGTCTTCGCCGGGGGTTGCCTGGTTATATAAGCTGCACAAGGAGGAACTCATCCAACATTGCGAAGAAAATCAATTAGAGGCTTCGGCGACGGACACCGTGGCGGTGCTTCGCGCGCGCCTCGCTCAGTTCGTGCGTGACTCGTGTGCAGCCATTCCTGAGCCCCGGACACGGCAGTCCCCTCCTGACGTGAGTCCGCCCACGGGCGCTTCCTTTAATCAGAAGCTCTTCTTTGTAGCCTTAAAGCCGCTCCCCGTGTTGGGCGGAAGCGAGCCGCGTGCCGCTTTGGATTTTGTGATCGCCGCGGAGTGATTGTTTAAATTGAATTTGGTTCCTGCTGAGGCTTTCATGAAAGCCCTACTGAGTAAGTGCACTGGCACTTATGTGCAACTTCTTACGCAGGCTATTTCACATGGAGACGATTTCGCGGCGTTTAAAAAACAGTTGGTTCACACTGTTTGTCCGCCCCGTGTTCTCGACGTGTGTAAACGAGAGCTGGTTTTTCGCTTTCAAAAGCCCGATGAATCTGTCACTCAGTTTGTAAATTCTGTTAGTGATTATGCCGATGCTTTGAGTTTGGGAATTCCTGAAGGGGAATTTGTGCAGTTGATCCTAGGTAATCTTGCGCCGGTGGTGCTTCAGAACTGCGCTATGTTGACACCTCCATCTACCCTGAATGCCTTACGTGAGTGGGGCGGTGAGGTAGAAAGCCGTATCGCTGCGGCAAGCAAGTACCGCTCTGAATTTCCCGTGTCTACGCGCGGCGCTGACTCTAAGTCGGCACCTTTCAGTAGAGAATATTTTCCCCCCAGGCATGTCGGCATGACTGACTGTCGGCCTGCTACTTATGCGCGACCACCTGACGGAAGTGCATGTTACGGCGACGCCGCGCCTGTTTTCGAGAGACGCGCCCCAGGGAGTGACGTGTTACGTCATTCGTTCGAAGAGTTGCTCCCGCATGTCGCCTCACGCGCCGGGGTGCGCGCTCATGTGAACGAGTCTCCCGGCGGGCCGGCCCGTCCGCGTGGCCGCCCGACCGGCGGTATCCATGCTTGTGTAAGCGAGCCGCCTGTCGCGCTTGCTAGCCCCCGCGGTGTGTCGAGCGGTGCGGCGCTTACTCGTGTAAGCGAGCCGCCCCTTGCCGCGACCTTGAACTTGGCCGTGAATAACGCAGCCGCGCTCCCCGCTAGGATTGATACTCGCGGCCTTGGCCGATGTGCTAATTGTTGTGTTTTCGGACACGTTACGGCCAAGTGCACTAGTTCTCGAGTTAATGCTGGCGATAGGCGGTGTTTCCGCTGCGGTCAGGCGGGCCATTACCGAGTACAATGTCCGGGAAACCGGCATTGACGACACGCAGGAAGGGTCGTAGTCGTCGTGTTATGCGCAAATCCTTTCCTCAAGCGTTTTTACATTTTCTTCCCTTACTTGTACTGGGTAATTTTTACCCCGCTCTCGTCGATACAGGAGCCACTTGTTCGTGCATCAGTGAGGCATGTTTTGACAGTTTGCTTAGCCAGCATCGTCATTTGAAGCGTTTCGTTGTCAATGAGCCTGATGTAATCATTTCCGTGGCCAATGGCGACATCGTGCGCGCCCGTCGCTCGGTGATTTTACACTTTAAGGTTCACAGATTTTCTTGGAGTTGGAAGTTTATTGTGGTTTCTGGACTTGCGTCTAATTTTGTTTTGGGTCTCGATTTCCTTAGTAACACGCGTTGCGTGTTGGATTTGCATAGACACGAGTTGTCTTTTGGTTTTGCGCCATTTATAAAAATTCAGCTGCGGCACGAAAAACGCGTGCCCATTGTCATGTCCTGTAAGGAACTGACGAGTCACGAATCCGACCAGGCTATCGCTGACTTAGTAAGGGAGTTTCCAGATGTGATAACCCGCAAGATTGGCAGGTGTGATGTACTGCCTTATCGATTCTATGTGAGGGATGAGGTACCCGTTCGTAGCAGATATATAAAAGTGTCACCCCCGAAACTTCAGTTCATGAGAGAAATTATTCAAAAATTGTTGGCTGCCGATGTTATTACCCCATCTACATCCGATTTCAATACCCCAACCTTCTTGGTACCCAAGAAGGACAGTACGGAATGGCGATTAGTTCACAATTTCCAGGAATTGATTCAGAAGATTATTGATGACAGATGGCCATTACCTACAGTGGAGAGTGCTCTACAGCACTTGGGCAAGGCTCGTATATTTTCTGTTATCGACCTTAATCATAGTTTCCAC
The DNA here is from genome assembly GCF_032445375.1 of Bacillus rossius redtenbacheri. Lineage (NCBI taxonomy): Eukaryota > Metazoa > Arthropoda > Insecta > Phasmatodea > Bacillidae > Bacillus > Bacillus rossius. Next base: position 129,385,984 of record NC_086330.1, on the reverse strand, counting down.
CAATGTCTGTTGGACCCAAGTTGCCTTAAATATACTGCCTTTTCAACCCCTTTCGGTCATTACCAGTTTAACAGAATTCCTATGGGCGTCAGTTTTGGCAGCCAGGCCTTGAGCCGCGTGCTTGATCACGTGTTAAGTGATTTCAAATTTCGTTTTGTTTTCAACTACATTGACGACATTATTGTATATAGCAATTCTTTTGAGGAGCACCTTGACCACCTAAGGGAGGTCTTCCTTCGCCTTCGTGCTGCCAAACTTACGGTCAATCCTAAGAAAATTTCCCTTGGCCGAAAGTTCGTGAAGTTTCTGGGCTATGTTATTTCCGAGGGCTCCTTGCTCATGGACCCGGATAAGGTTGCCCCCATTGTCGCCTTCCCCAGACCTAAGAATATCAAGGGTGTGCAACGTTTTTTGGGCATGCTTGGGTATTATTCCCGCTTCATCAAGAATTTTGCTGCCCTTTGTGCCCCCTTAAATGCCCTTCGTAAAAAGGACGTTCCCTTTGTTTGGGGCCCGGAACAGGAAAAGGCGCTCACTACCCTGAAGTCTCGATTGGGCTCTCCTCCCGTTCTGGTCCTGCCTGATTTCAGCAAGCGTTTTGCCCTGTTTGTTGATGCCTCGTCCATTGCTCTAGGAGCTGTTCTCGGACACCTGGAAGAGGGAAAACTCCGGCCAATAGCCTTCGCCAGCCGCTCGTTACTGGAGTCTGAACGAAAGTTAGGTACTTACGAGAAGGAGGCTCTTGCCTGCCTGTTCGGCTTGGAAAAGTTCGAATGTTATCTCGACTGTAGGGAATTCGATCTTTTTACAGATAATCAGGCTTTGAGCTGGCTCTGTAACCATCCTCAACAACTGGGCAAGCTGGGACGTTGGATACTTCGTCTTTCTCGTTTTAACTTTGTTATCCATCATGTTCGAGGAGCCGACAATGTAGTGGCCGACACGCTTTCGCGGATGTTTTGTCCCGAGGAGTTTTTGGTTGAAGAGAACGAGTCACCTAGTCCCGATGAACTCCTATGTGTGTGCAAGGTTTTCCCGGAGTCCTACCTTAATGTTCGTGAGTGTCAGCTTGACGACGTCGTTTGTCAGAAAATCCGTAAGGACTTGCGAGACAAGAAAGTGGTCCCATTTGTGGAGAAACAGGGTCTGATTTATTTTACTGGCAGCTCGGGTCGAGCTCGTAAGGCAGTTGTGCCATTAATATTAAGGCCTATGGTACTTAAATACTACCATTCGTCCCTGATCGGAGGCCATCTTGGTATGGATAAAACCTTCCGCCGCATTTCTGCGCATTTATACTGGCCGGATCTTCGCAACGACGTTCGTACCTTTGTCAGATCCTGTCATGATTGCCAGATTTCGAAGCCACCCCAAAACACTAGGGTGGGCCTGTACTGTGCAGACCCGCCAGTGGCACCCTGGCATGTTGTCCATCTAGATATCTTTGGACCATTGACGCGCTCGCTTGCTTGTCTTGGTCGATATTTTCACTAAATTTGTCATACTTCTACCTCTAAAAAACATGAAAGCAGTTTCGATTGTCAAAGCCCTTCGGGAACAAGTGTGGAAGCTCTTTGGAGCCCCTGCCATGCTCGTGTCTGATAATGCCAGATACTTCCAGTCTAACATCTACAAGGATATGTGCTTTGAATGGGCAATTAAACCTATCTATAGTTCGGCATATTTCCCTCAGGGCAACCAATCAGAGCGTGTCAACAAGGTGCTCAAGGGGGTTCTCACTTCCTTTTATCGTTCAGATCAGACACTTTGGGATTCCGATCTGGACTACATTAACATGGGTCTTAACTCTGCTGTGCACTCCGCCACCGGTTTTCCTCCTTCCATTCCTTTTCTGGGCCGCGAGCTCACTCACCCTCTCCTGAATCTCTGGGGACTGCCGTCTCTAGGCTCCGCCCTAACTGAGGCTGACCTCGAGAAAATTCTTGATCTTGTTCCTTGTAATCTCCAGAAGGCCCGCCACATTGTCGAGACGCAGTACAACAAAACTAGGCAGCCCCATGGTTTTAAGGTTGGCGATATTGTTCTGGTGCGTTCATATGTTCTCCCTTCTTTAGCGGCACAGATCAATGTTAAGTTGCTTCCCCCATATGAGGGCCCGTTCACTATTGTGCGTTTTTTGGGCAATAATACTGTACTTCTCCAGGATTGTAAGAAAAAATCCAGGTATAAAAAGTGCCATGTAAGCCAGCTGAAAGTTTATGTGTCTTAACGTGTAAGTTGTTTTGTTAGTAAGTATTAGCAGGTTTTCTCTCCCGTTGTATTTTTATTGATTTTACCTGCATGTCATGAATATTCATCTGGAGCTACTTGCTCTGGCCTAGCCTTATTGTTAAAATTTTCCCATGTAAGTTTGGAATTATTTTCTAGGGATAGTTTAAGACTTGTATTTTAACAGTTATAGCCATATTATGATTTATTATTTATGTCCTAATAATCTTTGAATAAGTGTTTACGGTACGCAACTAGTATGGCAGCCCAGCTCTATAAAGGGTTGTTGGCTGAGTGGGGTGCTATTTTTTTTACAAGGTATTTTATGTTTTATTGTATATTTATTCCCTTCTAAACTATGTGAATCTTTCCAGTGCACTGGAAAGTAAGTTGTGTGATTGGGCAGCTATATTTTTAGTATTTGTGGATGGCGCAGTGTGTTGTATGTTTTTCTTTGTAATTTCCTCTCCGCCACTCCATTATCCTGCTGCTGGCGAGCCGTCTTCGCCGCCTTTAATCAGTCATCACCCAGCGAAGAGAGGAGACGTCCACTCTTCACTGCCTGCGTCACACTCTTCGGGCGGCTCCTGCTTCCTACGTGTTATGGACATAAGCCACGACAGTGACTGCGCCATCTCTTCTCGTCGGTGTGCCCGCCGCTCCTGCTGGTTGTCTCCTACGAGGTGGGCCCTCTCGTAGTGTTAGAGACTTCCGTGTACTGTTTACGCAGCCCCTGCCTAGCCCAGAGATTCGTCGAGCAGTGATACCTGCTGTGGCGCGCTTCGTCGGAGTGTGTGTGATGTGGCAGCATGCTGGCGCCCCTCTTCGAGCGCCGCTGCGAGCCGTCTCCCCTCCGTGCACTGCTGCGCCAGGCGGTGATGCCCTGTGAGACTTGCAGTTTCGGGCTGGATCGGAAGCTGTGATACGTACCTGCTCTTATTCTCCGTTACCGCCGCCCCCTCTTCTAGTTCGCCTGCCACCAGCCCTTGTGGTGTTTTGGGGGCGGGCGCTTGCGCTGGGTGTCGTGTGGCGGCTTCTTCATGGATTGTGCTTTAGATACTTCTTCCTGCTTATCGCCGTCCCGCGCTGCTGGGGTGCTCCGGACGCTGCAGTCCTGCTCGAAACTTCCCCCGTCTGCGGACTGGACTTGGTGCGTGTGAGCCATCTGTACTCCAGCTGCCTACTGACGTCGCTGAGTTTTCACTCTACTTCGAAGAAACCACATACAAGATACTCTACTCGTCGCTCCTCGTATCGTCGCAGTCATCTGCTTCATCGTCCTGCGGAAGGCTTCGCCAGGGGGCGGGAATTTGCAACGTGCGCTTCGGCATTCAGAGGCCCGCCGGCTCCTCCCCTTCCCTCGTTCCCCTTAAAGCCCCCTCCCGCACTCCCTTGTGACGTCCGCGTGACGTAGGCGCCTCCTTCCAGGCCTACTGAGTGCGACACTAGCGCCATCTGGATTTTTTATATATAGGGGTGTAATTATTTTGCTCGTTCTGTTCTGTTCCGGGAGCGATCGCCGTGAGGGGTGCTTCGGCGTCGCGCCGTGTTACGCATGGCTACGAGGTGTTCTCTGGTCGGTGTCTTACATTTTTTTTTTTTGATAATTTGTAATTTGCCTTCTGCGTCATGTTTGGTTTGCCTCCTTTTTGGCCTCATAAAGTAATGTTTGCTGGACACCGAATTTGTTTCGTAATTCCTGGTTTGCATTGCCAGTGTGTTTCACCTTGTGCATTTCTTTGAATTTGTTTCTTGCTTTCGACCCATTTCCCGTCGGGGCGTTTGTCGTTTTTTCTCCGCCGCACCTCTCACGTCCGGACAGACAGCATTCTACCTGCTATTACCATGACTTAAATAACGTTAGCACATAACATTTGTATATTGGCTATTTGTATTGCTCATCAGTACCTGTTTACGTAATTCTTGTTATATGTTGCCCCTCTATATTCATATGGGGCTTGATTTAAAGAATAATAAAATTGTGTATTTTTGTATTTCTGATATTTACGCTTATTTCTTTAGGGGTTACACAACACGTCTGGCACTCTGCCTGTCCCTTTACAAGGGCCATAGTTTTTTTTTATGTTTCTTATTGTTAACGTCATTGAGGTAAAGTGAGGTGGATTTCCCCTTCCCCTTCACGATACTTCAAGGGTTTTACGAAAATATTTCTTGAACAAAAGTTGTTGTATAATTCTTAAGCTTAACAGCGACATATCTCTTAAAGGTCTAGCTTAATTTATTGGATCACTAGAGACTCCCGAGCGTATCAATGTCGTCTACGCACTGGGACAGAGCCACAGCCGCAAGCGCTGGGGCCACTCTCACTCCCACGAAATAGAAGAGTTTTAATCTTTGTAAAATTTGCTTCAAACTGAAATTTGAAACAGTAGTAACATACACGTTTTCTAGCAACATGTGAAATGTTTACCTCCGCAAACCTTGCGCGTAACACCGAAAGCATGTAGTTAAGTACTAAATAATACTTTATTGGCAATTTAACAATATAGCGCTCCTTAAACGTAATTACTATAGTAGACCTTCATAATATCAAACCAAAACTAACTCAAAACATTTAACTCTATGATTAAATTAAAAAACCTTTCACTACGTTTGACTAAATATGCTATGAATTCAATAATATTAGGAGAGAGGTGTTATGCAAAAAAATGGCACAAATGGAAATACGCATGAAAAGCCCGATGTGAAAACATTTAATAAAAGTAGTTGCAAAGTTCTTAAGCTTTACATTAGTTTATTTGTTGAGAGTCTGGTACAATTTGTCTGACCGCCGAAGCGATCCGAGTCGCGTAGTGTGTACTACTGCGAGGTTGCCGAAGATGGCTCGGGTCGGGACGAATTTCGCTGTTAAGAAACAAAGGTTTTTAATACATGGAAAATTATCCCAAAGAAGAAACTTTGTACAGTTGTAGAATGACCGTTTCTTAGTAACATGTCAAAAGTTTACCGATGTAACCCCTGTGATCACACCAATAACGAGCATTTAAGTCCTAAATGATAATTTCCCAAACGATCCACAAAATTGTGTTTCGTAAATAATTTAATAACTCCATAAATACTTTTTTTAAGTAGGCTCTCAGTATACAGCAAACTTGGTTTTTCTTCAAACGCCATACTGCTACGGTAATAGGAATATGAAATCACTACAGACAAGATTTTGTTCCGTTTACTGTGGTGAAACCAGAGCTAACCGAGAAATGACCGAGCGTCCCGGAAAGTTGTGATATTTGACGATATTTGACTATATTGCGCGAGTAGCACACCCGTACGTGACAGAGAAAGGCTATTTTCCTTGACCGTTAGGATTTCTGGGACGAACACCCTCTCACAGCTGGGGTCATAAAATAAGGTCAAACTCTTGCAAAAACATCCACCATCGCTCTTTGCCACTAGCAATCCAACGACGTCAGCTAGGCGCAGCACTCAAATACATTAACTTATAAAAAAACTAAATTTGTAATGCTACCTATAGATTTTACAACACAACTCGTGTTTTATTTATTTTCTGAAAAAAAAAAAGTAATACCTATTATTATAGGAATTATGTTATAAAAATGAAAAAAAAAAAAAACTCAGAGTACATTTACGATGTATCGTTTTATTAAATTTTTATGTAGCAAACTGATTTTAAAGAAGTAAATATATAATTTTTAATATTTTCGAATACAGACTACATTAAAATTTTGCATTGTTCTGATCGAAAATAAAACGATATATCAGAAATAAAAAAATAAAATAATAGTTGCTACAAAAATAATTTTTAATAATAAAATTGTTGTAACAGAATAAATCCATGCATATATAAAACCAGAGGTCCTCTAGAGTTTTTCATTTACAAGTTCCAAGCAGAAATCGTTTATTGTTAATTTTATTGTATCAAAAAAATTCATATAAGAAAAAAATGCATAATCTCAATACATGTAACATAAATACACCCTATCATATGAATTAGCTATGTTTAAAGTAATCCCTAAGAAAGACCAAGTTGAATGAGTGTCGCAGTACGCAGTGTGTCGCAATGCCGCGCCGGCGCGGCGGTGGCCGTGAGAGATCAGTACGGCCGCAGCACACTGCAACGCTCGGGCCGCTTTAATAAGCTAACTAATTACGTTAGACTCTTTATAAATATACTGTCTTAAAGCTAAAGGCATAACCATAAACATTTATTTGGACATTTTTCGCATTGGGCTCTTCAAATTGGTGTATATCGTAATTTTATCTGGGTGGCAAAGATAAAAAAGTCATGAATTAATCGCTTAATATCATATCTTTAATATTAATAATTTATGCTTTTTACAACATTAATTGCTGCATTAGAGTCTCAAGATTATTTTGGTAATTTTATGGACAGTCTAAATTAAAAACTGTACAAATGGGTAGCATTTTAATGGACTGATGTAAGTCGCTGTCATCAAGGACTTAAATGCAAATTTTCGGTGATACGCACAAGGTATACAGCGGTAAACTTTCGGTATGTTATTTTATTAAGCATAGTCAACTCTACCTACTTGTAGCTGGCTTTTTGTAGAATGATGTACAATAATGATTATTGACAGAACAATATAAGCATTATGTGTTCTTCCGCCTGTATCAGCAGCAGTGTTGCACTGATTGTACAAAATTTATTTTACTCTTCAGACAACTAATGGCAGTCTTGAAATTTTCTGCAAATTTGCAGCAAAACCAATTTGATAGTATAATAATTTCAATCAGACTTACTACAAGCATATGAAAGCACACTTGTTATAAGCTTGTTGCAAGCACTTCACTACTAGCTTGCTGCATAGCAAGCATCTCATGACATCTAGTGGCAAGCCACTGACAGCTTGGCATGGTAAGTTTGCTGCAAGCTGGTCATGGCAAACCAGCTGCGAGCTTGTCAAGGCAATAAGCCTGCTGCAAGCTTGTCATGGCAAACCAGCTGCAAGCTTGTCAAGGCAAGCCTGCTGCAAGCTTTTCATGGCAAACCAGCAGCAAACATGTCATGGCAAACCAGCTGCAAGCTTGTCGCGGCAAGCCTGCAGCAAGCTTGTCGCGGCAAGCCAGCTGCAAGCTTGTCATGGCAAACCTAATGCAAGCTTGTCACGGCAAACCAGCTGCAAGCTTGTCATGGCAAACCTAATACAAGCTTGTCACGGCAAACCAGCTGCAAGCTTGTCATGGCAAACCAGCACCAAAAATGTAATGGCAAACCAGCTACAAGCTTGTCGCGGCAAGCTTGCTGCAAGCTTGTCACGATAAGCCAGCTGCAATTTTGTCAAGGCAAGCCTGCTGCAAGCTTGTCATGGCAACCAGCTGCAAGCTTGTCGCGGCAAGCCTGCTGCAAGCTTGATTCAATCACATTATGGCAAGCTTGCTGCAAGCTTATCATGGCAGGCTTGCTGCTGCAAGCTTGTCAAATGTAAACTAGTTAGCTTGAATCAAGCTTGATTCAAGCTAACACACTTGCCATGGCAAGATTGATTCAAGCTTGTAGGCTTGTCATGACTCACGGCAAGCTTGATTCAAGCTCGATTCAAGTCTATTTTACTATCTGGGTAGTTAGTGGCTTGACCTAATCATCACCTCTAATTCTAACAAAGTTGTGTACCATGGGTATCTTCCTGCACCGGGTCTATCACGCCACAATTTATTTACCATGCTTTTCCATTCGCGCACCTAAGTTTCTAGCTACAGAAATACCAAAATTTTTTCAAACTGATTTGCTTAACAAAGTGGTCTAGTTATTCTTATAAACCCGGCGTGTGGTGCGTCCTCCGTCTGCACAGATGACACCGGCATCTTGTTATTGATGGCTCGAGGGGATACTTGCATTCAGAAAATATAAGGGAGCTATTAAAGGCGACGATGAAGTGTCAAATACAGTTTTTGAATCCTAGCATGTTCTAAGAAACAGTTGTATCCAAGATGTACGCAAGGCTAAAATGCTCACACCAGCCGGCTCACGGCTCAAATAAGGCGTGATTTAAGAAATAATGTTAATGCACACAAAGCTCCAACTGCGAAAAATGTATTAACTCTAACGATTGCAATTCTCATTTCCTAATAAATTTCATTCCTGTGGCATCTGACATCCAAAATAAGGCTACAAAAGTCATGTTCATAATTCAGAAAGTCAGTTGTAAAAAACATAATGATACGGTTCTTTTTAAGGCCCGTTCTACAATGGCACGGAAACGGAGACGGATCACGTAAACGGAGACGGATCTCACGGAACAGAGTTTCCACAATGGCACGCAGATGGAGACGGACCCGCACGGATTAGCTCGGCAATGCTGAGCTCTTCCGTTTACGTTGCTCCGTGCGACCAATAGACGCCGAGTATTTGGATTTGGTGGTAGTCATGTTTGTTTATGTTCTAAATACGTTAACATTTGTTTGAAAAACTAACATTTTTAGTGTTCTTTATTAATTTGTCGTTAATTTTATATATTTGAAAATTCTGCCCGTAATTAGATTTTAAAAAATAATAATTTTTTTTATTATCATTTATTAATCTTGAAATGCACTCTCAGGCCCGTTCTACAATGGCACGGAAACGGAGACATCGAAAACGTAAACGGAGAAGGATCTCCCTGACATTTCATTGTCGCATCTGCTGCTTCCACAATGCACGGAAACGTTACAAATGGCAACCAATGAAAGTGCATTTCAAAATTATAAAAATATGAATTTAACTAAAAAAAAAAAAAAAAAAAAAAAAAAAAGTTTTAAAATATAAGTACTGGTACAGGGACTATTTTAGATTTTTGTATACAACATGTACAGAACCATGATTTAACTAAAGTACAGTCAATATTTAAGCCCAATTTCTTTGATGTAAGCGTACTTTTTGGATTTAATAATAGTTCAAATTTATATCCAGATTTGCTGATGTATAATTATATTTTAATATCATCATGTATAGCAGGTTTTTTTAACATTAACTGTCAATTTATTATTTATGAACCAATTATTATTTCATCTATAGGTATGTGATTTTTTTTTTGTATTTAAATTACGTGGAAATAAACCTGATACTAAGATTCTGTTAATGGAATTTATAATCCTATTATGAAAACGTTGATTTTGATGATCTCTGCGACCCTTGCGAAACTTCGTGGATAGTATTTCAACTTCAAGTCAAACTCATAGCTTTTAGCTTCGCTGCCAGGTGGCAGCATTGCTCAAACAGGATAAGCCTGCAATCTACCGTCATTTTATATGAACTAGTTTTAAAATATCAGATTCGACAGAATTCCGGATCGGTATGGTTCTGGCGTACAGGATAGTTACTGGAATTTCACCTAAAATATTTCGACACTTTTCCGTGTGCTATTTGTAGATGCTAACAACAAACAGAATAGTCACTACGCCGTTTCGACACAATTCCGTCATTCCTACGATTGTGCGGAATATATACTATTCCGTGTCGGTACAAATCCGGGCCACCTTTCAGAATTTATTTCGTAGACGGAATAGTCACTATTCCGTTCGATGAAAATCCGTTCTTCTACTTAGGGAATCCGGAATAGTCACTATGCCGGGTCGAAACAATTCAGTCGCCCCAGAATGTGAAGATTGTCTGCATTACTGACCCGCGAGCAAGCTACATACATTTCAGAGAGAGAGAGAGAGTGAGAGAAAGACACCTATTGAATGTCTATCTAACTAATTTTTTTATGAGAGCATATTTTCATTAAATAAATCATGAAATCATTCAACGATAAAAGCTGTTTATTTAATTAAGCGGACGGGTTCGCTCCAAGGAGAAAATTGACGCGGCGAGACCTCGTGGACATAGAGAAATGACACACACTCACTATTTGTGTGGCTATGAAACATGATTTTTTTCTGCAATTTAAATTGTAATATACAAAAAGGGTATTGAAAATTGAAACAAATATGGCGACACTATTAACTGTCAGGATCTTTATTTTTTTCTTACTCTCTACTTAGTTCCTTACAATAGCAAAACTTAATGGCTTCTAATAATGTGTTGCAATTTTTTCTTTTAAAGCGTGTTTTTTTTTTCAGGTTTTCTTAACTCAGAATCGAGATAAAATATCCAATTGTGAATCTAAACCATCCTCGAATCCCCGTGAACTCACACACAAAATTTCATCAAAATCGGTCCAGCCGTCTAGGAGGAGTTCAGTGACATACACACGCACACAAGAAATATATATATAAAGATTATGAAAATTACCATACAGCTGCACTTAGTACTGTGTTTGTTATATTCATTAGATCCAGTATACTTGTGTAGAAAGATATTTGACAATTTAAATATTGTCACAGGTACATGATTTTGTAATACCTTAAATGTTAATAATAATAATAATTTACCTTGCAATCTGCTGAAATGATTATTTTCTGCTTTGACAAATGTTCATGCAGCACGGTTGTAGTCTGTCTATCCTCATTTAAAAAAAAAAGCATTAATTTTACTCTTTCAGATGTTTTATCATTACAACAGAGCCCAATAAACATTCTGATATATTTTGTATTTATCTTGCAGAATAATGGCTCCCATAAAAAAGAAAACTTCAAATTCCGCTGATAAGACAAAAAAACGAAGGGAACAGAAAAAGATCAGCATGTGAAAGGCTAGAGAAAGGTTAACTAACAACCCAAGAAAGTATGAAGAAGAAAAAGCTAAAGAAAGGGAAAGATACCATATGAGGAAAAAATTAATTTTGAATGTGAGTGAAAGGGATCAACGATCAGTCAGGAAAGAATGGAGAACCGGAAACGACATCAACGAAAAGAGAAAAAAAAAGTTAAAGAAACTGAAGAAGAATTAAAAATTAATTCTCCTGAAACACCACCAGAAATTTCATACGCTGTAGTACCCTCAACTTGCAGAGTTGAATGTGGAAAAAAGCATTTAAGGAAAAACAGGAAGAAATTTTAGAAGAAAAACGGAAGTTGGAAAAGGACAATGAGAGACTACGAATAAAACTTGAAAGATACAAAAAAGGATAAAGAGAATACGAGATTCATTACAACCTAATGCAGATACCCTTAGGAAGAGAGTGGAAAAGTTATTTAGTAATAACAACACTAATTCATAAGAAGTTAAAAAGAAAGTTTTGTTTGCTGAAGTTATCCGTGACCAAATAAAAGACAGTTTTAAAACTGAGAAATCTTCAAAAAAAAGAGAACTATGTTACGAGTTTTAACTGAAAAAATTATCAAAAAGTACAGACTCTGTGATCACATAAAATCTTTGACATCCTACAAAATTTTTTAAAAAAGTTCAAGTTTATGATTCTCCTACTGCAAAAAGATTTTTGAAAAGAAAACATGATGTACAAAAGTTTTTGTGAATCTGACAGAGTTAGCAGAAAGTGTGCCGGAAAAAAGGACACAATCACCAGAAACAAAAATAAAAAACAGAAATGTTTCCTCAATGACAGCCTGTTTAATTTACACAAGATATTTATCAAGGAAAATCATATTTACAGGAACATGAGTTACAGAATATTCTGCCGGTTGAAACAGTTCTGGGTTTTGTACCCAAAAGATGCAGATAGAGAAAGAAACCTGTCTTTAAAAAACACACCAAAATATGCTTCTGATTACTTCATTAATGATAATTAATGAAAAATCTCCAGATGCTGTATTCAAAAAGTCGTGTTGTAATTTCACGAAAGAAAGTTATTACAAAAGAAAATGTGGAAAATGCAAAGGAAGAACTCCTGAAATAAATGAATTTCAAGATAAAAAGACTAATTATCATAAATGGGTAACCAAAAAAGTTCCTATTTTGATTAAGGGAGAAGAAAAATGTGCCAAAAAACTTTCAAAAGTGAAATTAAAGTAACCAAAAAGCACCTGGTTGTAATATTCTGTAGAAATATACTTGAATACATTGACGTCCCCCAGCCTATATGGTCCCTAATTCCCTGTTGTGGACTGTCCCGTCCTGCCCGCGTCGCTCCAGTCGGAGAGGGAGTGAAATTCAAGCCAACGTGGCTGGGATTGTGAAATAAGGGACCAGGAGGGGTGTTTACGTTAGGTGAAGGAATAGTAGGTGGTAGCAAGGAGAAGATAGTACTGTTCATTCCACGAGCTCTTTTATTCCGTGAAGAATCCTGTCGCAGCCTGGCCGGCACATCGCGAAACGAGCGTCCTCCTCTGCCGCGACCCGGACTCCTGGAAACAAACACTTGGAGACAAAATTAAAACCGGCGTAATAGTGAATGCCGTCCCGTAGCGAATCGTACCGGTTACGAAAGTTCAGCAGTGCTTCGTAGCTCGTACGCGACCTGTTACGTATGCGGAGATGACTCTGTATCGATACGTACTGATTAAGAAAGTAAGAAAGGTTCAGACGTGCACAGCGTGTGTCTCGAGCGAAGAGAATAGCGAAGTTACGAAGACGCGATCTTGTTAACGAGGTTTCTCGCTGGGAATCCTGTCACAGCCTGGACGACCACGTCGGTAGACGAACGTTTCATCCACGCTGCGACCCGGACTCCGTGCTACTTCTCGCGGAGCGGAGCGAAGCAGGACCGCCCCGTGCGACTCCCAGCAGACGACTGACTCACACTCCACGCTCCGCCGCCCGCCTGCGCGGGCTGCGGAGGGGAGGAAGGGGAAACGGGCCGGTGGGGAATACGCGACTCGCGCGGCTGGCCAGGCTTGCCGATCTACATGTTAATGACACAGCATAAGCACTTAAAAATATATACAGAAATCTCTAAATGCAAAGTACCTTATAAAAATAAAAGGACATTATAAATTATCAACCAAAACGTAGACACTCGTGAATATTTACAATGGAACATAGTGACAATAAGTATAGGATATTAGAAGTTATTTACTAGACACAAGATCGCCTTTGGACGCTCCAGGGCACATGCGGGTGCGTCCCTGTTCGTAGACACTGCACTTAGGTTGCACTAGTAATGCAAGAGAGGACGCTGACGAGGCATAACGGCCTGAAGGAGCCGAGGAGACACTTGGGTCGACGTCAAATGCCCCCCCTCCGACGAGGCCGTTATGTCCGTCAACGCCTCTCATTTACCGGCATGGACGTGATACACTGGGCCGTTGCACTGGAGCACTAACCTGGTGAGTCCGGCGTCCTCATGGTGTCAGTGCGGATCGTACCTGTCGCCATGGGGCGGCCGAGGTGGGCGGCGGCGGCAGTGCCTTCAACGGCAGGTGGCGGTGCGCCCAAGGTGGCTCGCGTAGCGGGCGGAAGGGGCGTGGCACCTTCAGCGGCGTGCGCGGCAGCAGGTGGCGTCGCTTCCAAGGTGGCATGTGTGGCGGGCAAAAGGGGCGTGGCACCTACAGCGGCGCACGCGGCAGGCGGCGGTGCGCCCAAGGTGGCACGCGTGGCGGGCGGAAGGGGCGTGGCACCTTCAGCAGCGAGCGGGGCAGGCGGCGTCGCTTCCAAGGTGGCAAGCGTGGCAGCGGTCGTGGCACGCCCTTGGTAACGTGCGGTTGTGGCACGTTTCGATGACGTGCGTGTGTGGCACGCCCTCGACGTGTGTGATGGGCGGTTGTGGCACGCCCTTGTCGACGTGCGTGACGGGCAATTGTGGCATGCCCTCGTCGACGTGCGTGACGAGCGGTTGTGGCAAGTCCTCGTTGATGTGCGTGACAAGCGGTAGTGGCACGCTATCGATGATGTGCGTGACGAGCGGTTGTGTTACGCCCTCGTTGACCTGCATGACAAGCCATTGTGGCATGCCCTTGTTGACGTGCGTGATGGGCGATAGTGGCACGCCTTCGTCGATGTGCATGACGGGCGATTGTGGCACGCCCTCGCAGACGTGCGTGACATGACGTTGTGGTATGCCCTCGTCGACGTGCGTGACGGGCGATTGTGGCACGCCCTCATCGACGTGCATGACGGGCGATTGTGGCAGCACGGCCGGTTCGCACCACGTCAGCCCCTTGTGAGCCCATATGGCAGTTGGGGGCGGCGAAGTCGGGGGCATATCGGAGGCGGCGTCGGTTGCAGTGGCATCGGGAGTATCGTCGTCTCATGCCGTGACATTGTGAGCAACATGTCGGCGTCCGCCCAGTGTGACCACTCGACTCTCGTGGTCATGACACTTGCGGCAACACCCACACACAGCTTCGCTCGGCACTGGTCACACGTAAAGCCGGACATCCATGCCTCTTCTCACGCGACCAGATGTGAACACTCCTTGTGCCATAGATTCCCGCACATCTCGCAGATCCACTCATCAGATGTCCCGCCGGGGAATGAATCCGCCCCGCACATTGTCATGCCATACGCCCGGTATTCGAAGCAAAATCCACACTCATAATCTTCGAAGTGCTCGCAACTCTCGCCGGGCTCTGGAAAATCCGCTTCCACCCAGGTCTCGTATGCTTCCTGGAAGTCATCCATGCTTATCGGTAGTCAACTTCGTTGATCGGTAATACAGTCTGTGTCTTCCTGCGGCGTTATCTTGCACCGAAGATCCTTGCTGCGTCGTCGTCTCAGGTTCGTGGTGTTCGCACGGTGCGTTATCTCGCCAACGATCCCTGCCGCGCCGCCCGCCATCTCTGGTTCACACCGCTCCCACGTCGCGTTATCTCGCGCCGAACTTCTTGGGTTCCCGTCGCTCCCACATTGCGTTATCTGTCGTCGGCGTCTTGAGTTCACGCCGTTCCCGCACCGCGATTATCTCTCGCCGACATCTCGGGATCACGCCTTCCCGCGCGCGTAATCTCGCGCCGACGTCTCGAGTTCGCGTCGCTCCCACGCCGCGCTGTCGCACCTGCTTCCGTCCTGTCTGCGTGCGTTTACGTGCATTCGCTTGCATTTACGTGCATTCGTGTGCACTTACGGCCACACTAGTTGGGCGCCATATGACGTACCCCGGACTATGGTCCCTAATTCCCTGTTGTGGACTGTCCCGTCCTGCCCGCATCGCTCCAGTCGGAGAAGGAGTGAAATTCAAGCCAACGTGGCCGGGATTGTGAAATAAGGGACCAGAAGGGGTGTTTACGTTAGGTGAAGGAATAGTAGGTGGTAGCAAGGAGAAGATAGTACTGTTCGTACCACGAGCTCTTTTATTCCGTGAAGAATCCTGTCGCAGCCTGGCCGGCACGTCGCGAAACGAGCGTCCTCCTCTGCCGCGACCCGGACTCCTGGAAACAAACACTTGGAGACAAAATGAGTACCGGCGTAACAGTGAATGCGGTCCCGTAGCGAATCGTACCTGTTACGAAAGTTCAGCAGTGCTTCGTAGCACGTACGCGACCTGTTACGTATGCGGAGATGACTCTGTATCGATACGTACTGATTAAGAAAGTAAGAAAGGTTCAGACGTGCACAGCGTGCGTCTCGAGCGGAGAGAATAGCGAAGTTACGAAAACGCGATCTTGTTAACGAGGTTTCTCGGGGGGGAATCCTGTCACAGCCTAGACGACCACGTCGGTAGACGAACGTTTCATCCACGCTGCGACCCGGACTCCGTGCTACTTCTCGCGGAGCGGAGCGAAGCAGGTCTACTCCATGTGACTCCTAGCAGACGACTGACCAGTGATGCCAACTCCTACAAAATGTCCCCTCTAGGACCAAATTCAAATACCACTAAATGTCGATCAAAAACCCCTAAAGTTTTTGTTGTACACTTGGTTTCAGAGGTAATTTCAAATTTGAATTAAAAATATGTTGAAGTAGTAAAAAATAGCTGTTGTATTTATGTGAGTACATTTTACATATTTATATATGTTAATCAATGATTGATAAATGTTAATCAAATTTAGGGGAAACAGAATTAAAATAAAAAACGAATTGCTTCAATGTCTCCTTTTTTTCCTTCTAACACAATATTATTAAATGTCATTGGGATAAGCTTCTAATATTTCGTCGAAGGCATCGGCCTGGATATCGCGCTCCGTTTTGCTGTTGCTGATATTTTTGAAATTGTAGATATTGACATTAAATGATTTGATCATACGGTCAGAAGGAACAAATTTGACACAATTCCATTTTGACGTGACAATTTTTAATAAATCGATGAACGCCGGCTGCACGCTCGAAAAAGTGTCCCACTACGGATGTCCCACTACGGATGTGTTCTGTTTGCTCATTGTACGCATTCGTGGCTTCTCTCTTCATGCTCACTGTATGCATGCGTGGCATCTCTCTTCCACTCGATTGGAACAACCATCGATTTGACTTTTCAATCATATTTTCGTCATTTGAATTATTTATATTATGTAATTTAACGATCGTCCACCGATTTTCAGCACAATCGGTACAGTTATTTAAAAGTAATGTTGAAAATTCAAATACTTTTGAACCAACAATGGTGTTTTACTGTTACACATAAATATTCAAATTACACCCGGGATCTTTTGCACAAAGTTTCAAAAAATATTGTAACACATTAAAAATAAGTTTGGTATATTTGAGATGCGTATTTGTTATAAAATCGTGTTAATAATACACGCCTACCGTGAACAAAGGTTTTATAACTAAATATATAGCATTTGACGTCGTCCCCGCTGCCTGTTTTGAAATTACGCTAAATTATTAGGTTTTGCTGAATTTTAATCTCAAGGGCGGGGTTCCTGGCCTCGTGGCTGCAAGCAGGTACGTGTTGGCAAAGGGCTCCCCGGGCTTTTATGGCCTCCCAGGACGCCATATTAGAAAAACACACATGTAATTTTAACTGATTTATTACGTCGCACCCATTACATTTCGCTACGTCACATATGGCACTCTCACGCGACTGGCCGCATCATCGTCGACCTCCACTCAGCCTACACCACCCTCAATTGGCGGTACTCGTTACGGTCACTCGGTAGTCCGGCGGCTATTACATTAAGAGGGGTAGTTACCCGGCGAGTTGTGAGGTGAATGCTCGGGTGAGCGGCAAGCCTGTTTCTGCACACGTGAAAGTTCGTGCGGGACGTAATGTGAAATATGTTTACGGCTGGTCGTACAAAGTTCCTTAATACAAAACAAAACACTATAGTCACTAGGTCTAGTCCCGGGTTCGGGTCAAGTTCAAGTGTCCCACTCAGGTGGTCACACAATGGCGGCTACTCCGCGTGGTGGCGAGGGCCACGTTATGCTGGGTACGGGCACAGCGGAATCCGGCGGGATATCGCGTCCGTGACCGTTGCACGTCCCAGTTGATGAATCGTCCATAAACTTAATATCGCGTTTGGCACAGTGCCGCCCCGCGTGGGCGATGAACTAATTCCCCATGGGGAGTTTCAGTAGCGTGAGGCGCAGGCGCCACGGTGGGTCACCTAATTAATTTACGTAGCACAAGAAAGACCCGGTGGCGAGTCACACATATATTGAAAGACCGCACGAAATATCGTACGGCCGGTTAGGGCCGACCAGGGAGCTGTTGAAACGGTTTGACTATAATTACCTATTTCTGTTAATGGTGAGGTTGGCGCGAAAGATGAATGCTCCCCGTGCGCAGGGCTGCCGGCCCTGGCGAGTGCTGGACGGCTACTGAATAACCTCCCTGGCCACCGGGGCCAGGGAGGGGGAAAATTCCGCGGGAAACTGCACAGCGCGGGAAGATGATTTCGGCCAGTTTTGTGAACGTTATTAGTTTACAAAATGATTACTTAATTAACAAAAATTATTGGTTATTTTACAAGTATTAGTTTTTGATTGTTTTATCAAATGAATGTACAGACTACCTAGTTGCGCAGTGCCACACCCGGCCGGGCGCTTTGCACACGTAGGAGGCCGTGACCGATGTCACGCCGTTCGGGGCACTGCACTACGTAGCACGCGCGGGCGTGTTCGTGGCACAGCACTGATCAGGTGTTGAGGACACATAACGGCCTGTGCTCTCAGAGGGAGCACCGACGACGGCGTCACATTTGAAACTACATTACCTTAGTATGGCCTCGTGGGCGTGTAGTTAGCGTACCTAAATCTTAAACTAAAGGTTGTCGGGTCGAAACTCGGCAACTGAGAAATTTTTGTTTGTACTTGTAAAAATAAATATGGTGCATGCAACATTAAAAAAGTAATAAATATATTTGAATTAATGAATGCAAATAAAAGTAAATTTATTAATTCAATTGCACATTTCATTTCACTCCTTTGTATCCATACAAAATATTGATAATTCAATAAAAATTATTCAATTTTATTCATAAAAGTATGCAGAGGTAGATTTTATCATGCAAAAAATTGAAAAAATAAAAAAAAATTCTTCCTCAAAGAATATAATATTTTTAATGCCTAAATGGTTTCGTTGCAAAAACCTATTACGGCTCAGTCTCAGGCCGAATATGATATTTCCTTTTCTTCTGGATCAATCTTTCATCAATGTTTTGTTATGACTTTGTCACGTTAAACTATCGTCCGTAAACCGACTTTACAGACAACCAATTTTTTTTTACTTTGAATATGGATTATACGTGGTTACATTTTTTATTTTTTGCCCAACTAGAGAATAATAATTTTGAAAAACAACACTTAATATCTACAATTTCACATATTTACGAATTAAATTTTGATAAAAGGAATACATTTTTACTAACCTTGAAGCTCAGGATCGGTCTCCCAACATTTTGTATATTTTTGTTGATATTTTTTGTTCTTTTCTTTTGTCATTCTGAAAAAGATTCGAACACGAATAATTAATTATTATTAATATTTTTTGTTATTTCTTTGGACCACAGAAAAACTTAAACGACTTACTTTGCACCTCAATAGAACTCGCCAATAGATAAACGGACACAAGACACAACCTCAACTTGTCAACGTAAAAGAGTCGAACAGCGAATAGTAAAAGCGCGGTGAGAGTAAAAAAAATGTTCTCTTGATTGAGTAGTAAGTTGTTATTAGTAAATTCAGCCACCAGCGCCACCTGCGTCTTGCTTAGTACAAGACACGAAGTACCGCATTAGTTTAAACATATTTTCAAGGCAACCGATGATAATTGAGCAAAAAGTATGTTTGTAGAGAAAAAAAAATCTTGAATAAAGTACCCCCTAAAAAAAACCCTGGACATCTTGTTTCCCCCTAAATTTGGGGGAAAACCCCCAAGTTGGCATCACTGCGACTGACTAACACTCCACGCTCCGCCGCCCGCCCGCGCGGGCTGCGGAGGGGAGGAAGGGGAAACGGGCCGGCGGGGAAGACGCGACTCGCGCGGCGGGCCAGGCTTGCCGATCTACATGTTAATGACACAGCATAAGCACTTAAAAATATATACAGAAATCTCTAAATGCAAAGTATTAAAAAGAAAAGGACATTATAAATTATCAACCAAAACGTAGACACTCGTGAATATTTACAATGGAACATAGTGACAATAAGTATAGGATATTAGAAGTTATTTACTAGACACAAGAATCGCCTTTGGACGCTCCAGGGCGCATGCGGGTGCGTCCCTGTTCGTAGACACTGCACTTAGGTTGCACTAGTAATGCAAGAGAGGATGCTGACGAGGCATAACGGCCTGAAGGAGCCGAGGCAACACTTGGGTCGAAAACATGTTGCTATATTCAACATATCTCATCAATATGAACAGATAAGAAAGATAAAAGAAACCCTTTTACCAAATGATGTATTACTGCATATTGACTATAGCGAAAACTATGTTTGCAAATATGCCAACGAAATACAGTCTGTGCATTTTGGAGGGTCGAAACCACAAATTACAATACATACTGTTGTTGTGTACTGCTATGATAAGGGACCTAGGTGTTTTGGAACATTACCAGAGAGTAATAGACATGATCCAGCTTCTGTTATAGCTCATTTGACTCCTGTCATTGAAGACATAAAAGCTGGGATTCAGAGACTGAAATGTGTACATTTCTTAAGTGATGGTGTACCTACTCAATATAAGAATAAAACTATGTTCTACCTTGTAGGTTATCTTTCAGAAAAGTTTGGAACTGAAGAACTGCATTGGCATTTTAGTGAAAGTGGCCATGGTAAGGGTGCTCCAGATGGTGTGGGAGCAACCCTTAAGAGGACAGCAGATTACCTTATTGCAAGAGGAACTGATATTCCTAACTGTAAAACGCTTGAAGCCAAACTTGAAGAAAAGTGCAAAGGTATTTCTGTGTTTACCATTGCAGAAAAATCAATACATGATATTGAGAACAAAATTCCCCAAAACCTTAAAACTTTCAAAGGTACCGTCAGTTGGGGTAACATTGGCCCTTTGAGGGTAACTTTGGCCCAAGACAAAAATATTATTAAACCATGTTACAACTCTTCCAAATATTTATTAGATGTGATGATACATATGTAACATATGTATCACCACATCTAATAAATATTTGGAAGAGTTGTAACATGGTTTAACATGTTTTTGTCTTGGGCCAAAGTTACCCACCCTCAAAGGGCCAATGTTACCCCAACTGACGGTACTGCGAAAGTACACAAACTGACCTGGAAAAAGCCTTCCCTTCTGTTACAAGCCCAACATCTAACATGCCTTGAGTGTGAAGCTGGGATTTTCTGCAGCCATTATCATCTGGGAGAAGTTACTACCTTTGGACTCAAGTGTATCTTTTTCTTAAATATTAAGTAATAATATTAATATTACCATTAGGTTTCTTATATTTTTAGTCATTATTTTGTTTGCATAATTCAATTCTGGGGCAATAACTATACTATATTGACATCGTCCGGGCCTACGGCCCCCTGTAAGTTCGATATGTCACCGCCCAAACACCATCCACCCTCCATTCAAACCTCCCGCCTACCCGTGTGTACGTGTGCGTGCGTGTGTGCTCGCCCGGCATAAGGGCGCTGTCGAGCCAGTGCGCCGTACCCCTAAAAACATAAGTATATGTAATTGTGTTGTTTATTTTTTTATTCCCTAAGTGCAACGTGACGGCAGATCGGCCGGGAGGGTTTTATGTACTTTTATTTTTTAACTTATATATGGACGGCTTTTATATAAAAAGAACCAAGCGCCATTTTTTATATTTTTGAGATATACCCATAACTGAATGCATGAAACACACTAAATTCTTTAAAAAAATAGACCTAAGTGATATATAGGCTGTGCTCCTATCTGTGAGCACTTGAACCAACAACCATTTTACATAGAGGTTTTCTACTTTTATTTAAACCGAACCAAGTGACATTTGGCGGTTGGTTCTGTTTAAAGAAAATTTAATGTGTATTTTCTTTCTTGATTTAAAAAGAACCAAGTGATATTATGTTGATTGTACAGTAATAATATTGTTAAATCAAACACTGTTGGATTCAATTTGTTTTTAATTCAATGTAGATTTTGAAATACTGAGGGTACAAAATTCTATAAGTTAATATTAGATTTGTTATTGTGTTTTTTTTAACATGATCATGATGTATAGGCCTATTGTCAAAAGGATCATACAAATTATGATGAAGACTGGGATGATAGTGTTCAAGATCCAGACTACACTCCACATTTAGATTCAGGCAATCAAGGTGAATATAGAGAGACCAAAGACATAAAGGAAGAGAATGAATATAATAGTAATGTACCTGAAAAGTAAGATGGACAAACGACTCAAAATAAGAAAGGAGGTAGACCTAAAAAGGGGAGAAAACGAAAGCATGTCAGTCAAACATGTCAGTCATGGAAAAAACTAAGACAGCAACAAACCTCATTTCGTAGTTAAAGGTACTTACTGTAGTCCCAAGGAATTCAATGATTTTAATTGCAACTGCTCCAAACGATGCAAAGACAATGTTAATATTGATTTCAGGAAAAAAATGTTTGAGAAATTTTGGGATTTAGGATCTTATGATTGCCAGACTGCTTTCATTGCTGCACATATTCAAGAGGTATATGTTAAAAGAAAGAGGTCATCATCTAACAAACGACAATACACTAGAAAATACGAACTGGATAAAGTGAATGTCTGCAGAGAAATGTTTAGTAGGTACTCATACCTTTGGAGTATCAACAAAACGAGTCAACACATCACTGAACAAAATTCGCTCCGATTGTGTAACTGACTAGAGAGGAACTCAAGAAAAGGTGTACCTCGAATTTCTCCAGTTGAAATTAAAAAAATTAAGGACCACATCAACAAGTTTCCTAGGTATAAATCACACTACTGTCGGCGGGTGAGTGGTGATACAGAATACCTATCTACAGAACTTACAGATTTAAAAATGTATGAATTATACAAAGAGGAAAATGAAGGAAATGGAGCAGTAAGTTTTAGTTGCTACAGAATTATACTTCACAGATATTTTAATATCAAACGAAAAAAAGCTCAAAAAAGATACATGCAATGCATGTGACAGATTTTATGCAGCAATGCAAAACTGCAACATCATTGAAAAGGAAACAATTATGAATGAGTTAAATGTGCATCAGTCAGTAGCTGAAGAAGCAAGAGATGCAATGAATCGTGAACTTAAGACTGCAAAGGAATGTGAAAATGTGGAAACGTTAAGTTATGGCATGGAGAAAACATTGCCTCTGCCTAGAATCCCAAAAAATATAATTTATTACAAGAGGCAAATATGGGTTTATAATACTGGGATAGACTCTGGGAAAGAATCCAATAGTTAATTTTATGTTTGGGTAGAAGGCACTGCCGGAAGAGGTGCCCAAGAAGTGGGTTCCAGCTTGCGAAAGCATGTTGTTACTCATGTCGGAAAAAAATTTCACAGACATCATTTTGTGGTCTGACTCGTGTGGGGGCCAGGATAGGAATATCAAAATGGAACTAATGATGAACACATTGTTTGGTGATCTAAACCCACTGAATTCTGTCACACTTACCTCCCGAATGATTCTGATTTTGGCGATGTGGAATCTGCCCTAAAACAACAGCGACTATATACTTTGGAGGACTACATAAATGTAATGGAAGGATGCCGTAAAAAGAGAAAATTTGTTGTGACATAAATGCAGAATTATGACTTTAAAGGGACCAGTGAAATAGAGAAAGAGATCACCAACAGGAAGATTTACACAGAAGGAAATAAAATTAACTGGCTCACAGTTCGTCAAATTAAATTGGAGAGATGTAAACCACAAGTTCTTCAGATGAAGACCAGCCATTCTCAAGAAACTTTCATTGATGTTAACATTAACAAAAACAAGCGACGAGGGAGACTCATATGGATTTCAATCATCTAAATTAATTTCGCTGTGGCCTGAAGGAAAGCCTATAAGTAAGGAAAAGCTTAAGGATATTAAATCTATTCGTCATCTTATACCTTAAGTAGTCTGGCATTTTTATCAGAAATTTCAGTCGAGTACAGAGGTTGAAGATGACATAGATGGCTTTGGGAATAACGCAGAATTCACAATGGAAGATGAATAATAAATTGCTTATGTGTTTTATGCTGAAATGTGTAAGTAATAGTTTCTCGTAACCAACTGACTTTTAAGAACATTTTTGTAATTTATTTGTCATCTCATATGGTATAAGTTATGCTTTCAATGTATCTGGCATTTTTAACACAAAGCTTATATCCGACAGATGAAGAACACTTGCCAGATTGTTTTAAGACCGATTATGTAGATTTACAATGGACAATTACTGAACAATGGATATTGAGGTAATTAAAATGGTGTATTATTTGTTTGTTTGACAACGTGACCATGGCATTCATGTTCCATTATACTTGGTTCTTTTTAAAGAAACTCTACTTTATTTTATTCAAAGAGAACCAACAGACATTTTTACTGATTAAACTATGATAGGAAGATAATTCACAATGTTATGCATAATAATAAAGCAGCTTATTATACATGTTAAAATATTTTACAGTGATTTTTTTATGTAGATGTTTCATTATTTTTTTGACATATCAATACTTTGAACAGTCTTTTCTCAGTTGTGACTGAATGGCGCTTGGTTCCATTTATATAAAAGCCGTCCATATTAAAATATCATAGCATTTCCGGACATTCCCGAGGAAACCCGAAGCCAGACAAAAATTAAATTTAAATCTTAATAATTATAATTTGTACAATCATTTCAATTCATTCAAAAATTGTTACATAATTTTCAACGCATTCTTGTCATGTTAATTTAGTTTCCCGTGGCACGAATTCGCTAATATCTATTAACGGCAATTGTTTCGGCGGGAGAACGCCATGTTAGTCGAGCAAGCCATGACCTCACCCCAGTCTTCCGCCATCAACGACCGAGAGCAGACCCATCAGCACTCCGGGGACCTCACCGCTTGTATTCTCTGCCAAGTAATTCTGTTAACTTTAATTTCATTTCAATCGCTTTCTTTTAGTCCTCGGAGCGGCTCTCGGTCGGGGGACTGCTTTATTAATTAATTTATGACCAGTCTCGGTCTTTTTTCTTTGTACTACGTAAATCAACATGTGACCACGTGGTGGCTCATCACCTATAAACCGATTCGTGCCGCAGGCGTTTTGCATAGCTTCAACCGTGTACTTGTGTGAGCGGAATTAGCAGAATAAATCAGGTGTGTGAATTTCACGTATTATTCTTTTATTTTCTATCTGTGTGACCACGTGGAGAGTGACGGCGTGTGGGAAGCCTGAGAGCCCACTTCGTAGGGAAAAGCGTGCCCGATGCTGAGAGCGGGCAGGAATTAGTGCTAGATGTTTTCAAGGGGGGATATCACGTCTCACATGGGCGACGTCACGCCCTGAGTTAGGAGTCTCACCGGGTCCATGTGCAGTACCACGTGGTGGCGCCCACTAACGATCCACCGTAAAGCCGACCGATCGACACCCCCCTCCCCCCACCCGGTGACAAGTGGCGCCCAACGTGGGGCGTGATAGAAGACGTCTAGTACCGAAACCTGTAAGAGCGCGTGAGATAGGCGGTTGTTACGCGGAGCGCGCGGAACTAAAGTTCGCGCTGGAACTATTGTTCACGCGGAGCGCATAGCGGGACTCTGGCGCGCCGACCACGTGGCCAGCCAAGCAAGCACGCTTCCAGGAATTCGCGCACAAACAACACATCCCGGGCGCGGACAGCTGTGTGCAGACAGCTCGCAGGGTGAGTGTGAGTGGACCGCATTCCGGGCCGCGTGGCGAGGAGAAGCAAGGCAGTACACCGGCCTTACCACCACACACCATCATGTCGGACAGCGCGCAAAGGGGCAGCAGTGCAGGCGCAGTGAAAACCGAGGTACTGTACAATGTGAACGGGATGTACTGTGTGAAATGTGCGCGACCCAAACACGTGGGCGGTGTACTGGGAACGTCGTGGGCGGACACGTGTGTGTGTTTAGAGTCGTGCGTGGGTAACCTACCACTAGGAACACCAGCTAGAACACCGGACTATCTTAGGTGCACGAACACGGCGTGTGACGGACAGGCAAGCGAAGGCACGTGGTGCAAGCAGTGCAGGGCATTCAAACACCGGAAATGCCTAACCAGGGGCGAGGCAGGCAGCACAGAGGGTAACTGGTATCTCTGTATGGAATGCGAAAGTGTGACGCACGTGAAACATGAGGCGGCAGAGCGGGAGCGCCGTGACGTCACGTGGGAGAGGCGGCACGTAGTTCCGGTAGGACCCATAAAACTTCCGGAGTTCGCGGGGCGGACCAGCGATGATCCTAGGCAATTCTTAACTGTGTGTCGCGGACGGTTGAGTCGCTACGGAGTACCGGAGATAGAGTGGGCGGAGAGAGTAGGCGGTGTGCTACGTGCCGACGCAAAAACGTGGTGGACAATCATCCGAGAGTTTGATATGCCCTGGCCGAAGTTTGTCAGGAGGTTCGAATCCCGGTTCGCGGACGCCCGAACAGAGCTGAGGGTGAGGACGGAACTATTTTGCACGGAGCAAGGACACGCGGAGGCGGCCGAAGCGTTCGTGCTGAAGAAGATACGCCTTCACAGACGCCTATTCCCGACGCAAGCACCGGAGGAAGTTTTAGGGCCCGTTATCGAACTCATGCGCCCTGAGATGCATCCGCACATGCGCCACGCGGTACGCTACTCCGCAGAAGAATTCGTGCAGCTCGCTAGGATTGTGGAGCAGGACCAGGGTGCCGTGAAAACGCCCCGAGCAAGCGCCAGAACATCAACGCGGACTGAACCAACTACAATAACAACTCAGGCGGTGGTGCCTTACGTCGCGCTACAAACACACGACCGCCACACCAGAGCCCGACCCAGCAGCCAATCACCACCGGCATGGCGCCAGCGCGCCATTGGCAACGGACCACCACCACAGTGCCATACGTGCCCCGCCAGCATCTACCACTGGCATCTCAACTGCCCGGTGCGTAACCACTACCGGCCGGACCCGCGGCAGACGGGAAACGGCCAAGGGGGGGCGGCGTAGTTGCTCTACCACCCCTCCCCCCCTCAACATCAGCCGGAGGACACGAGCGCCCGCCAACAGGGCCCTTCCTGGGTCACATCAGCGCCGAGGAAGGTGAACTCCTACGCATCCCGATCATAGTCAACGGGCGCGCAGTGAATGCCCTGGTGGACACGGCCGCTAGTCACAACTGTGTGGCGGCGCGACTACTTGCCGACGACCAGTACGAGCTCCACACGGGACAGCTGCAGCTGGCCACCGCCGGTGACACCTGCCGGACACATGGCGTCGCGACGCTCCGCATCGAGATACGAGACCAGCAGTCGACCACGACAGCTGTGGTGATCGCCGGACTCCGCGACGATGTCAAACTGGGGCAACCATGGCTCTATCAACAGGACGCGCGGATCGAGGTACGAGACGGCCGGGTGCACGTGGGCATCCAGGGCCGTCGCACCGTCTACGGGTTGGGAAGGACGCCGCCGACACCGGATGTAAAGGTCAGTCTCGACGAGTTCAAACACGGAGTTCCCCCCGAACTCCGTGCTGTCATCCAGAGTGTGCTTGACCAACAGTGTTCCGTGTTCGCGACTGCAGACCCCCTCAAACGCACTACCGTCACCGAACATACCATCCCTACTCATCCTCACGTTCCTATGTTCATCCCTATCGGCAGTTACGGACATACAGGCAAACAGACAATTCTGATGCAGGTTAATGAGATACTCAGGGATGGGCTTATAAAGCCGAGTGAGAGTCCCTATAACTTCCAGATAGTCTTAGCGGAGAAAAAAGATGGCACATCCAGATTCTGTGTAAATTTCAAACCTATAAACAAGGTAACAGTAAATGCCCCCCCACCTTTGTTAAACATGGCCGACACGATCGCCGGACTCGGCAACGCAAAGGTGTTCTCGTCATTGGACTTGAAATCTGGATATTGGCAAGTGCCAATACGACCAGCAGATAGACCGAAGACTGCTTTCACTACCCCCGACGGGAGACGATTTCAATTCAGATCCATGCCCTTTGGTCTTCAGGACGTCCCTGCCACGTTTCAAAACATGATGACGCGCGTGTTGGAAAATTATTCAGGGAAGTTTGCGGCGGCGTACTTAGACGACATCATAGTGTGGTCGCGGACCTGGGAGGACCACGCCCACCACCTTACCCTTGTACTAGAGCGCCTTGCGTCCCACGGACTGACGTGTAACAGGGAGAAGTGTCACCTGGGCACGACGGAATTAGATTTCCTGGGGCTCGTAGTGAACGCGGAGGGGAATACGCCTAACAAAAAACAGCTAGAGGTCATCCTTAACCAACCCGCCCCGAACACACGCAAGCAGCTCCAGCGATTCATAGGACTCACTAACTGGTTACGAGCATTCATACCGGAGTTTTCACTCGTGACAGCCCCCCTGACAGAACAGCTGTCACCGAAGAAACTGTACCAGTGGACGAGCGCAATGCAGGCGGCGTTCGACGAACTCAAACGTAGATTCCGCGAGTGTCATTTGTTGGCCAGGCTGGACCCACAGAAACCCATTATCGTACAGACCGATGCTAGTCAAGAAGGTGTAGGGGCCATCCTACTACAGCTAGGCGAGGAGGGGGAGCCCAGAGTGATCGAGTATGCGAGCGCGAAGTTTGGGGAGGTAGAGCGCCGCTATAGCATGAACGAGCGAGAGTGTCTCGGAGTTGTGTGGGCCTTGCGATGCTACCGACCACACCTGGAGGGACAACAGTTTATTTTACGCACGGACAGTCAGGGCCTAAAGTGGCTCGCCACCATGCAGGGCCGCCGCTCCAAACTCACCCGGTGGGCCATGCTGCTACAGGCATTAGATTTCACGGTGGGACATGTGGCGGGAAAGTACAACGAACTGGCAGACGAGCTGTCCCGAAATCCGGACAGCACAGTTCAAGTGCGAGATGACGCAGAATGGGACGAACTACTGCCCCCCACGCACGGAGCAGTCCCCGATGCGAGATCCGAGGTGACCGCCGGTCCGTACATATGTGCAATCCAACCGACCACGCCCCCCTCACTACCCCCCGGTGCAGAGTTAGATGACTTGGACGCCCTAGTCCGCGCCGTACAACTGACAGACGCACAAACTCAGGTGCTGATTCGGAAATGCGGGGAGACTACGTTCGAGGGGTACCGAGTGGTAGACGGTTGCCTACAAGCACAGCCACAACAACAACAACAACAACAACAAACATGGCGGACGTTCGCACCGATTGGGACGCGGCACGACATTTTCACTATGCTACACGACAACAAATTAGCAGGGCACCCAGGCACCGACCAGACGACAAGAGCGATAAGGGAGTGGTTCTACTGGCCAAGGCTGAACAAATACGTGAGGGACAGAGTTCGCAGCTGCCGACACTGTCAGAGACACAAGACCCGGAGACCCGACAGAAGGGAACAGCAAATACCGCGGAAACCTACAGAGCCCTTCCACACCGTGGCGCTAGATCTCATAGGCCCCTACCACCGCACCACCAGGGGCAAAAGGTTCCTACTCGTGGTGACTGATTGCTTCACCCGGTGGGTAGAGGCGTACCCCTTGTCAAATTGCCGTGCTGGAACTATTGCGAGGAGCCTGGAGGACGATTTCTTTTCCCGGTGGGGCTACCCACAAGTGCTCTTGACGGACAATGCCACCCAGTTCTCGGGGCAGAAGTGGGTCAAGTTATGCCGGAAATGGCACGTCACAGCCCACACCACACCCATCTACCACCCAAGGGCGAATCCAACCGAGCGACGCAATCAAGAAATTAAAGCCCAGTTGCGTCTACGACTCACTGATGATCATACCACCTGGGACACCCACATACCGGACGTGCTCTACTGTCCTCGACGTCGACGTAACGAGGCCACGGGCGAAGCACCAGCCACTCTCGTTCAGGGGTGGAACCTCCCTCTACCGGGGCAGTTCCGCATCCCGCCATCGGACAACCGACCAGTTGACGAGTCACATGAGGCACGGGCGGCGCGACTGTCAACTCTGCGCGACGCCGCACAACGCCGGCAGGCGGAATACCAGGTGCGGGTCACTCCCACGACCACGTCACCACCTCCACCACTGACCCCAGGTCAACTCGTATATGCCAGACTGCACCCACTCTCGTCAAGTGGCCGGAACTACTGCGCGGGGCTAGCCGCGAAATGGGTAGGACCAGTACCCGTGGTGCGCACCGCGGGCAACACGGCTGTGTTCCTGAGGCTGCCCACCAGCAGAGTAGTTAAGTATCACCGGGATACGGTCAGGCTAGCACGAGGGAAAGACGAGCCGGAAGACAGGACACCGGAAGCAGAACAGGAGACGACGGGGCAGGAGATCCAGGTGACCCCACCCACGGAGCACAGCGACACGTCCACGCCGGCACGCGGCGGCTCCCCTGGATTCGCGGGATTTCCCTGCGATGCCGTAGTCACACCCATCCGGTCAACTGATACCGGAAGTCGCGCCAGGCGGCTGTTCTCGGAGAACACGGACGAGCCATTTCACGGGTTTGAAGGGGGTGAGCAGACAAGAGACGAGGGGCAGGACCGATCCCCAATCCCTATTATTTGGCAGCCGGACGAGGAAGGGACCCGGACGGACGACCCGCCGTGCGAAGAGTTTGAAGGGGGCTTACACTACTCGCTAGTAGAGTCCACGTGTCTTGACATAGTGAGGGAACTGACACCACCCCGCATTACAGTGGAGGATATCATCGACACGGAAAGGGAGGAGCGGCGCGACGGAGGGACAGAGAGAGAGGAGACAGTAAAACCATTTACAACTTCCGGCCACGAAGAGAGGCGGCCCCGCCCAGGTGCTGCGTGACAGAAGCTTTCGGCGGACAACACGCAAGAGGGATGACGTAGTCGCCAGTCACGCGGCGAACGTAAACACCGTACACCCGGCAGGGGACAACCAGGGTTGCCAACAGAACCAGCTACGAACCAGCATGGACGTAAACAATAACATTACCACGTGCGCGAGGTAAACATTGCAGGCCACGCCTCTCAACCATCTGTCACTCGGCGCTGTCACATCGGCCTACTTTCGGGGGGGGGGGGGGGGGGGGGGCAATTGACATCGTCCGGGCCTACGGCCCCCTGTAAGTCCGATATGACACCGCCCAAACACCATCCACCCTCCATTCAAACCTCCCGCCTACCCGTGTGTACGTGTGCGTGCGTGTGTGCTCGCCCGGCAAGAGGGCGCTGTCGAGCCAGTGCGCCGTACCCCTAAAAACATAAGTATATGTAATTGTGTTGGTTGTTTTTATATTCCCTAAGTGCAACGTGACGGCAGATCGGCCGGGAGGGTTTTATGTACTTTTATTTTTTAACTTATATATTAAAATATCATAGCGTTTCCGGACATTCCCGAGGAAACCCGAAGCCAGACAATAATTAAATTTAAATCTTAATAATTATAATTTGTACAATCTTTTCAATTCATTCAAAAATTGTTACATAATTTTCAACGCATTCTTGTCATGTTAATTTAGTTTCCCGTGGCACGAATTCGCTAATATCTATTAACGGCAATTGTTTCGGCGGGAGGACGCCATGTTAGTCGAGCAAGCCATGACCTCACCCCAGTCTTCCGCCATCAATGACCGAGAGCAGACCCATCAGCACTCCGGGGACCTCACCGCTTGTATTCTCTGCCAAGTAATTCTGTTAACTTTAATTTCATTTCAATCGCTTTCTTTTAGTCCTCGGAGCGGCTCTCGGTCGGGGGACTGCTTTATTAATTAATTTATGACCAGTCTCGGTCTTTTTTCTTTGTACTACGTAAATCGACATGTGACCACGTGGTGGCTCATCACCTATAAACCGATTCGTGCCACGGGCGTTTTGCATAGCTTCAACCGTGTACTTGTGTGAGCGGAATTAGCGGAATAAATTAGGTGTGTGAATTTCAAGTATTATTCTTTTATTTTCCATCTGTGTGACCACGTGGAGAGTGACGGCATGTGGGAAGCCTGAGAGCCCACTTCGTAGGGAAAAGCGTGCCCGACGCTGAGAGCGGGCAGGAATTAGTGCTAGATGTTTTCAAGGGGGGATATCACGTCTCACATGGGCGACGTCACGCCCTGAGTTAGGAGTCTCACCGGGTCCACGTGTCGTACCACGTGGTGGCGCCCACTAACGATCCACCGTAAAGCCGACCGATCGACAATTGGTTTATCATTCAATATTTTTATAGTTCATTTACATTTAAAAGTTTTTACTTTTTTGTCACATTTATTAATTTCCTTAACTGAAGTCGCAGCAGCCACCGAAAGGAAGTTGCTTTACAAGGACGTTTATTCGGACAGTGATGAAGATGCTGAACCTCCTTCTCTGAAAAAGGAGTTGAAAAAATCAGCGTCTCTTATTGCAATGAAACCAAGTGTTAATGATTATGTGATTGTTAAATGCAGCGGAAAGAAAATGAAACAAAACTTTCTTGCCTTCATAGAATCCTATGACAAAGACAGTAATGAGTATAAAGATATTTTTCTTAAAAAAACTGGCTATTCAAAGTTTTGTCTCCCAGAAGAACACGAGAGGAAGCTTTATGACATTGAAGCATCTAACATTTGTAAAGTGTTATGCCAGCCAGTGACCTTCCATCGTTATCAATACCGTCAGTTGGGGTAACATTGGCCCTTTAAGGGTAACTTTGGCCCAAGACAAAAAATATGTTAAACCATGTTACAACTGTTCCAAATATTTATTATATGTGATGATACATATGTAACATATGTATCATAATAAATATTTTGAAGAGTTGTTACATATGTTACATATGTATCATCACATATAATAAATATTTGGAAGAGTATCATAATAAATATTTTGAAGAGTTGTTACATATGTAACATATGTATCATCACATATAATAAATATTTGGAAGAGTTGTAACATGGTTTAACATTTTTTTTTGTCTTGGGCCAAAGTTACCCTCAAAGGGCCAATGTTACCCCAACTGAC
Organism: Bacillus rossius redtenbacheri; assembly: GCF_032445375.1. Classification (NCBI taxonomy): domain Eukaryota; kingdom Metazoa; phylum Arthropoda; class Insecta; order Phasmatodea; family Bacillidae; genus Bacillus; species Bacillus rossius. The sequence continues at coordinate 129,353,568 of NC_086330.1, read as the reverse complement.
GGTACGCCTTTAACTTTGATTTTTCTCATTATATGTGAATTATGGTGTTAAGTATAATTTCTTTAAAATTTATTTTAATGATTCACATCTGTTAAAAAGGTTTTGCAATAGGTACCAGTATTGCAAAACAGTGTTCAATATGATATCCTGTAATTCATTTGCTCTTTATAACATTGTAGCATTCTGCATTAGTGAAGTGTTATGTTAGCAAACTAACTTCAGTTGTTATCAGTACAACTGTACTATAGATATTTTAAAATGTAAATAAATCTCAAGTGTAGGCTATGTTTTTTCTAATACATTTTACTTTTGTTTTGTCAGAATCTGTGCATAGTACAACTACCTTGTTAATTGTTTAACTATCACACTAGTAAGTTGAAATGCTGTGTACATAACCACGCACTAAAAAAAAGTACCAAAATCAATGGTAATGTAAAATTTGTCCACACAGTGGACAGTTGAGTCCACTCAGTGGACAGCCCCAAAATTATATTTACGTTTTATTAATTCAATTTAATGTATCGATCTTGACCACTTATTGTACTGAATTTGGCGCAACCAGGGGAATATTTAGGAATCTTTACAGGTGTATAAAATATAATTTTTTTTTTCAAACCATACATAGTTTAGGTACCTTATTTTGGCAATCACCCACCTCCGAAACAAATCCCTTCTCGAGGTTCGATCTCTCGCCCCCCAAAGCCTAGCAACACTGTGTATAAAAGCCATACGCAATATTGAGCAGGTTCAGTCATTACTGTCAAGGTTGGTAAACTGGAGCAAGTTATTAAAGATGTGCATACTAGTACCTATTGGGCTTGTGGTATATTGTGTGCTGCCAGGTTGGCAACGCACGTCCGGACATACAGTTCCGGGATGGAGGCTGGTGATACACGGCCAAACAAAGACTGGTGCGCAGTTTGTACATTGTAATCCCAAGGTTACTACATTGGCGACGAGGATGAAATTGGTTTCTTTGCGTGCATTACGGCTCGTGTAATGTTCAGAAAGAATGTCGGGGTTTAAAGTTGAAAGTTTTACGCCCGGCGAGGACACGTGGGACTCGTATGTCGAAAGGCTGGAACAGCTTTTCATCGCAAATGGCGTGGGAGACAAGCCAGAGGATCAAGTTAAACGACGTGCAATCCTTATTTCGTCTGTTGGGAAACAAACGTATGAAGTGCTACGCAATCAGTGTGAGCCCAAGAAGCCATCGGAGCGCACCTACAGCGAGCTAGTCACTTTGTTGACGAGCCATTTTTCTCCACGGCCGTCTGTGATTGCCGAGGGTCACAACTTCCACAAGTGTGTCCAACAAGAACAGGACACAGTTTCAGATTTTGTGGTGAATTTAAGGAAATTAACGCGCTCTTGCAATTTTGGTACCTTCTTAGACGCCGCCTTGCGTGACCAGTTTGTGGTAGGGTTAAGGGACAGAAACATTACCCAGCGGCTTTACCTGGAAACCGATGACCTCACCTTCGAAAAGGCAGTAGGCATAGCAGTTCAGCATGAAGCGGCCGTGGGAAATGCATCCCTTCATGTAAATGTGCCGAAAGTTGAAATTTCACACAGCTCGGCGGAACAGACCGAGGGACCAGTAAATGTACACGTGGTGAAAACACGTTCGCGGGAAGATGGCGTCAAAAACCAGGGCGGGCCTGGGTGTTTGTGCTGTGGAAATGTTACTCATTATGTGCGTGACTGCAAGTTCCGTAAGTACAAGTGTAATAATTGTAAACGTATAGGACATCTTAAACGAATGTGTCCGAACTTCATGTCGACTGATACAAAGGACAGGACCCGTCATAATTATGTTGTGCGTGAAGACCCTGATCGCCAAAGTGTACACACGTCGGACGAGGATTTTGCGTCTGTGTTCCAGTTGTGTGGGTTGGCAGCCAGGTCACGACCTTGGGTTATGGAGGTGTCGGTGGGGGACGTGGTCCTGGATATGGAAATCGACAGTGGCGCGTCCATGTCCGCTATTTCAGAAAGGCTGTATAGGATGCAGTTTTCAAAATACCCCTTGTCTCCGACACGGGTTAGTCTCAAGTCTTACACGAACGGTGTAATACACCCATGCGGGACAATTGCAGTACTGGTGCAAGTGAAATCGAGCAAGCCCAAGAAGCTAGATTTGTTTGTAGTTCCAAATGGAGGCCCTCCACATCTTGGCAGGGATTGGTACGATGCTTTAGAGCTGCCAAAACCGAGTCTCAACCATATCAGGGCCACTTCAGATGAGGACAGGTCAGTGCTGAGTGTCATTACCAAACAGTACCCTACCTTGTTCGATGACGGTTTGGGTACGTTCTTTGGAAGTAAGGTGTCACTGCATGTACGTGAAGGGACAGCACCAGTAGTTTTACCTGCTAGGCCCCTGGCCTTTGCGCTTAAGAGTAAGGTTGATAAAGAGCTAGACAGGCTTCTGGGGTTAGGTGTACTTTATCCAGTGTCATTTAGTGAGTGGGCCACCCCAATCGTTCCCGTTGTAAAACGTGATGGTACGGTCCGTATTTGTGGTGATTTTAAGATCACAGTCAACCCTAACCTCATTGTGGAACATTATCCTTTACCGCGAGTTGATGAGTTGTTTTCCAAGCTGCAAGGGGGGATAGAGTTTTCTCAAATTGATCTTTCCCAGGCATTCCAGCAGTTGCAGGTCGATGAGAAGTCGCAGGAGCTGTGCACTATCAACACGCATAGGGGATTGTTTCGGTTTAGCAGACTCCCTTTTGGAATAGTGTCTTGCCCCGCTATTTTTCAATGCACAATGGAGCAAGTCCTACAGGGGTTAGAAGGTGTTGTGTGTTTTCAAGATGACATTTTGGTAACAGGCGCTACCAAGGAAATTCACTGGCGAAATCTTCATGGACTGTTACGTCTGCAGGACTCTGGTTTCAAGGTAAATAAAGCGAAATGTGCATTTTTCCGTTCATCAGTCTCTTTTCTGGGGCATAGGGTAGATAAGGAGGGGTTGCATACGAGTAATGACAAAGTCAAAGCAGTAGTAGATGCGCCGCCACCTCGTAGTGTCAGCCAGTTGAGGGCATGGCTAGGTCTGGTTAATTACTATGCCCGTTTTCTGCCTAACCTAGCCACAGTGTTGGCACCTTTACATGAGCTTTTGAAAAAGGGTCATAAGTGGGTTTGGGCACAAAGCTGTGATTCTGCCTTCAAAGAGTTAAAACAGCTGATTGTCTCCTCACATGTTGTCATACACTACAACCCGGATTTGCCAGTTCGTTTGGCATGCGATGCGTCCCCATATGGTGTGGGAGCAGTCCTAAGCCACATCCTACCCAGCGGGGAAGAGAAGCCAGTTGCATTTGCTTCTCGCACCTTGTCGTCTGCAGAGAGAGGGTATTCTCAGCTAGATAGAGAAGCCTTAGCAATTATATTTGGAGTTAAAAAGTTCTTTCAGTACTTGTACGTCCGAAGCTTTACCCTCATTACCGATCATCAACCATTAACACACATTCTAGGTAGCCATTGTGGTATTCCGCAGCTCGCTGCCAATAGGCTGCAGCGTTGGGCAGTGTTTCTTCAGGGTTTCGACTACACAGTTCAGTACGCCAAAGGTGACGCCAATTCGAATGCTGATGGCCTCTCTAGGTTGCCACTTCCAAATGTTGCGCCTTCTTCAACCCAATTTTCATATTTGGATGTTGGAGTGTCAGAGTTTTTGCCAGTGACGCCTCAGGAAATCAGGCGAGAATCTGAAAGGGATGGAGTGTTAGGTAAAGTCATTAGGTGTCTTAGAGATGGTTGGGCCACGCAACTGTCCGACACGCTCAAACCATTCTATGACAAAAGAAACGAACTTGCACTAGAAGGGGGCTGCATTTTGTGGGGGCACCGGGTCGTCATTCCCCAAGCCTTGCAGGATCGAGTGTTGCAGGAGTTGCACACCAGTCACTTTGGTATTTGCAAAATGAAAGCCTTGGCACGTTCGTATGTATGGTGGCATCGGATAGACAAGGATTTGGAGGGGGTAGTTTCTTCTTGTACCCCATGCTTCCAGAACAAGTCCTTGCCAGACAAGTCAATCCTGCTGCTGTGGGCGTGGCCCGACCGACCTTGGCAAAGAATTCATGTGGATATCGCTGGTCCATTCATGGGAAAGCATTTCCTAGTCCTTGTGGATAGCCATTCAAAATGGCCAGAAATCAGTGTTCTTCCCAGTATTACGTCGGATGCAGTGAGAACACAGTTGCGTTGGTGGTTCGCTGTATACGGGTTGCCAGAACAGCTAGTTTCAGATAATGGTGTCCAGTTCTCGTCGGAAGAGTTCAATCGTTTTTGTAAACACAATGCCATAAGGCACACATTTTCACCTCTGTATCACCCTTCCTCAAACGGTCTGGCGGAAAACATGGTCAGAACCTTTAAAAACAAACTCAAGTCATTGGTTCACTCTAATGTTCCGCTCAACACAGCCTTACCCCGCTTCTTGTTGAGCTACAGAATAACCCCCCATACAGTCATGGGGGAGTCACCTGGCAGTTTAATGTTCGGTAGGGTTGTTCGTAACCGTTTGTCGTTACTAGCCCTGTCTGTAGCCACCACTGTTGCAACTCGCCAAATGGGTTCGATGGTCTCACGTTCCGCCCTCAGGAACAGAGCTTTTGAGGTGAATGACAGTGTTGGGTTTACCGTTTATGCACGTGGGAAACAGAGTTGGGAGAAGGGGGTGGTCGTTGGCAAGTTGGGTCCACTCACGTACAGTGTGCAAGGGGCCAGCGGAGTCACCCATCGCCGCCACCTAGATCAGCTTCGCCCCCTTCCACCGTTGTCGCAGATGGAGGCAAACACAGTCAGCAGCAACAACATGCGGGTCAGTGGTAGAGAAACACAACTGCCACCCTGCCACCAAACGTCCTCAACTTCGGAGCCTACAGGCGGCAGGGCAACACTGACAGAAAAGGAGCCACAGGAAAACGTGATGAAAAGTGCAGCTGGCAGTGTCCAAAATGAAGAAAGGAGTAGGTGTAGTGATGCGGAAAGCGGGTTTAAGGGGTTTGTGCTAGGGGAAGACAGTGTATTCGTGAGTGGTGATGCCAGTAGTCAACAACGATACCCCAAAAGGAACAGGGTCCCCAAAAAAATGATGAACCTGTGATGTGTGTGAACATACATTTCTAGTAGTACTCTTTGTCCATGTGTCGTTGTTTGTTTGTTCGCTACTATGGGTAGGAGAGGAGTGTGGTATATTGTGTGCTGCCAGGTTGGCAACGCACGTCCGGACATACAGTTCCGGGATGGAGGCTGGTGATCCATGGCCAAACAAAGACTGGTGCGCAGTTTGTACATTGTAATCCCAAGGTTACTACAGGCTAAAAACTCAAACTTGAATGTTATTCCGTGAATGAAATTAATTTTAAACCAATAACTTCATGTTTGGAGAAGGTTGGGCAGATCCCTTCTACGAACAATAAGTCTATTTATGTGAAATCAAAAATTATAAACCCAAAGTCTGAAAAAAGTTTTTGAAATGTGCTTTATCAAGTGAGGTGAACAGATAATGAAGACATGCTCCCAATTGTCCGATCAAGAAAACGCAGGGCTGGTTTACATGTTGCATCTAATGAATCCATAGGCTTAGAGGCTCAAACCTATCTGATTGGCTTTAACTCCCAGCTTGAGTGATAGAACATATGGTGTTTATAAAGAGTAAAAATAGGTGGTACATGGGGAAGAAAGAGATAATTTTTCTAGCGGATATTATTTGTATGGATCAAAAATTAATTCAGCCTGCTCTGGGATTATGAGAGCTATTATTTTATAGGGAGGCAAAAATATACTCATAAGCTGCTTTAAAACAATATAAAGAATTATTGGAGATTACAGGTGCCATTTATAAGCGTAATGATTCTTTTAGTATGCAGTATAAAAGTGTTACGCATCCTCAATTCAATATTATAAGGGAATTATTTCCAGCCATTGTATTGACGCCGTCCCCGCTACCTCTGAGTATTTAGACGTGATTTTGTTCAGTTCGTGATCTCAGGGAAGGTTCGGCCTTGTGGCTAGAGGTAGGGGTCAACGCAGTAAGGCCCCCCGAGCTGTTGAGGCCACTCGGGACGCCTGAATAATAACACAAAACTTCTTCAGATAGTTCGTGAATTTAATACAGCACAGCCCAATACATGGTGCTGCCCGTTCTGGCCGTAACGGTTTGCCCGACGCGACTAGTCACACGCGCAGCTCACTTCCTCAGTGGCGGCTCACGATTCTTATGCGCGTGAGGGGCAGACTCGTTTACGTGATGCGAAAGTTACAAAAGACACTCTGACATGGCACACGATATTTTGAAGCACAATACACTACACTAATACCTAGCTCTGGATTAAGTTTGGTGGCGCACTGCCGTACGACGGTGATACATAAGCCCTGACATGACGAATTACACTTAGGCGAACAACTATTCCACTAATACATTACACTTGATAAACTGGGCTAGCAGCACGTAGGCCCGTGTTTCCGGCGACTCTACGTGGTGTCTAGGTGTGACCCAGGGACTGAATCGTTATTAAGTCTGATAGCACGTGTCGCCTGCTGGCTGCCCCGTGCGGGCCAAAACTAAATAGCCTGTAGGCTAGGTTGGGCGTGAAGCGCCGACGTGAAACCACATAATCTCCCCACAGTACTTACGTATGACGTGGAACACTCATCTTGAGCACTGATTGAATTAAGTTAAGTACCTCATGGTAAATTTAGGCCGACCGCGGAACTGTACAAAAAGGTTGAAAAGAAATTACACTATGGAAAACTACATGTCGGTGAATGCAAAGTTTGAAGGTTCCGCGTTGCGCGCAGGCTGCCGGCCTGGTTGAGCTCTCGAAGGACACTAGCGGTGTCGCCGCGCGCGACCCCCCTCCCCCGCCAGCCCTCCCGCGGAAACGTGTGAATTTCGCGGGAAACTGAACCGGCCAGGTTCGGGACAAATCGCACATTGAAACATGATTTTGCAAAGACTTAATTATTAATTAATAAAAAATAATGTTTAATAAAATCCTGTGGAAAAACATAATTATAACAATTTGTTGTAGTGCGGCGGAAGGATATGCCACACCCGGCCGGATCCTTGCGCCGGTGTAGCACTCGTTGTATGGCGTTCGCCTCGTCGCACGAACTGCACTTTGCTGCGCGCACGGGCGCGTTCGGTGCACACGCTTTTGCGAGACGTTGATGAGGCATAGCGGTCTATGCGACAGAGGAGCATTGGCGGTCGGCGTCAAATGCCCCCCCTTCTCTGAGACCGCCATGTGCATCAACGCCTCGCTTCACACGCTGAGCACTTCACTGACGTTCGCCGCACTGCGAGCCCTACACTACGCGGCGGAGTGGTGGTGTGTTGTGATGTAAACATTCTGCCCTGAATACCTCTCCCACTCAATGAATGCTAAGGGGTTACGCCCTGACCCGTGTCCTTTCCCCCCTGGGACTGGGCAGCGACGTGCGCCTCTTCTAGCTCAATATGGTGACAAGTGGGTGGGGGGGTCAGTGTGGTCGGGGTGTGGCAGGGTGGTGGAATGGATGACGTGGGCGGGGGGAATGATAGGGGTCCGGCCACAAGTGTTGGCACCCCTGGATCGCCCCTTACGGGTCGCGCCCGGGTGGAGTAGCTCGACGGGGACCTGGACCACTCGTAATCCGCCAGGTAGGCCGGGGTTCGGCGGGCCCTCTGTGGTCGTGTGGTGGGGACTGTGCTGGTAGGGGTCTCCACTGTGCAGAGTGTGGTAGGTCCCCTCGTGTCCGGTTGGGTGGTCGGGCAGCTCGCCTCCACGGCGGGGACAGGAGCGAACTCTACCGGCTCGCTGTCGTCCGCGCAGCACGTCCTGACCGGGACCCGACGTCTGCGGGTGGGGCGCCTATCCCTACTGACTGATGACCCAGTGTTCGACCCGACCCACGGCTACGGGTTTCGCGAGCAGCGAATCATCCGGGAGCAGGTGGATGAGATGCTGCACGACGGAGTCATCGAGCCGTCCCACAGCCGGTACAATGCGTGCATTGTGCTGACCAACAAGAAAGACGGGACAAGCCGATTCTGTGTGGACTTCCGGCCGTTAAATGCCGTGACCGTCAGCGCCCCGCCCCCCCAGATTAGCGTCGAGGCCGCCGTAGCCGGCTTGGGAAGAGCCCAGGTCTTCAGCACCTTGGACCTGAAGTCCGGGTACTGGCAAGTGCCCATACGACGCGGGGACCGGGAGAAGACGGCGTACACGGTGCCAGACGGACGGAGGTTCCAGTTCAGAGCCATGCCGTTCGGCCTAAAGTGCGCCCCGTCCACCTTCCAGTGCATGATGACCCGTGTGCTGGAGGGCAACATCGGGCAGTTCGCCCTAGCATACCTGGACGACGTCATAGTGTACTCAGACACCTGGGAGGACCACTGCCGCCATCTGGCCTTGGTGATGGAGAGGTTGGCCACAAACCACCTGACAGCCAACCCAGCCAAATGCCATCTCGGAGCCGCCGAGGTCGACTTCCTGGGCCACGTGGTCAACGCGGAGGGGAACCGCCCCCAACTAGGTCACCTCCAGCAGATCGCGATGGCAGAAGTCCCACGCACCCGGAAGCAACTGCAGCGCTTCATCGGGCTGCTGAACTGGCTCCAGAACTATATTCCGAATTTTTCACAAGTCATCGCGCCTCTGACGGACCTGTTGTCGCCCCAAGTCCGCTACCACTGGGGCTCGCCCGCGACGGCATTCGAGGCCGTCAAGAGCGCGTTCACCCGGTGCCACACACTGGCCCGCATCGACCCCGAGCGCCCACTCGTCCTCCAGACAGACGCCAGCGCCCTGGGAACCGGAGCCGTGCTAAACCAGGTGAACGACCACGGAGAACGGCAGGTGGTGGACTACGCCAGCGCGAAGTTCGGCGCGGCAGAGAGGCGGTACCACAGCAACGAACAGGAGTGCTTGGCGGTGGTGTGGGCCGTGAAGAAATACCGTCCACACCTGGAGGGCAGGCATTTCACCCTCCGCACCGACAACCGCTGCCTCACCTGGCTCCACACCATGCAGGGGAGGAAGGGGAAGCTGATCCGCTGGGCGCTTCTCCTACAGTCGTTCGACTTTACGGTCGAGCACGTGCCAGGCGCGGAAAATCAGCTCCCCGACCTGCTCTCGCGCGAGCCAGACGGCAGACGGGAGGTGCTGGACGAGGAGGAGTGGGACGAAATCCTGCCTCCATCCCACACCAGCATGACTGCCGATGGACACCCTACCTGCACCCGCCTCAGGCTCGGCGTAGAAGGGACCGAAGACCCTCCCAGTACCGAGGCCGACCTGGAGCAGCGCGTCCTCATGGCCCAGCGCCGCTCGCTGGACGCCGACCGGCGCCGCGAGACAGTGCGCGGAGGAGACCACCCCGCCTGGCAGCTCCGGGGCGACCGGGTCATGAACAGACTGCCAGGGGAAGAGGACGAGTGGAAGACCTACGTCCCACCCGAAGCGCGCGAGGCAACACTGCGATTCTACCACGATCATGACCTCGCCGGACACCCGGGCTCGGACCAGACCCGGAGAGCCGTCTGCCGGTACTACCACTGGCTGGGGGTGAACCGGGATGTCCGGGTCTACGTCCGGGAGTGCGAGATCTGCCAGCGCCGCAAGGCCCGCAGAGGCGACGGCACGTAGCAACAGCAGCCTCGCCAGCCGTCAACACCGTTCCAGATGCTCACGCTGGACGTGATGGGGCCGTACCCCCGCTCGCCGCGGGGTAAGCGCTTCCTAGTGGTCGTGACCGACATGTTCACCCACTGGACAGAAGCCTACCCCTGCGGCAATGCACGGGCGGCCACCATCATCGAAGTCCTGACACGCGAGTTCCTCACTCAGTTCGGCTACCCGGAGTCCGTCTTGACGGACAAAGGCAGCCAGTTCCTTGGGTCTGGTGGAGAGGGTGGTGCCAAGAGGCACACATCATCCACCACACCACACCCTCATACCACCCCAGGGCCAATCCGACCGAGCGCAGGAATCAGGATCTGAAAACTCAACTGCGGCTGCGCCTAGGGGAGTACCACACCCAGTGGGACCACCACGTCGCCGACGCACTGTTCTGCGTCCGGCGGCGCGTGAACGCGGCCACTGGGATGACCCCCGCCGAGATGATCCAGGGGCGTAACCTGCCGCTGCCCGGCGAGCTGGCAACACACGGCGTACCGCACCCAGGAGAGCAACCAGAGGAGCGCGATGAGCGACGAACCCAGGAGCACGATGCGGCACGTGCAAGACAAGCCCGCTACAGTCAGGGAATCACGCCCCAGACAGCGCGACCCCCGGCACAACTGCGGGCCAGCGATCGGGTGTACGCCCGAGCGTACCCCCTGTCGGCAGCGCCGCGCAATTACAGCGCCAGACTCGCTCCCCGCTGGGAGGGGCCCTACACCGTGACGTGGCGCCTGGGGGCGACGTCCTACATGGTGAACTTGGGCGGCCGCCGCATGCAGAAGATCCACCAGGACCACCTGCGAGTGGCGGCGACCCCCGGGGAACCACTCCCGACCGAACCCGAACATGGGGACACAGCAGACGGACCAGACATCCCCCTTGATGCACTCCCTCCTGGAGGACTGGAGCAACAGCGAGAGGAAGCCGAGGACACAGCTCCAGACGAGCCCGAGCACCTCACCGATGGGGAACTGGACTCGGACGCACCCCACGACCTCGGCGAGGCACCCTGTCCCGCAGAAACCGCACCACGAGGTGAGGCCCCCGAGAGCAAACCGCCCCTGCGGCATGACGAACCTACAGAGACTCACACCACGCCGCGCCGGCGGAGAAGGGGCCGGCCCCGCCACGCCAGGTGCAGGGTGACAGAAGTCGCAGGGGACGACTCCGACGACCCCGCCAGAGCGACCCCTGACCCCGAACCCATCATATCCAACCCAGACGAGGACGAAGAGGAATCGCCCCCGAGCCCGACCAGAGGTGGTTGGGGGCACGCGGCCTCCATTGCCGACGCAACTTTCCGCGTCACCGTCACACAACCGCGCGAGGAGGGGGCTGGACGTCCCCGTCGGACACGACGCAGACCAGCGAGGCTGCAGGAGTTCGTCCTGAACACCACCCCGGGGCGGAGCTCACCCAGCCCGGCGCTGATACCAAAGCGGGAACGCCAGCCCTACGGACGGCAAGGCCCGACGAGCCCCGAGGGGAGTAGCCCGCGAGAGCGCCCCCGACGGGAGCGCCAACCCCCGGCCCACCTGGCCGAGTACATCCTGGGCAGTCTCGTCACGCCGCCCCACACATCACGCCTCGTGGCGCCGTCCTCCCGGCCCAGCTGCCCACGCAGCGACCGAGGCGGCGTCCGCCTGCGCCGACACCTCATGCGCCGCGGCGCCGCCTCCCGGCCCAGCTGCCCACGCAGCGACCGAGGCGGCGTCCGCCTGCGCCAACACGTCATGCGCCGCCGGCGCTAAGGCGCCACGCGCTATGGGATCGCGTGTCGAAGTGTGCCGGCTGAGCTAGGGGGTCGTCTTCCCGCGGGAGCGGGAACACTGGGCGGAGACGGGCTTCCACTGGGGGGGGGGGGGGGGGGGGCATTTGACGTCGTACCGACCATGGCCTTTAAGCCCGTGCTCCGCACCGCCAGTACTGTATCCCATTTTCGGAGAGCGCCCCTTGCCCAGCCGGATTGAGTCAGGCGAGCGCCCCGGGCGTGACCCCAATAGACAACAAACCTCATTAACAGTCACCGCGGCCACTGGCCTTAGTTAAAATGCCCGTGACTATGATCGTGTCAGATTAGAAGAAATCCAACTAAAACAGCTCACAGTGAGACAATATGTTGTTAAACTTACAGTCGCCAACCTGATGCCACAATTAAAATAATTAAATACTACTATAAAACAGTTGTTAAGCTTTAAGCACACAATTACCAGGTACTAACTTTTAATTGAGCACCTGGAACGTGTTTTTAGCTTATAATAGAGCAAATTAAGTTAATATAAGTTTTTTGACGCCGACTCACAAAGAAGAGAAAGTTTCACTTCCTTGCGAGGCGGCCATGTCCGGCAGTCTCGAACCACTCCGCGCCGGGAACATACGTGTGTCCGTGGGCAGCATCCAAGTTTTCTTTCTGTGGTTATTTTATTCTATACTAAATATTTAAATTCAAACCTCTTATTAATTCATAGCTGCCCACGTCGACTCGGCGCGTATTTTACGGAACCGGGCCTATCTCGACCGTCTTCAACGTGATACCGCGCTGCAGATCGTATCACTCACGTAAGTGTTTCGCCGAATTTAAGAGCCCGCTCATAGAGCCCCCCTGCACCCGTTAATGTTCGGCGCTGGCCGTCTCCAGCGAGCATCGACCCGCGTCCCGCGAGACTGCCGCGGTAACCATTAGTGTCGCGTAGTGTTATGTTTTTTCTGTGTTAATTGTGTAACGGCTAGACGTCGCCAAGTGTTGGTGAGAGTGTTTTGTAGCGGGACTAGATTAAAGGTAATTCTCACCAACTCGTGTACACTAATTTTCCGGAGTCTCCCGTCCTCCACACGGCCGAGCGGCCTTCACAGTCAAGGGAGAGCCATTCAGGGTAGATTCAAGCCGTGTACCTGGCGGGGCACGCGGGGGCAGAGTACCCACGACCCAACACCAACGGCCTAGCAGCCCGCTAGCCTGGCGCCCCTCCGGACAACAAGAGCACCACGACGCCCGTAGCGCCCGTCAGGTACCCCCGGGGCCTTTCACATAGGTCGGGTGACGGCAATTCGAAGTACCGGTTTTCTCATTTACATGAATTTTTATTTCTGTGCACGCACAATGGCAATGGCATTTACATAGCATCAAATAAAATGCAACAAATTAATAATTTAATGAATCAACAAATTATATTTTGCTCTTTCATTATTAGCTATTCACTTCCTTCAGTGCATATTTACTTTAGCCCATTTAATACAGTTAAGTAATACTACACACAAATAACTCCAGCCAATGTTGATATTAGTCCATCCTGCATGTTAGCAGCATCTCTGGTGAGAAAATAGAGAAGTTTGAAGGTTTAGGTTGTAGCATTGCACAATGAGTATGTTATAAATATACATATTTTTTTTTTTGGGTCATAAGAATATTGATTAAGAATAACTTTGATATAAAAGATAATAATTATTTAATATGTAGATAAGGGTAATTGTTCAGAGCTGTTAAGAATTGTTATTAATTGCTTTGGTTAAATTTCATGGAAAGCTTTAAAATACTTATTTCCTTGAGATACTTAATTATTAATTTGAGGGTTAACTCCAGTTCATAATAATTAATTTTGATATTTGATAGTTAATTTCAGTAATTGTTTTGTTTAAAGCAGTATAGATTATAATTTTACAGGACATCATTTTTAAACAAAAGTTTCTAATATGGTATGAATTTCAACTTTGTTTACTAAATTTTGAACATTGTATTTGAATTTGTTGGGTAAGGTTAAATTCTATTGGATATTGCTAGTGTAATATTTTGAGAATAGTCTGGAAGGTACAGAAGGAAGAGCGGACAGGCGCGACACTCTGGCGCCAGAAAGTTATTTTTCACTTTGTAAATGCATGTTTGGGAGTTACGAGTCACGTTGTACGCACAGCTGTAGCGACCATCTGGAAGGGTCTCTGGAGGCTACCACTAGCCAGCCAATCAGGGCGAGCCCTGGCATGGAATGATGCGCCTATCCGAATTTCCTTATATGGTCAGGTTTTGGAATTCTGTTCTCTGATTGGTCAGTTGGCCCACGGGGTTGCCTCCCTTGTCTTCACCTTTACAAGGGAAGGTAATCTCGTTGACCAAGTCACTTGTTGCTCTATCGTCGCAGAAGCTGGTTGCGTCGTCGACAAGTCACGACACAATATGAGAAGTTACTAAGAGATAATTTAACGCCTAGGGGCTGGGGCCAGGCCGTATTTTTTAACTTAAATTCTTGATTTTTCGGACAAATGTATTAGAAATTTAGGCCCTAGGCGTCGGCATCGGCCCGACTTCGTGGGATTACGGTCCACGATCGACGGTACCTTGAGTTATGTAATTAATTAACCAAGGGACATTACTAAGTTTTTTTTCTTTGGCGAGTGACAAGACTCCTCGACCATCAACGGCAAGATGTATGGTGCTGTGGTATGTATTTGGACATCATAAAAAATTGGTATAAGACAGAAAACTGTGCAAGTAACGAATTTTTCTAACTAAATTCATTAGTTAAATTGTGTACAGAGGCCATGTAACAATGAGAAAAAAACATTTTTTTTTTTAAAAGAAATAAACAAAGATAATTTAATAAACTCTTTTATTTCCAAATAATGTAGAACCATCGTAATGAAAAATTCCTCAGGAACATTGTTTTGTTTTGTTACGTTTCTCTGTGTGCATAGCCGGGCAAAACATACAACGTAACAAGGTTTACCTCGCACCTACCAAGATGCGCTAGTGGCAAATAATGGCACAGACGCATTTGGTAAATACACATTTGGTAAATAATCAGGAATTACCCTCTTTTATCGCATAATCTTCGCACCCATATTTTAGGGCGTCAAAATTTGGATAAAAAAAAACCTCTAGCGTAAATGTCGCATGATGTTTTTGGTCCTGCTATTAGATGTCGAGCGCTTTGTGTAGGTATCTTTTCTGTATAAAACGATATATTTTAAAGTATAAATATAATATTTATTCAGAAATTACCGCGTACTTACTTAAATAACGGAAATACGAAGCTGTCTGATGTGTAAATGTTATTTTAAAGACTCTTTAAACGTTATAATCTTCATTGTTCGTCTGCGTTGCCACAGTGTATCACTTACAAAAATGTAGCCAGCGCTCGTTGCTATTATTACTGTTTGGTTGCTTCCCGTATAGAGCGCGCACACGTAGTCAAATATCGATATCTCGCCAATTGCAGGTATCTCTTCCGTATAAAATGATGTATTTGAAAGTACAAATATAATATTTATTCAGAAATTACCGCCTACTTATTTAAATAAAGGAAATACGAAGCTGTGTGATGTGTAAATTTTCTTTGAAAGACTTTTTAAACGTTATAATCTAACTAGCTGCCCGACCCTGCTTCGCACGGTTGTATTTATGGGGGGGAAATGAGACCAAATCTCCTATTTACAGTTATAATAAATGAAATAAAATGAAAATTAATTAATTTTGACAAAAACTTAATACAATGCTTTGTAATGTACCGAAGAAAAAACGAATAGCACCGATGGTTTCCCGACTCTCAAGCACGCAACGTTGTCATGGAAACGAAGTACCCACTGTTTCCCGGGCTTAAACACCAATCAACATTGATAATCGAACATTAATCGAAATAAAAACTACCCTATCTCTCAAGTTGGAAACAATTACACATAAATGCCAATTTTCATCGAAATCGGTTGACTTGGTAAAGAGTTCACTGGACCTTTTTAGAAATCAGATGTAGTTAGTAATTGTCTTCTTAATTTGAATAATTGGTGGTCTGTATTTAATGAGTGATGAGGACTACACTAACAATGAAATAGCCGTTGCCATAGAGACGAATGAAGCATCAACAAAGCAACAGCCGTTGCCATGGTGATTTCCTACCAAAAACTGGAAATAAAACGCTCGTTGCATACATTACTGTTTGGTTATGTTGCTTCCCGTATAGAGCGCGCACACGTAGTCGAATATCGATATCTCGTCGATTGCATGCAACGCGCGCTCTCTATGCGGAACAGAGTTAACTATATTTGATATCTCGCTCATTCGTGGTGTTTACTACGGTAGTTACACGTTCGTTCGGCTTGCATTTGGATCACAGATTTTGTTTTTCTATTTAAAGTTGAAGAAAGGTTTTTGTTGCATGACTTAATAAATTAAATTGTTTGGCCTGCTCTTTTATATTTCACTTTGTAAATAAACGTACTTTCCATGAATGGGTTTTGTTTTTATGAATACTTTAACAAAAAAAAATTATTTCCGCATAATCGTAGCACCCCTACTTTTCAAACTTGATTTTAGAATATGTGCAACGATTATGCGAGAAAACACGGTATGTTAACAGGTTAAAAAATCTTTTTAATAATACAAAAATAAAGTTCTTTTTTTAAATCTTATTAGAACTAAAATACATCATCTATATCAAACAATTTATTCTGTATCCCAGAAATGTTGTTAGCACCTACAGGGAATGTTATGCCTTAGCCATGATGATGACAACATTAAGAGTGAGAACGTCTACTCCTTCGCCATATGAAAATGTTTAATTTTGGGATTCCTACGTATGAATAAAAAAAAAATTATTTGTAAGCAATAGAAAACACTTTTAGTTATACCCTCGCTCAATGGTTGGCAACTTAAATATTGTAGGACTATGTACGTGCATCTGAATACCCACTGGAATGGCAAGGAAGAGAAGAGTTGACTAAGGTTGCCAACTGACACGTAACTATGAACATTGTGTACCTTCAGAATATTGCATAAAATTGTATTTTAACAAACTTCATGTATTGTATGGCAGTGATTGTAAACATAAACATGCATAAAGGAACCTTTTTATTGTAAGTGTTGGAATAATTTGGTTTTAAAACATTTTTTCCCCATTTATTGAATGTTAGAAAGCAAACATTATAAGCAGGAAATTACACTACAGTAGAATCCCGCCGATGCGACCTCCCTCTGATGCGTCCATTCCGTTTATACGACCGTTTTTTGAGGAACCGTGAAAAATTTGAGCAGAGAAAGTCGAAAATTTGAGTAAAATCGGCTGAAAAACAAGTCTGTTACACTTTGTTGGGCGCTATGTGTTCACGTTTATCTTGGCGAGCGCTGTACTGTAAGCAGGCAGGCATACAAAAGACGGCTAAAAATAGATACCACCCCTCTAGACTGTCCACGCTAGCCAATACCGGTAAACTGCGCGCATCACCTGATAGCATCTACGCGCGCGTCTATTGCCGTCCCGGTCCCGTGCCGACGTAAAAGAGAGCGAGCCCTGCAACAAGCGGAAGTGGTCAAGGTCGACATTTACCGTCACTCTCTTGCTAGCTAACGATGCTGCTGGTCGCCAGCCCCCCCCCCCCCCCCCCCAAATCCTTTTACACACACTCTCTTTCTTTCTCTCTTTCTCTCTCTCACACACACGCGCTTACCCTACTTCTCGCATTCCTGCACGTCAGCCGGACGGACCAGAGCGATACGCGCCGCCAGACCACCCGTTGTGTCACAGGACACAACCTTTCAAACACCACACTAATACAGCCCGCAAGAGACATAATAAACCTTTAATAAAAAGTTATAATTTCAACACTAAATTGTCTGTTTTTTCTATACAAAGATGGCGAAAATGGACACGCTGCACTGTGTTGAATTTTTTTTTTCTCGGCAACGGGAGCTCCAATATTGCTTTTTAGGGTATCGTTTTTTTCGGGAGACATCATGCTATTTAAATACTGTAATATGAATTTAAAAAGTTGTCTTTTTTACACCATAGACTATTTGAATTTGAAATCTATGCGAACAAAGGCGATTTTTTTTTTTTGGTTGGGAAAGGGGGGGGGATTGGCCCGAATTCTCTATTGCGACCCTTCCGTTTATAAGTCCGTTTTTCTGGGAACCGTGAGGGGTCGCATCAGCGGGATTCTACTGTATTTATGAACGTTATATGCAGGAAATAAATACATTGTCCTTATGGGGGAAATATTGGGACTTTAAAAATATGACATTATAAGCAGGAAAACATTATATGCAGGAACATTATAACAGGTTTCTACTGTATTTTGATTAAAATACCACACTCTTATGGAAAATATGGATTCTATCAGGGCTGTTTTGATTAGTGCTTCTGTTTTCCTGGAACCAATTAGGGCATTACTTCAAGGGACAGGTGCAGTTGCAAATTTCCTAAATAAAATGCATTACGCTCTGGAGGAAAATATTAATACAAAGTGTGAGCTGGAATGTTTCTGTATTATCTGCTGAGTTTCTTTATAACATGATATGATATGATATTAATGAATAAATGTAAATGTCACACAAATAATACCTTACACATGTTTTTCTGACAAAAAACTTTATGTAACTTTTATGAAAAGTCAGTACAGAAAATGAAATAAATTAATACCTTTTTTTATATAAAAACTCTTTCTTTAATAAGATAACTTACAGCAGTTGACATGTTCAGAGCATAATTAGTGAAATCAGTTTTCTCAAAGGAGGTTTCTACACACATGTACAATGCTTTGTTAACACATTATACACAACTGTATGAACATGGAAACGAAAGCTATTTATAAAAAAATAACATTTGATAAATGTGTAAAGCCTTAAGAAAACCGATTGCAAAAATTATGAGCTAACACATACACACAACTGTTTGGCAGTCATAAAAGACTATTCAGAAAATGTACAATGAGGCAGACACACTGCCATTTAAGCTATGTACAGCTCTTTCTACATACACAATTACTTTTTACAAATTCCTGTTTTCCACAAATCAAAAGAGAAAAGCTTGTTCAAGGACATGTTATGGAAATGCTTCGTGAAATGTTTCACAATTGCAGCTTCACAAACATTAATACACTTTTAATATCACATGTCATAAGAAAAATATCTAAGTGCCCTACCAGCATGGGAGAGAAGATGGTTCATTTAAAATGAAAAACAAATTCTTTCAGACAGCAGACAGTTTGATGAGCTCTGTATTCTTCACACTCTTTTATATTGGACAACTAAGTTAACAATCAATCTTGCAGCATTATTTTTCAGAATAAATTAAAGAGAAAAAAAAGATATATAATTATAAATTAATTTTCACTGCATGGAAAGCTATAACAGCATGCTCATTAATAATTTGTTACATGATTTGAGAATATTTCATGACAGTATCTTGTAACAGACCAAAGTAACTGCAAACAAAACAGTAACAACATAGCAATTTACAAAATATCTTTGGTTCTTTGATGATGAAACATAAATGAAAGTAATAAAAATAAAATAAGATCATTCAAACATCCAGACTTTAAAATAAAGAAATGAAAGAAGTTATTTTCCAAGCTCAACACTAACAACTACTCCCATGAACTGCTTTCACATTTGAACTTCCAACAGTCAACATTTTATAACACTGAAAAACCAAAAATTATATTATGAACTAGATCAAACCTACAGTCAGAAAATAAAATTGCACATTAATTATCTGCATCAAATAATAGGATAACTGTTTTAAATTATAATAGAATTTGCATGATCTTGCATTTAACAGTAATAGGATGTTGTATACTTAATAATATACATATCACATTTTGGCACTAAAAAATACATTTGACAGAATTATCCAACAAAGAACCTCGTGCATCTTGAGTGTTTGCATACAAAGTGTACAAAAGGAAAATTTACACGCTCAATGGGAAGTGTTAAAATATTTCACATTGAAAAATTTAAAGTTTAAATTATACACCATCAGAAAAATGTGAATTTACCCCATTCATTGCAGTAAGTTTAGTCCCAAAAAAGATTAATTGAGCAATTTCTATTCACATGATTTGATATGACAATGGTGATGATAATGGTGATAGCAGAGGTTCAAAGTTTTTCACATGTCCAGTATCACTAAGGTTCATTACACATACACTTGCTCATAAAGGAACTGATGAGTGCTGTAACAAAGAAAATATATCCCTCTCACTTTGAGGTCCAAGGTAATATTAAATTAATGACCAATTAAGCTTGAATTATTACAGCCATCTCTAAACAGTTAATTTAAAATGGTAATTAATATATCTTATTTGCATTTATTTCAGAATGTAAAAAATGATGGATTCAAAATGTGGAACAATAAAAGATTGTTGCTTAAAATTTCTTCAAAACCAATATACATTACTAACAATTATAATAATAAAACAATGATCATACAGAATTTATGAAAAATAGTGATCAAGAAAAAATACATTTAAATTAAAACAGAGGTGATTTTAACTAATTTTACAGACATTTTGGGCGTTAAATTTAACCTTGTCCTTGCCACACAAGTAATAACTTTAAGAACACTGGACAGATTCTTCTTAAAACTGAACACACATGAATTAACGTTCACTAAGCAGAATATACAAATATTACGTGCTTGAACATGACCAATAAACAAATCACTATTGTCTCCGCCTCGACTTCTTTGCTGCTGGGGAAACCTTCTCCTTCGTATTCTGAAAGCATTAGAAAAACTGTACAATAATTATACGCCTTTTTAAGTACAACTTTACAATCAAATTTTTAACAATTTGGACTTCTGAATGTGAAAATCAAATAAATAATTGCTCAATTCTACTGTTAGATTGCACATGTCAAACTACAGGTTTTCTGTACAAAACAATTTTTATATAAGGTAATAGAAGCTTCAAAAATATAAATTTGACTAGAATATTATATACATACACACACATTCTGTTATCTGGTGCCAATCGAGCGCTCGCATTCATATTTTTTTGAGTGGATTCCAGTTATTGACCTTGGCTGCCAAGTTGCATTACTGCACTTTCCACATTGTTGTGTTTGCTAAGAGTTTATTGCTATTGTCAGTTTTAATTTCAGTACATGTTTTTCCTTTTTCTAGCGGGTTACATTTTAAACATACACTTGCCATAATAATTTTCTTAAGACCAACTCAATTGTATAATTTTTCTATGGATAATGATCGATAATCTGGCATGTGGTCCGTACATGCCAGAATAAATACCTTACACTGTATTTTGCCACCACATAAAATAAAAACATACCTTTAAAAAATGAATTTGTTTTATTGAAAAGTTGCTATACTTCTAAATCTCTAAACAACATTACCATCCTCAAATTACTTTCTAATCTTCTCTCATCTTTTAGTGGTGACTTCATGCTAATGTATATTAGAGGTCTGCGAGTACTCGAAAATCGAGCTAGAGCCAATAGCCCAGGAATTTTAGGCTCAAAAAAACCCTAACCCAGAAAAAAATATTATAAAGCTGCAAATTTGGTCATTAGTACTATTCACCTTCCTGAACAACATACTGAATTTCCCCTATTCTCCCGTACCGGCGTCCATGTTTTTTCGGGCAAGAATGTCTTAAGTCGCAAAAATCGACTCACAGACGAAATTGACCCTTCAGAAATTAAACCCAAGAATAAATACTCTTCTATACATATTTTATTTCATCGTAAGATCATACTGAATAGCTGTAATTTTTCAATTAGTAAATGAAATACATTTTAAGCGTTGTTAAAGCGATTATCTTTCAAGAATTTCTTGAAAAATTAGCAAAGTTACAAATAAACTGACTCAGAGAGTATAAATTAAGCCAGATAGCTAAAAAGTGGTTTCTACAATCAATATTTGCTACAGTTTTCTTTTTCCAATGGTGTATTATTCATTTTCATGGGATGGTTTGTTTATGAGATACGGCCGTCTAAACAATAGCGCGCGTCGTGTAATCACGTGTTCTGGCGCGTGTCGCCACCAGCAGTTGTCTAGACGCATCGTATTTTAGTACTTGCATTTGTGTCTGTTGTCTCTGTCTACCATATCGATTACATACAGTCGACTGATCCGTGACTGGCTCCTCACATAAATGTTCATTCTTTGTCCAGACGTGTCAGAAGTGAAGTTGCGTATTTACTGGTGCTTTGGAATGAGTTATTTATTTGTTAATGTGAGTTTGTGGTTAGAAATGAAATAGGTATTAGTTGAAATGGCTACTCAATCTGAGTGTTTGATTTGTAAAAAAACACTGGAACCTGATCAAGAAGAAGTAACTACAGTAACAAGAGGATTGTTGGGACTTGTTAAAGCCAGTGAACAAAGGGCTGATGGAAACATCCTTTTCTTTCAGTCTCTCGTGGAGACCGGGTCATCACTAAAGTTGCACAAACAATGCAGGTAAGGTAATTTATTACATTTTTAAAACTAGCATTGGGTTTCACTTATATTACTATTTATTTTGTATTCAAATTACCATTACAGCACTCTTAATGGAATATATTATATAAATATTAAATGACTCTTTGTAATAAGTATTATTTTATTCTAAATGTAATAGATTTTATCTCACAAATGCATTTTAATGTGTAAGCTTCTAAAATTGTCGAAAATGCAAAACGAATTCAGCCTGTAAAATGTGTTTATCGAGAGTGGAGTGAAGATGAAAGGTGAAACAGATGTTTCCACATTTCTACTTCTTAAAAATGTATAAGTTTGTTTATTTGGTAATTTTCCCCCATAGAAGCATAGGAGTAAGTGAAAGTTTGAATTGGCTCACACTGAAAACTAATTTTGGTGACAAAGTTGAATGAGACTTAAAAAAAAACTGCATTTTCAACTTTTCTTAATTTTTTTCCCAGGAAAGACTATACAAGGCCCGGTACAATAAAGAAAGTTTTTAGTAGTGTAAATGAATCCGAATATCCCAATCTTGGTACAGAACGGCATCTTCGCTCATCTGGAGATGCCTTCAATATTAAACACGACTGCCTTTATTATGGAGAAGAAGCTTCTGTTCAGAAGGAAACCAAAAAGGAAGTTAAGTTCAGAAAAATTATATGTGAAGTTACTACATCGCCCTTTAAGGATAATGTTATTGTTGCTCGAGCACTCGAACGGGCGGATGAGTGGGGCGAGATTGTCCATGCTCGGGCTGCAAGTGTTGCTGATCTCGTTGCTGCTGAGGCTAAATACCACAAGCAATGTGACTGTTGTATTTGATGGCTACAATGTTCTGTCTACAAAATCACAAGAACATATTCGGCGTGCTTCTAAAAGGACATCTGCTGAATTTATGTTTGACATGAACACATCTGAGAGCACAACGCAAGCTGATTTCCTAAGTAACCATCACAACAAGGAACGAATGATCACCTTGTTGGCCCACCATTTCGAAACAGCAGGAATCAAAGTGTGCCATTCTGAGGGTGATGCTGATACTCTAATTGTGAAGAAAGCGCTTGAGCTGGCTTCATTGGGAAACAATGTCACAGTTATTGCATCTGACACAGACATTGTAGTCGTGCTGTTAGCCCGCGCCACTGATGACATGGACTTACGAGTCCTTAGTGCAGGTACGAATACAAAATGTGACAAATTGTATCATGTGAAGGAAATTCAAGAACATATCGGAAAAAGCAAAGATAATGTCCTCTTCTGTCATGCAGTTACTGGTAGTGACAAAACATCTGCTTTCTTTGGCAAAGTTAAAAAAAAGCATGGAAAATTCTCCAGAGACCTGACATGGTCTATGTTGCACAAGTGTTCAACAGTCCAGAGTCTACGAAAGAGAAGGTTTGTGCTGCTGGAGAGAAATTTGTCATAGCTCTGTACGGTGGGAAAAATGTCACCAGTTTAAATGAACTCAGAGTAATTCAGTGTACACGCTCCATCGCTAAGCAGTCTGTTACGGCAGCCTTTGAACTAGCGACATTGCCACCAACAAGTGCAGCATGTGCAGAACATAATATCAGGTAATTTTTTTCAACTATACACTGAGAATGTAACTGAATGTATATAATATTGAAACATTAAATAATAAAACTTGTGCTTTTGCCCTAGGTTCAGCAGTGGTATGATAACGTATCCCTTAATTAAGTCGACTGGGGGTGGAAACTGGCTGGAGGATACTTGGTTCCAATACTGGCTAGCCGGGCAACTGCACCTGATTCTTTGTTGTGCCTGATTTCCTGTGGCTGTAAGACAGACTGTGGCTACAGATGTGAATGCAGGCATGCTGGATTGGCCTGCTCGACGATGTGTGAATATTGTAGAGGAGGAAGCTGCATGAATATAGAAATTCAAGATTTTCATGGAAGTAACGATGAAGATGACCCAGAGGATGTTACTCTATAAGTAACTATATCTAATTCATAAACCAAATAAATTGCTTTACTTTTTTTTAGTTTATAATTCATAATGAAAGAGTTGTAGAAAAGATTGCAAACATTACTACTTTGCATATAATTAAGAGAGGGTTTTACTAACACAGAAAACCTTATTCCATTTTTAATAAAATAAATTTATGTTAGTAAACGCTGTGTTAAAAGTTATATTACCATAGGCCTAACGTAAGTTATTTATTTTGAAATTAATTTAAACAAAACTGAATAAGGAATCGAAATAGTGTTGTTTCAGTTTAGGTGTCGCATAACATAACAGTCAAAATCATTTATATAAATTATGTATACATGATTAACATACTTATAATATGCGTGTAACTGAATGTTACTAGAATATTATAACTAGCTTACACTTACATAGATTCTGTAGACTCGCAATTGCACTTGACGATGCACGCCAGTGTATGTGATTACACAACGCGCGCTATTGTTTAGACGGCCGTATCTCATAAACAAACCACCCCATGAAAATGAATAATACACCATTGGAAAAAGAAAACTGTAGCAAATATCGATTGTAGAAACCACTTTTTAGCTATCTGGCTTAATTTATACTCTCTGAGTCAGTTTATTTGTAACTTTGCTAATTTTTCAAGAAATTCTTGAAAGATAATCGCTTTAACAACGCTTAAAATGTATTTCGTTTACTAATTGAAAGTTTACAGCTATTTAGTATGATCTTACGATGAAATAAAATATATATAGAAGAGTATTTATTCTTGGGTTTAATTTCTGAAGGGTCAATTTCGCCTGCGAGTCGATTTTTGCGACTTAAGACATTCTTGCCCGAAAAAAAACATGGACGCCAGCACGGGAGAATAGGGGAAATTCAGTATGTTGTTCAGGAAGGTGAATAGTACTAATGACCAAATTTGCAGCTTTATAATATTTTTTCCCGGGTTAAACTCTAAAATTCCTGGGCTTCAAGTACTTACTTCAGGCTCCAGCTAGGCTCGAAAATTTCGAGCTTCAACAGCAGCAGGTTATTTGGCCGGAAAGCATTGTGACGGTTTTACTTTTTACGGTAAAAAATACAGTAAAACTCGCTTACGAGGTCCTGCATGGTAGGTTTTTCCGTATAAAGCGTTTAAATTGCCCGGGGTCTCCTCATTTATGCCATTAAATGTGTGATATTAAGTCCCGTTAATATTTTTTTCTGAAAGTTCCTGTCTCAAATAGTATTGGTGCACGTAAATATGAAAAAAAGACAAATGAACAACAACTTACGAAGAAATATGGATGATGTAGGTACCATAACTACAGTAAAAACCCAATAGTTATTTTAAGATAATTACCATAAAAAGAACTAAAGATTCTTTGTAGATACCATAATTACTACAAAAGCATGATAGCTACCACATTTACACTTTAGTTACCGTAACAACCGAGATGTATATTTACCGTGATGGTAATGTATTTATTTATGACATATTAAAATTAAAGAACATTATTGAAAAAAAAAAAGCTGTTAAATTTTGATATGTACGGTTGGCACATGTTGCTAAGAAATAATGTGATCTGAAAGAATGCAGTACTATGTACTATGAAAAGTGAAAATGGTACTCGTGGATTTTTAGGTTATGGCAGTCTCTTTCGTTTTTCAGTAATATCGGCCGAAAGCGTAACGGAAGTCTGCATAAATGCCGATTCAACTAAATATTGGCAAAATCGGCTTCTTCAGTACAGCTCTACATTTTATGACATGAGTAAACATATTTCAGACTTCAGGATATTGAAAAAGACTTTCCGATGTAGGTTTATTGTGCATATGTTTTTTATGCAAGTGTAAATTGAATTAAGTAAAATGCTTTTATTTTTATTAGTTTCAATTGATTAAACTTTAATGACCAGTTACAGATATTTATGACACTAATTTTGAGGTTAAGCAATTTTACTAAAGCATTTCAGCCATGCAGGTTGCCAGCAAGAGACGCTTCTCTTCTGCTGGAAACACCATTTCCAATCATAGTGCTAATTTAACTCCTGAACGTGCAGAACAAATTATTTTTCTGCATGATAGATTAAAGAACAGAATTTAATACTCTATAACAATCTCTCTCAGAATTATTGTGCTGAAAAGTGGAAATGTTGAAACAATGTGAATGTCCTTTTCAAACAACATGATTTTTGGTGCTAAGTTTGTTGAAGCTCAGTAAGGACTCCAGAAAAATTGACAAGGATGAAATTATTCCAAAGATATGTTACATTTACACATTTACACAAACATATACTTGTAAACTGTGGTTATGTTAGTTGGATGATATCAGATATTAATGAACCAATGGAAACAGGTAAGATTCAAAGGAAAAAATATTTTTTTTTTCTAACAGTGCAAAATATAAACACACTCTGTAAATAGTTACCCAAAATTAATAAGCCCACTTCATTTTAATACTTTATTCAAACATTATACTAAGTTTAAGTTTAGGCTCGCTCGAGCTCGGCTCGAAGTAAAATTCTTAGGCTCGCAGACCTCTAAATTGTATATAAATAAAAAAACTGTGTTCAGTTATTCTGTTTCATATCATATTTACAACAATAAAATCCAGATTGTGGCAAGAACTTTTCAATTGATCACTATTTGTGTCAAGAACAATTACAAGCTCTTAGAGTTTTGGAAATGATATTGTAGACATGGGCTTTCAACACAATACTAAGGACTTAATTTCTGTGCAGTGCTGACAAGACTAATGCTTTGTTTCATTTTTTTAGTGGCTGCCTAATGAGACAGGTGCAAGGTAGTGTACACCTGAAGTGAGATGTTACAACATTTGTAAGTGTTAAATATTTGAGGTAAGTTGTAATTATGAACAAAACATCCTAGTAGAATTGAATAAATTCTGTAAAAAAATTCTGTACATGTTTCCTGTTATTAATTATAAATACAGACCCACTTAAACAGTAAATAAAATTGACTGCCATAAACATTTATTTATTTAGTCTGAAAAATCTAATTTTGTTTTAATATATATAGACACCCACACCCACACACACAGAGAAAGAGAGAGAGAGAGAGAGAGAGATAACACATATATAAAACAAACTCAGCGCAGCACTGTGGCAACTAAATTTTTCATGCACTTTTGAAGATTTGTCTCAGCTGATGACGCGGTTCTACTATGTGAGCCAAAGACCAACGAAGATTTATGTGCACAACACAAGGATTTAGCTGAGGATGAGACTGGCGATGGTGACAGCGATGAAGGTGATTCCATTTCTTTGCCTACTTACTCCGAAGCACTTGACCACCTGCACAAGCTGAGGTTATTTATTTGTTCATGAAACACCAAATATTCCAGTTAGTGTGAGGAAGAGTTTATGGAAACGGACAATATTTTAATGCATCAGAATGAAAATATGTTGAAAGAAACTACTCTGATGCAGTATTTTTCAAAACAGTGAAGGTTAGTTTTTGTGTTTTGATAAATTTTTTTTATTGTGCTTATTAAAAAAATTAATTTATATAATTCAGTTTACTGATATAATTGTATAGTTTTTCCAGTGTGTCGACGATAATTGGCAAGTGTAATTTTGAGTTAAGCAGTATGTCATTTGAGTAAAATTTGTTTCTATGAAGCAAATGTATAGGGTGACCATAAAGTTTTTGCACAATTTCAAAAAATTATAACACAAAAAGCATTGCAGTTAGAGATGTGCTGTTTGCGGCAAAATAAAGACCAATATCTAAAATTTTATTTAAGGTGGAATCGGCATAAAGAACATTGTCTCTTCACAAAATGGCGTCACCACAAGAGAAAGTCAAGTGTGTCTTGTGGTTTCATGAGAGTCAGTCACCACGCAGTGTGCAGCGGAACTTCCGGACTGAATATGGACTACCATCACCTGATAGAAGAAGCATCATATCGTGGTACACAAAATTTAAGGAGACCGGCTCTGTGTTAGACCGTCTGCGAACAGGGCGGCCACCCGTCAGTGAAGCGCTTGTTGCAGCTGTGCCAGACACTTTCACTCGAAGCCCTAACACTTCTGCCTCTCGGGAACTAGGAATGCCCAGATCGACAATGCAAAAAATTTTGCACAAAAGACTGAAGATGTATGTGTATAAAGTGCAGATACTACAGGCTTTACACGGAGATGATAAACCATGTCGTGCAGTTTATGCAAGTGACATTTTGCAACGGGTCAATGAGGATAATGGGTACCTCGAACGTGTGTGTTTTTCCGACGAAGCTACCTTCCACGTGTGAGGTAAGGTCAACAGGCACAATGTTCACATATGGGGTTCGCAAAATCCCCATAGTGTCATAGAGCATGTGAGAGATTCCTCGAAAGTGAATGTTTAGTGCGGATTGTTGCACAACAAAATCATCGGTCCTTTC
This sequence comes from Bacillus rossius redtenbacheri, assembly GCF_032445375.1. Taxonomy (NCBI): domain Eukaryota; kingdom Metazoa; phylum Arthropoda; class Insecta; order Phasmatodea; family Bacillidae; genus Bacillus; species Bacillus rossius. The sequence goes on along the minus strand of NC_086330.1, from coordinate 129,325,354 downwards.
TTTTTTGCTGAGAAGACTAACATCTTTCACCTACCTAGATATGCTTGAACTTTCTGTGGTGCCTTAGCTCCAACACCTCCAACCGGTTTTTTTTTTCCAGCAAGATGGAGCACTCCCACATTGGGGGTTACTTGTCCGTGACTTCCTGAACGAGATATTCTCTGGCAGGTGGATGGGGCAGGAGGGTGTCATACCCTAGCCACCACGATTGCCCGATATCACCCCTTAGGGGTTATGTGAAGGACAAAGTGTATGCAACACCTATTCTGGATATGGATTCATTGAGACGAAGGATAACTGCTGCTATTGAAGGTGTCACACCGCAAATGTTGTCCAATGTATGGCGTGAAATTGAATATCGGTTGGAAATTTTATGGGCAAAACAAGGTGCCCATATCAAAGTTTATTGGTGCCTGAAAAAAAAAAACTTAAGATATTAGTCTTTCTTTTGCCGCAAACAGCACATCTCTAACTGCAATGCTTTTTGTGTTATGATTTATTGAAATCATACAAAGACTTTATGGCCACCCTTTCCCTTTTAAGAATTTTTCCCTGCTACGAATTTTTTAGCATCCAGTCCCTTGAAAAACGTCATAACAAGGTTTTACTGTATTTAACTTCCATAAACCATAAACACAACAATAATTTATGACTATTTATTTTTTTATTTTTGTTATCTATTGATGCGACAAGAGCATTTTATGCCGTGATTCAAGGTGAATAATGCTGCCAAACATAGTGCATACATAATTGGTAATTGTTAGTAACTGCTTCGAAAACTGTTAAGAGCAGATTATAAACGCACCTCTCAAAGCCATGCATGCTTGCGAACCGCGCTCACGTTGGTGCCGGCACAGCGTGACTGTTCAGTGACTCACGGGAGCGATAACTGGCTTGCATATTTTCAAGGCAGCTGTAGGCAGCAGTCGCAATGCAGAAGTATTTTTTTTCTGTCATCTTTAGACAGTGACGTCTAATAATACATGCAAACAAATGGTACCTGATATTCTTGTTCAACAGAAATTCATAACTTGGACATACAACTGAAGTGCAATTTCATACATTTAAATAACATACCCTTAAAGAAAAAATATTTTCCTACATCAAACACATTCGTACCAGTTCTGAACCTTCTTTCTTCTGTGGTCTCTTATTCACAGGTTCATTTCTCAGCCTTTTCCTCGAGCTATCTGCAACTGGCTTTCGCCCTCTGCTAGACTTTTTCCATGGTTCCAAATCTGTAAAAGAAATTTATCTCGTATTATTTCAGCTATGTTGTAACTAGATATCCATAACTACTTTTTTCCATTGAAATAAAATTTACAGAAACTAACATCAAACAAAATAGTTAAAGACACATGCACAGACATGTAAACCAACATAAAATTAAATATTTCATGCAAATCTACAAAAGTGACATAAGCATAGTTTGGAAAGTTTATACAACTGACTTTAAACTTTAGGTAGTTTATATGCAGAAATAATAAGCTCTCAAGACTTACAGTTTTCAATTTAACTGAAGAAAATTTTTACAACAGCATGTATAATAAATAACTAGGGACAAAATTATATGGTTGTATTTTTAGGCTAATTTAGTCCTTAAAACAGGAAATTTCTGTGTTAATATTTTTATTATTTTTTTAATTTTATTGATTCATAAATATAGCATATTATAAAACAAATATGACACATTATTTCAGCTATTATATATTGCACTTTTACAGTATAATAATTTTTAACAAGCATGTTTAACTACTCAGAACAAAAATAAATTTTCAAGAATTTGTGTGTTTAAAAAAATGTATCAAAGAGTTACTAATAACAGTATAAGATAAAAAAAAATACAATCTATTTATTACATACATTATGGTTGAAACTTACTGTTAAATAAATTACATTAATTTTATTTATTATATTTACAGATTAGGAGTCTGTGATTTAAGTTTTTTTGATTAATAGTGCTGATTAATTTTATAATTTTAGTTCCTTTTGGTGCTAAATAGTATATTAACTTGCATTTCAGTGTTATATGGTATATTGACACACTTTTCAGTTTTATTGCAATTCACCATATTATCTTATCCCTCGTAATAGCATTTAATAACTCAATCAAAATGTTACATGCAGAAGCTCCCCTGAATTACTTAGTTTTCAAAATCATATCAATTTATCTCCATACACCCAATATAAAAATAGTCCACACAAGAAACATAACATGTCACTGAGAGGAGAGAATTATGTAACAAACCTTCATCCCCATTGTCAGAGGATTCACCTTCGCTGTGATCTAGGTCCGGGCACAACATTTGAGGCTTGCTGTACATGGTGTGCTGCCTTGTGCTACGACGGACAAAGTGCACAGGTGCACTGGGCTTCTGTCGACACTTCTCGCTAGCCTGGTTGGCTAACTGGATGGCCTTCACCGCTGAAAAAAAAATTTATGCATAAAATGATAGCAAAAGAAAACTTAAAATTTACTTGATAGTATCACCCAAGTTTACAGGTAGCACAAAACAATTTTTACTCACAGCAAACAATAATTTTTGGACTAAAACTACACACACATATCAATGTGGATATGAATCCCACCAATTACATAAATTGACCAAAGTTTGATTTTGGTGTTTTTCTCACATTTCTAGGATGGAATATTGATTTTATTGTATTGGAGGTCCAGGTTGGCTGTAAATTAAGGGTTAGATGCTTTATTTACACAAACTAAAATATACCTTACTAATAAAACTTTACATCTGTAATGAAAAAAAAAAAAAGACATGAAATATTATAACATACATACTTGTTTGTTTCAGTTAAATATTCTGGCCACAGAATTGATGGAACAAGAATTACATTTTTAGCTAACATTCGTCTTGGGAGCCGGCTGATCCATCTTGGGATATCCAAAATCCCATGTAGGCTGATTAATTAACTGGTATGATTTTATCAATGTGGTCTAAGAAATAAGTACCAACCAAACATATATCAATGTAGAATAAATAAGTACCAACCACAATACACAAAAATCAGCATGAGGAAGAACTAGGTACCAACCACCGCTTTGGAACAAAAATCAATACAATGGAAAAATTGTTTCAGCATTTTATTTCCATTCATAATTTGACTTTAAAATAATTTTAAAAAATTACAGAACTGATGCCAAAAAAAATAGTAAAAAATTCAGCATTGTTTAAAGTCCCCAACATGGAACTGTTGCAAAGGGACTTCTCTCGTGTCGCTGACAGTGCCATCTTGGTATCAAGGCCTCTCACAGCGTGCTGCAGAATATGTGGAGGGCAGGGACGAAGAATGGCTTACAAAACAGGGGAACCAACATATTAAGTACCTATTCAGAATTTTAATACCGGCAAATGGAGCTTCGATTTTTAAGATAGATAAATTCATTGTTTTTATAACTGTTATGAATGTGTACAAGTGTAATTTTTACAATTAAGAATATAAAAATTATTTATAATTATACATACAAACAAATAATATGTCAGCACCACACAACACCATAACAACAAATATTGTAATACCCAACTAATCCACCATTCACATTAGACAAGGCCCATAAAATAAAATAAATTATTGTTCCCAACACATAAGACATGCACAAGAGCTGTAAAATATTATTTAATAATTTATTTTTTAATCCCCACCTTTCAGTTCAGCATTAGTAAACAAATGTGCCAATGTCATCAGAAGCTGGAGTTACACTTAAAACTAAAGAATTTTCATCTTTCCATGTCTCACTACAATAAGATTTAGGGCAGAACATTTTCAGGAACACACAGCCCCAGTCCCACTGGCAGTATGTCTTTGTCTCTCCCTCCTGCTGGCAAGCACTGCTTTACTCGTTCTTCCACCCCCATGTTCACTGCTTGAATGACTGGAGGAAGCATAGCCATTCCTTGGTTCCCTTGCACTGAAACCCGGTTGGCCTAGGCCTGCTGAGAGACAAGTTTACATTTTTCACTACCTTTCAAAAATCCATTTTACGTATTGAGCACCTTAAACTTATGCTGTAATAAGTTGTTATAAATTCAATGTTTATACATTGACGCGCGCCGTGCCGCGCACGTCTGTAATCTCGAAGCCGTCAGCCCCTCTCTTCCTAAACACGTGTGCGAGCCACCGCCGCCGGCCGCGACAGATGACACCGCCTGGCCACCGCCGCATCGCCGCTGCCAGGACAACCACGCCGCGTCCTTGGTTGCCATGCCAACCAGCTGGGCGCGCGCGCACACTCCTAACCGACCGACGCCCCTCGCCTACCCCTCTCTCGCCAGGCCAGCCGAGGGCGCGCGCAGCTTCCCCCTCCATACCCACCACCGCCTGCCCGGCCGCCTCCTCCCGCCTTCCCCTCTCCCGCCCATGCCAAGGTCCGTTCAAGTCACGTAGGCCGGCTGGAATTCCTCGAAGCGCCCGCGATTCCTGAAACCCCCAGCCCTTCTTACGTCACGCCCCGGCCCTCAGGAGGGGTATAAAAGTTCCCCAGGGGCACCACAGGCAGTTCGCCACGCTCAACGCGCTTTTAGTGCCGAGCCGAATCTGCTCACCGCGCCTTCAGTGCCGAGTCTAGTAGAGAGCTTCCGCGCCAGAGAGCTTCCGCGCCGACCGCGTCGGACCTCAGCGAGAGTCAGAGTTGCGCCGGAGTAAATGTTAGGACTAGCCTTCTCTACAGGCAGTAGGATTTCAGCCAGTATCTATTTCAATTAGCTTGTAGGGGGAGACTGCCGAACCTGTCTCACTTAAAAAAAATCCGAGTACGACCGAAATTGGTGGTTATCCTTTCGGGGAAAGGGATACCCGGGCACCTTCGTCGCCTGGTTGACACAGCCAGGAGTCGAATCAGGAGGGGTCAGCCTTCCCCTCGGCAGCCTCACCGCAGCCACCAGGGCCCTGTTGCATAAAATATACAAGTCTACAATTTACAAGTCAATCACTTGTAGCTTGTGAAAATTCCTATAATTCTGTTTCATAAAAGTACAAGTTACAAGCTACAAACTACAAGTGTTTTTAACAATTTACAAGTGTTTTCTACAAGTGAAAAATTTATAGCATTTCACAAGTAAATACTTGTAGCAAACCCCTAAGTTTCTACAAGCATTCTGAGTTTTGTAAATCTTACTTTGAGTTGAAAGAAGAGGTTAAAAACCTTTCTGCTGAATGTGAATCTCTTTTGAATTAGTAATTTAGTTAGTACAAACAATGGACATTGTTTTTACTGACTCAGATTAAGAAATAGAAGTTGAGGATAGAAGGCCAAGGATTTTCAAGGAGAGAATAAATATGAACTTTGTCACATACTATGAATACAATGAATGTTTTAGGATGAGTTCACAAAAATTAGAAGAACTTCTGCAAGAAATTGGTCATTTATTGCAGCATCCGACAAAAAGAAACATAGCATTAACTTTTTATACATTAATTAAACTAACCTGGCCCAGCTAACCTAAAAAGGCAAACCACAATTTACTAAAATATATTTCCACAATGTTTCAACAATTTATATACTGTAAAAACCTACTCAACCTAACTTAATTGGGGTAGGGAATGTGTTTAACAAAACTAACCTAACCTAAATGAGCATTGACCAACGTAATCTAAACTATCATAAATAAACTAATTTTTTTTAACTAATGTACCTCCCACATATAAAAAAATATATTTCATTTACAAATCTTCCATCTAAGTCTAACAGTTTCGTCATTCTGCATGAGTAACTTATATCCACAATTACCGTCCTATGTTGTGTGCGAGGTATGCTAGGTTTAAAAAAAGAGGTTGGTTAGGTTAGGTTTGCTTAAAAACGTCCTTTCCTGAGCATGTTTGATTAGATTATGTTTTGACAATTTTAAAGTGTTTAAATTTTGGTTAAATAGTTTGCAATACATTATGTTTTGCCATAGGTTATTTTGGGTTAGTTAAATCCAAAAGTAGTGATTCTCTACATTAACCAATACCTAATAGTATCAAAAACTTAGTTATACAATTAAATTTTTTATTATATAATGTTGTACTTTCTTTGTACTTTTGTTGTATTGCCTTTTTTCATTTTTTTAGAGATTTTTGTTATTGAAGTATGACAATCATCGTCACACTATTCATCTCCTTGAACAGTGGAACGTTTTTCCTCTGATACATTTGTGGATGCATTGCTCCATGTTTCAGGTACACCCGAACTTTTTATAGTTGGCGAGTCTTTCCCAATTATGTCAAGAACAATGTTGTCAATGTCATTGTACTTGGCATGTGTTCCACCTGCTGCCCCAGTTTGTTTCGCATTATCTACTTTGTTCTGGAAATAAAATATTTTAAACAAATTATAGTAATTTAAATCTCTTCAGTTTTCAGTTCAATATATAAATATGGCAAGAATTTACTATAACTCAACATAGTTGCTCGTCTCAAATTTGGCCAAAACGTGTCTCTCAAATATTTTACTGCTCCAATACTAACCGCAAAATCAAATATTTGCTTCCACGAATCACTTTTATCCTTTTTTGTCAAAGTATCACTAAACGGTCCGTACAAGGTATTCTTATTCTCTTTAATTTTTTGCAGTACTGCCGATTTAAAATCTTTTGCTACTCGTGCACTCTCCATTTTTCATGTAAACAACTTGTGAATAAAACAGGTGACTTGTGAAAATTTGATACAAGCTAACCAACTTCTACAAGTTACGAGACTTTTTTTATGAAACACATTTCCCAGAACTTGTGACTTGTGACTAGTAGCTTGTAAGTTTGTAACTTGTAATGTTTATGAAATAGGGCCCTGAGCTCCTGCAGCAGCCCTCAGCCATCAGCATCACCAGGGTAAGCTCCTACCAACGAATGCCATTCTCCAACAGAGGAGGGGTCGAGCACCGCACCCAACCGAGGGCGAACACCAGCGCTCTACCCCCCTCCTACCCTCGCTACATCCCCGTAGAGGGCGATTCCCGGATTCCGGCCCCCTGGGTCTACGAAAAGGCCCGAGATCGCTATGCAGCCGAGAGGAAGTGCAGTAGCACACCCCAGACTCCTCCGACAGTGTTCTTCCCAGCACTTTTTCGACCCCAACAGGCGCAGGAACCTAGGGGCCGACAGGACAGGCCGAACAACAATCAGGACCCGCGACAAGATACGGCCAGCCATTTTGAGGGCATCCCTCGGTGGGGGAAGGTACCCGAGCTATTCAGGCCGTTCCCACCCACCCCTCGCAGGGATTTCCGCTAAGATCAGCCAGGCCACCCTTCCCAGCCAACAGGCAGCAATATCCAGTTGTCCGTTATCGGCGCTCTCACCACATGGAGCGACCATGCCACAAGACGCGACAACATAACACCAGTCTTTAACAATGTATTCATACGTTTTAGACACACTATTTTTGGCGCAAGGGAAGCAGATTGCTGGTTTGGTTCCCCAGTTTGGCTGTATGGCTCCTGGCACAATTAAAATACACCAAGATAGCAGAAAACCGAGTTTCAGTGTAAGAAGAAATAGTAATTTTATTGAAATAATGTATTCGACTAACAGATTCAGAATCTGTATATGTATGTGTGTGTATGTATGTGTGTGTGTATACACACACAAATATATAACAGGGAAAATCAAGCATTATACAAACTATATCTACTATTTGCAGGAATGAACAGATTGTCATGTTAAACAGCTAAACATTTTTAGAGATAAATTCCGCATGTTAAGTGGAAGTGACTATAAAATGAAGTGAGGCATCAAAAACCAACAGTTAGCAAAAGGCTGCTACGAATTGTTTTGTGTCATTCGTGATCAGTCCTTCCATTTCCTGACCTGTAGACACCCTGCTCCATAGTCAGGGTGGCTATCAAAACCTCTACAAAAATTTCCATGACTTTTCCCTGACTTCTCCAGGTAAGCTACTGATTTTCCCTGACTATACAGAAAAGCAAAAAAATAACAAGGTTACAATCTCTACAAACTTTTTATGTGAATATGAACACTGCTTACCTACCAACAGCTTCATGTTGCACACTCATATCATGATATCTTATTATTTAAATAGCAAAGTCTTAAGCATTTAACACACAAAAAAATTTTCACTGATAACAATCCATTGTTCACTGTAAAATGCAGTTTTCAAAGTGTCACAAATCCACAAAATAAAATTTTTTTACTATAAATAACTTAAAATTTCTGAATTTTAAAAGTTTTGATTGCCACAGTAATATTAATCACTTCATTGTTTTAATTTCTTCATCAATCAGTTGCGACTGCCTGTGTGCATCTTCAATGATTTTGGACTTTTTCTCTTTCAGCTCTTTTATCATCATTTCAGATTTTCTTTTCCTAGCTGCTTCTTCTTTCTTTCCTGCTTCCTCCTCCTTTCTCAATGCAATTTCTTCTCTGAATCTTGAACATGCATTACGAACAGAGTGAATAAGTTTTTTGCTAATGTTAAGTTTTTCTATACCACCTGAACAAGTTACTGCATCATACACACACCTTCTGGCCACTAAACTTTCTTCTTTCATGTTTGGCAACAAACTCTCAGAGTTTACAGAGAATCCTCTTTCAAGGTTTGCATTGCCATGCAAGATGATCATTACATGTTTCATCACTTGTGCAACATTGTCAGTCTCGGTGCATTCTTTAAAAAGGTTTCTCCAGAAATGGTCAACAGGTAGAGATTTCCGTGAATATTTTTTTAAGCTATCCTGAACATTTGGCTGCGAGCATGTGCTCTTATACTCACGCAAAGCTTTGTCTGCCACAGATATGTCCACCCATTTATTGTCAGTCAGCACAGTAAGAAGTATGGCCAATCTCTTGCTTCCCAGCTCTACATTAGATGCAATGTTTGGGTCAAAACATGACACAGCTTTTGTAAGCTTGTATGCTAATGGCGAACGTTCTACAAGCTTAGTTACAAACTTGCATATGCACTGCCTACAACACTCACAATCTCAAAACATCGAGCTCTGAAGCAGTCTTCACTTTTTTTAGTTCATAGAGTATGCTAAATGGAAGAGACATAGATTTAGCAGTATGCAAATTTGCTACTTTACTCAAATCAATTTTATGCATGAAAGGAGAACTTTTCAGTATCTCACTCTTAACAATGTGTTCCATTTGTTCATGAATCATGGTAGATAAAGAAGAATGAAGAAATGGTACCAATGGCACATCAGCCTGAAATTCTGTCAGGAAGGGTTCTACATCAGATGCCAAAGATTTAAAAAATGTAAGTTTTACACGTAACAATGGATCTTTCGTTATATCTGCTACAATTCTGAAGCTATTGCAAAGTGGCAAAAGTTTCTTGTCTTTCTGCATCTCTTTCACAAACAGTATGATGTTGGGAAGGATTTCAAGAGCTCAATGTGCAACTGAACTATTTTCCACCCATCTGATAGCACAAAACTTTTTGGGAAATACTTCTGATGATGTGACTGAAGTATACAAAGCTCATCTGGCAGGCACGTCTTTGAAAAGATTATACAAAGCTCTAAGAAATTCTATTATTTTCCAGTCTGTACTACTATACCTGCCTTGAATGCACAGTTTACAGTATGCAAATCACAACTGCCTAGTTCTAATATTTCTGGGGCATGCTCTTCACAGCTAGATTTAATGTCATTTTTGAGTTCTCGCAAGAACAAAGTTGACATTGGGCCCGTCCATGGAAATCTGAACAATGTCATGGAGAGAAAGACTCTTGATACCACATTTGAAAGCATTTAGTAAGTGAAATGCAGTTGATTGGCCTAAGAAAACAGATGTGTAATACCTGGTCACAACACCATCACACACTAAATCCCAAAATCGTACAGTTATGTCCATCTGTTGCTTTTGCGAAACTTTGTTTAGAGATTCATCAAAACCTATTACGACTTTTTGTCCTTTCAGCATTTTACTAATTTCATCCCTGAAATATGGTGCTAGACCAAATGTGATATAATAACCTACCTTATCTCTCTGCAACTGAAGTTTCCTTGCCATGGTACTATCTGGAAATATTGTACGAAAAAGAAGTACATCACGCCCAGCTGCACGCAAAGATCTGTATGTCATCACACACTGAATACACCACAATATTTCATCTTCCGTGACTTCATCATTTAGCATAAATGGTTGAATTACACTGGATGACTTTACCACAGACTGGTTCAAACACTGAGGTCCAGATGGCTGCTCTTTCTTCACATATGTTTGTACATATGCTATTTCCCCACCAACTGAATGCTCCGAGACTGAAGATGTCGATGGAAGTATAGACACAGCTTTAGTTTCACAAAGTACAGACTTGAAAAAAGCATTAACCTTCACACAGTTTAAACTTTCAGCCAACTTCAAGTGTTTTTTCCTTCCATGTTACTTGTAACAGCATGGCGGCCCATGTTGCTTAAAGAAAAATTACACCAATTGCACCTTGCTAAATTAATGTCTTTTGGAACTCTAGCGATCCATTTTAAGGTAGGATCGGCTAACCAATCCGACCTAAATAAAGTTTTTTTCCTACCTGCCATTATTTTTTTTAGATCACTGGAGCCGCAGAAATGAAACACACAGGAAACGCCCACTATCAAGACATTTGTTATATTCTAGACAATTTTCTAAAACACAGGTTACGCTTTACCGTAATTTCTGATCACACAAATGACACAATTATCACTACACAGTACACAGCAGAAAAGTTTACGCCATGTTCGTCCTTTAGGCGGTGCCGTAGATGTAATAAAATTTAAGTCTATGAATTTCTCTTGAATGATACACTTGCATAAGCCGAGGAAATATTATTACCGCAACATATAATACTAAACAACGTAAAACAAACACAGCCCAAAGTGGCGCACGCATAGCAAGAACGGACAAAGACAAATAAGCAGTGAACCCAGTGTTGCCAGGTCTGCCCGCACGTTCATATCTCGCATTCTCATTATGTAACTACATTTGCCTCCAAAACGGCTTGAAACACTACAGTAGACTAACTAAAATTCATTAAAAAAAGTTATAGAATTTAACAAACAGCAGACAAGATAAACCACTGGCTGAGTGGCTTTTATCACAGTGGGAACTAAAACAACATAACACCACATCCACAAAGGAAACCACTGGTCTGGCAACACTGGCAGTGGATGCTTGTAAGTACACTAGGGTCTCGATAATTCGAGCTCCGATAATCCGAGTTCCCAATAATCCGAGTCAGTTTCGGGGGTTATGAGAAAGAAAAAAATATGAATTTTGCAAACACACATACACGTAGGGACGGCCAGGGCTACGTTGAGGAGGAAGGCCTGATGGGGTGAGTTGGGTAAGTGACTGTACATAGCAGGTAGCCGCCCACCCCTGCAGAAGTCGCAAGCATCTATTTTTAGAACATTGGGGGAAACCCCTTTTCTCCGTCGGCCTAGATCCTCCGCCCCCTCGTCACTTCCCCGCGTTCCCTCCAGAGGGCAATTTTTAGTTCCCATAAGTTCTTCGCCGTGAGCACATCTATGTAGTTACGTCCCAGTTCTATTACGAACCAGTATGAGTAAAAGAAAACACACTGAAATATCATTAAGTGATAAATTAGAAGCGCTGACGCGGGTTGATAAAGGTGAGCCGCTAAAAACAATTGTGCGTTATTTAGGAGTGAGTGCTGTTACTGTGGGTGACTGGAGGTGCAACAGACAGAAATTGGAGTTATGGCAAACTCAAAAAAATCTTTCTCAGGCTACAACATCCAGATCTCGTATGAAAAAAAGTGAGTACGAAAAAACAAGTGAAGCTTTGTTTTCATGGTTTTTAGCACAGCGGCAAAAAGGTGTCCCTCTTTCTGGGCCTATATTACAAGAAAAAGCGCAGTATTTTCGTAATAAATTACAAGAAGGTGAAAGCAATTTTAATGCCAGTAAAGGATGGCTGGATAAATGGAAAAAAAGATACGGTGTGCGGCAATTGCATATCACAGGAGAAAAGCTTTCAGCTGATGCTGCTGGTGCTGAAAACTATGTTCAAAAATTTCAAAGCATGATCAAAGAAGGGGGCTACACACATGATCAATTATATAACTGTGACGAGACTGGGTTAAATTTTAAAATGCTACCTGACAAGAGTCTAGCATCCAAAGACGAGATTTCCGCTCCTGGGCATAAAAAGAGCAAGGAACGAATTACTGTTATGCCATGTTCCAATGCCTCTGGGACACATAAGCTTCGTCCCTTGGTGATAGGAAAATCAAAAAAACCTAGAGCTTTTAAAAATGTAAATATGAACGCACTACCCGTCGCATACAAAAATCAAAAGAACTCGTGGATGAATACGACCATTTTTAAAAATTGGTTCTTCGAGGAATTTGTTCCTTCAGTAGAAACTTTTTTAAAAGAACGACAATTACCGAGAAAAGCACTGTTGGTTATTGACAACGCTCCATCCCATCCAAACGTAGAAGAGCTTTCAAGTGATGAAATTAAAACTGTTTTCCTGCCCCCAAATGTGACTAGCCTCATTCAACCTATGGACCAAGGCGTCATTGCGACAATAAAGAAAAAGTACAGACGCATGCTTCTGACATATATTTTGCAAGAAGAAGAAATTTCATTAGTAGATATGCTAAAAACAGTTAATATAAAAGACGTTATCTATTGGTTAGTTGATGCGTGGTCAGAAATTAAACAGGAAACTATACAGAAATCCTGGTCAAAACTTATAAAACCGAGAGTTTCACAAAGTGAAGAAGAAGAAACAGTTGAAGATGACTGTGATAATATGACTCTATTGAATTTAATGGTGGCAATCCCTGGCTGCGAAATGGAATCCAGTGCTGAAGAGGTTAAGAAGTGGTTAGACAGTGATGAAATTGAAGAATTGACTGATGAGAAAATTAATGAAATGGTCTACAATCGGGATGAGGACACCGAAAAAGACGAACAAGGGGAAGAAGAAACCAACAAAAAAATTAGCCATGCAGATGGGTTTCTACGCTTAGAAAAGGCACTCGAATACGTGGAGCAGCAAGATGACGTCACGCCAAATGACGTAATGTTTTTTAAGAAGTGGAGCACACGAGCAGCTGAGAAGCGAGGAGCATTAAAAAAAAAAAAACAATAATAGATTATTTTAAAAAATAATAATTATGTATATATTTCTAATCTGCCTTTCAATATGTTTGTATTTTATTTTTATTAAAACATCGACATATGTATTAGAAATTGATTTTGCGTGTTTTTATTCGTAT